>NC_042623.1:60660664-60960664 GCF_901001135.1 Rhinatrema bivittatum
TCAGTTATAACCAGAGTTAGTGTAGAAATCGACTTTTCCAAAGTAATCAAAGCATTCCAAACTGATTCTAAAGTTATAACCTGAGGTTTAAGCAATTTTGAATTGAAAGAAGTGCTTACCGCACCTTCCCGGCAGACTTCTAATATCCTAACAGGATCATCTGTCGGTTCTTCTCTCCCCATCACTAGTGGATACTGATGCACTCGGGCTTAGTTAGGTTTTGTTCCCCCCAAATTTTGCCTGCCACAGCGCAGGTTGAATCATCAGGCCCCTGCAGTGCCTTCAGTTGCAAGGCCCACGCCGAATGCACTGGGTCCTGCCTCTGCAGTCGGCTTTCACTTCCGGCAGTAGCTGTCATGACGCCTGATCCAGGACCCGTGGAGAAGGAGTCACGGGAGCACCGGGGCTCAATGATGTTTGCATGTCCTGCAGGGCCAGGGTGTATTCCTCATCTGGCTCCTCCGGACCTCCCCCTGGGTCGATGTATTCGGCGGAGTAAAGAAGCCCACAATAGTAGGTTGAGTTGGGGTGGATAGAGTTGGCGCTGAGGATTCCAGCCGAATTCCTAATATTCTATTTGCTTTCTTGGCGCCTACTGCACGCTGAGCAGAAGATTTCAACGTATTATTGATGACTTCTAGATCCTTTTTCTGAATGGTGACTCCTAATGTGGAACCTTGCATTATTTAGCTGTGATTTGGATTACTCTTCCCTAAGTGCATCACTTTATCCACATTAAATTTCATTTGCCTTTTACATGCCCAGTCTCCCAGTTTTGCAGGGAGACTGGGCATGCAAAGGTTAAAAATTGTGGTGTGCGGACCAAGAGATGGACCTAGTGTCTAGCGATCGGGTGTCCCTGCAGTAAACACAGTACTTTGCAAGGTTTTGGTGTTCTAGAGCTAAGTATCTTTAGCCATATTCTTTATATTTTCTACAGTAATAGAGTATGTATTAGGCATGTATAACAACCAGCAGATGACTGAAAATATTGAGCGCCTTATTTCTGACATAGTTTGTAGCCTATTGCGTGGTAAGAGATGGTAGGGTTGCTTTTTTGGCTTTTTTTAATTATCTGATGCTGTGTTCTATAGGATAATGCTAGATATCAATAAACTCACACAATTGATGTGTGTAAGAAGGACGAATTTTGGAACCTTATAGTTTTGAACTAACATTACAATGTTATAAGTTCCATGAAACCAAAGTATCTGTTATAATAATGTGCCTCATTTCATATACAGCTCTTATCTAAAAAAGGCAGCACAGGATAATAAAGAAAGCAGAGTGGCTTATCTGTAATTAGCATTCTCTGAGGACTGCAGGATGTCAGTCCTCATATATGGATGACAACATCAGGTGGAGCCTGGCACAGAAATTTGGCTTCAGATTTTCTAGAAAATTTGAACATGCCCTACTGGGCATCTGCAGCATGTTATACTACCCAGCATCCACACAAGGGTCCCTTCAGTCTATAATTTATCTGAGGGATGGTCAAACTACAGCCCACAGGCCAAGCCAAACACAGTCCATCGGTGCCTTTTTTTCCAGCCCCTCTCTTTCATCTTAGTCTCAATCTCCAGCCTGCTGCCATTCTGTCCAACAGCAAGGCCTTGGTCCCACTCTGTGACATCAGCAGCTTCCTACTTGCAGTGCGGACTCCAGGAGCTAGATGGAGACTTGGAGATGGGCAATAGAGAAGGACAGACAAAAACAGAGGAGAGCCAGTGCAGACGCGCTAAAATCCCCCACTTACGCGCACGATATAAAATCGTGTACGCAGGTAGCGGATTTTATAACATGCACGCATATACGCTCGCATGTTATAAAATTGGCGCATCCATGTTCATCCGCCAGCAAATGTGCGCCCGGCTCTTAGAATCTGCCTTTATCTGCAAAGGGAGTCTAGTAATACTCCTAAACCTTTAGTATTGACATTATGATAAGTGTTAAATACTTGTTTACCTCTAGGTTCTAATAATACTTTACTTAGCATATAAAACAATTTCAACTTATTTTCTCAGAAGTACTGTAGATTAATTTTTATGAGTTGGCTACTGAGTATTCATTCTTGAGATGGTTCTGGAGGATTCTGAATGTTATCCATAGTAAATTTCCTTAAGCTACAAACTGCACTGTATCTAACTGAATTAAAGGTCATTGTGAAACCTCGCCTATTGCGTCTCTTGATGATGATACTTATAATATTCATAGTGCTACTGGATGTAGGCAGTGCTGTAAAAGGTGATAGGTTAGGAGATAGCTGGTTATTCTTTCAGTATCTATCCCACAAAGTTAGCCGAATAGACTTATCCGGCTGTCTTGGATGGGATATTCGGCTGCACAGCTATGAAGCTGAATATTTTTAGATAAACTGCTGCTGCTTAGCCAGATAAGACTTATCTGGTTAACTTTAGACCTGCGCCGTCCCATGACACCCATTGCCTGCTTTCAAGTTAGCTAACTAACAGGCCGATACAGTAAAAATCGCGGGAGAACGGGCAGGCGAGCGCCCGCTCTCCCGGGGCGCGCACAGGCCACTCTCCTATGCGCGCGATTCAGAAACAAAATTATTCAAATTAGAGCCCACGGTAAAAGAGACGCAGCTGGCACTCATCCCCAACACTTGCTGTCTATAGTCTTTCCCTGCTCTCAGTCCCCTGGCACTTCTGTTGTCTGGGCCACTCTCAAGCCTTTAATAAGAAACAATGAAGGTAAAATATTTCACACATTTCTCCACAGAACCAGAATTCAGCCATAGGCATTTTTCATATTATGTATTTTTTGCTCCATAAGACGCACCTGACCATAAGACGCACCTAGAATTCAGAGGGGGAACATTGAAAAAAAAAAATTTTGTGCTAAACCGGCTCTGTCCCCGGGCGTCTGTGTCTCTTATGGAGCAAATTAGGGGAGTGCATAACATTTTTTTTCTCCCCATTTTGTTTTCAGGTCTGGGGGAGGGCCATTTCAGTCCACTCCCCAGATCAGAAAACTTTTCTTTCACTTTCTGTAGGGAACCCCCCCATCCCAACCCTTTAAATGAATTAATAACCCTCCAAGACCTGCCAAATTAATTAACTACAACCCCCCCACCCTTCTAATCCCCCCCAATACCTGCCAAAAGTCCCTGGAGGTCCAGCGGGGGTCCAGGAGCAGTCCGCGAGCGATCTTCTGGACTTGGGCCGTCGGCTGCCAGTAATCAAAATGGTGCTGACAGCCCTTTGCCCTACTATGTCACAGGGGCTACCACTGCCATTGGTCGGCCCCAGTGACATAGTAAGGGCAAAAGGCCATCGGCACCATTTTGATTACTGGCAGCCGACGGCCCAAGTCCAGGAGATCGCTCCTGGACCCCTGCTGGACCGCCAGGGACTTTTGGAAGGTCTTGGGGGGGGGGGGGGGGGAGAGATTGTTTTTTTTTTTTTTTTATTTGCTCCATAACATGCACAGACATTTTCCCCCCACTTTTGGGGGAAAAAAATGCGTCTTATGGAGCTAATAAGATTTCCATGTCTGTCTGTGTATCCCCCTAGATAACTTTTAAGTTTAATGTCATATCCACACCTGGCTGTTGTCTCAACCTCCTTGATTCCTTGTGGTCACCTTTCCCTTCTTCCTTCCTGAGCCAATTGTAGTCCTCCTATCCCTCCCTTTCTCTCTACCTCTGTCCAGCATGATTCCTGGGGTCTTCTCCTCTCCCTCTGCATCTGCTCTCACTCCCCTTAACTAGGTCAATCATGGATTCCTGTCTCTCTCTTTATCCTCCATTCTTCATTCCTGTCTCATTCCTTTTGCCCTCCTCTTTCTCCTCGTACTGTCTACCCCAGTCCCATTCCTTCCTCCTTTCTTGCTTGAGTCAGTCTACTCACTCTTCTGGTGCAGCTTTCCTCTCCCCTCTCTCTGTCAGTGGCAGAGCAGTAGAGGGCAATGTTTCTCACCATTCTGATAACCCAGCTTTTTTCTGCTTTCCTCAGTGTGCAGCAGAGGCTGCAAAGGTTCTGACAGCCACACTAATCCCCTTTCTTCTCCACATCTTCACAAAGTGCAACTGTGGCTTATGATTCTTGAGGGCTACAGTTCTCTTTCTTCCACATCTCTGCTAAACATGTGGCAGTGTGGTTTGAGGCTTCTAATGAGTACGAAAAGCCTTTCTTTGTAGCCCCCTCCTCCTCCTGGTCTGCAGCAGTGTGTGGTGAAGTTTTCGGGGCCATAATAGGCCCCATTCTCACATTCCTGCGGTCTGTGGCAGAATAGCTCAGCTAATCACAGGTAGCAGCAGCCTACTCATTTTCTCCTTAGCTAAATGTTCTGGCATCCCTTTTGGAGGACCTTCCTGGGATGGTCTTGTGGACCCTAGGTCTTTTTTTGACAATACTGCAAATTAATTTGAAATTTTAAATAGGATTCAAAGTATTGCACAGCTGGTACCTTCCTCCAGACAAATTAAGAAAATTTTAATCCAGCGTAACAGATACTAGAGAGGATGTGAGGAGACGGGAGCATTCTTCCATATATGCTAGAGATGCTCCATTATCTTGGTATTGATAAACTTAGCTTTCCTAGCGTGTAGGCAGATGGACTCAGGACCAGTGATTTTATGCTCTCCTGCCAGCAGATAGAGATGGAGCAAGCTGATATCACAGTATACATAACCCTGCAGTAACCCCATACTGCCAGTATTCTCTGTCTCCAGCAGATGGTGGACGTGCATCTCCCTGTGGGGATTGCTTTGAGCTTTTTGAAAGGAGAAATTTGAAATTCTAAATTCAGGAAAAGAAAGCCCTGCTTTCCTGTGGTGATACCTAAAGGTCCCTCCCCCAGTTGAGAATTCCTGAGACAATTTCCATGGTCCCTCAGAGGTGTGCCTTGGTGCAGTAGCTGGGTTTTACGGCATGGACTTAGCAGCTAGTTCAGCTGAAAAGCAGCAGGTGCAAGAGGCTGAGTGTGGTGGTGAAGGCAGATGCCCTTTTGCCCCGCAGCTGGAGACCGTCTCTGTACTCAGCCGGTAAGTGCTGAGCTCAAGTAAGTTTAAAAAAAAAAAAAAAAAAGTTTTACCTGAATCAGAGACAGAGGAGTTTCAGGACTTCCTTCAGTCTCCGTTTCGGCACGCCATGCCGACCTTCATTCCTTCTCCCCATTGGGGTTGGGGAACTGGGCAGCCTGGCAGATTGAGCGGCCTTTGGTGGGCTAGGCCCCGCACTCAGGCTTTTTTCTTTCATGTTGCGTGGTAGTCCACGGTGGCTGTTTTCGTGCACTCTTGTACGTGTTCTGCTGCCCTCTATAGGCCATCTATATGCGCACTGTGTCGGCTCCGGGCATGCATCATGCACTCGGTTTTTGGGCATGCCTTTTACGCACACAAACATTTTTACGCGTCTAACTTAGCACACAGGTTGTGCATGCGCCTTGCTGTGCTTTCTTCTAGGTGCTTATTTTTTGGATGCATTTCATTTTTGAGCATGAGCCGTTCTGACTCATGTTTACCACAGCGATGGCTCCGGTAAGCAAGAAGTCTAATGGTCTTCCTGATTGTGTTGCCTGTCATAATAGGGCTTCTTAGCCTGTCCTGGCTTCTAACCTGTGTCTGTGCTGCTCAGACGCTTGGGGAGAGTCTATCTTGGATTTTGCTAAGCCTGGCTCTTCCCATTCTGATGGTGGGTTGGTCACGACCTTGAATGGGGGGATGCCAGATCTTGGTTCTCTCTTGATTGGCTCCTCTGCTGGCAAGGGCAGTTCTGTGGGACCAGTTCCAGGTCCTTCTGGGTTTGATCTGGACCCAGCTGCTTTTTCTTGGGTGGAATTTTTTTCAAGACTTACAAGGCTTTCTTCAGGTGCAGTCCTCCTCTTCCCCCATTTCTGTCCAGTCGGACCCTCAGCTGGTGGCTCCTCCCTTTTCCAGTTCTATGTTTAAGCACTGGGGCTTGCCTCTGCTCCCTGCAGGTGTTCCCAACAGGAATCTGGAAGGCACTGATGATGAGGTTGATCCTGATTCCCTGGAAGATGGGGAAATTCCTCCAGTGCTGGAACCTTCTCGAACTGTGTTGTGGTTCTTTGATAGATATGAACTACCGGTCCTGATTTGCCAGACTTTGAAACAGCTGGGTGTTCCTGGTTCAGATGCTGTGTCAGAGCCGAGGAAGAATCCTATTTCTGGTTTCCTTACATAAAGCCTCTTGTTTTTTTTTCCAGTGATGGATGCTATCCAGGAATTGATTGATATGGAATGGGATGCCCCAGAGGCAAATTTTAAAGGGGGTCGAACATTGGAAGGTCTGAACTCCCTGGAACTGGTTGTGAGAGAGCGTTTGCATTTTTCCAAAGTATGTGCTGTGTCTTTTGGACGACTGTCCCCATAGAGGGAGGAGTGGCCTTGAAGGATGTACATGATAAAAGGACAGAGGCTATTTTAAGAAAGCCTTTGAGGCAGGTGGTGATGAATTTACAGATTACCCCCTGTTGCGCCCTAGTGGTGAGGTCTTGTCTGCTTCTCTCTCAGGAGGTTGATTTTGGAGGGAATTCCAGAGTGGTTATGGAGTCTGCTGCCAAATCACAGACGTAGGCTGTGATTTGGTCCAGACCAGAGGGGTGATAGCGGCCAGGCATCAACTTTGGTTGCGAAATTGGTCAGCTGAGACAGCTTCCAAAGCCAGTCTTACCAAGATGCCCTTTATAGGCTCACTTTTGTTTGGGAGTGAGTTGGAGAAACTGGCCAGTAAGTAGGGCAAGTCTCCGGTTCCTAGGTTGCCAGAGAACAAGAAACAGTTACAGCTCCCCTTTGGGGTGAGGGGTTGTTTCCGGGGTTCCAGGCATTTTCTTTCCTACAGACCTTTCAGCGGACTCAGTCTTTTGGAGGGTCTCTGTCCTTTTGCCGCCGGCAGCTCAAGAGAAGCAGGCTCGGTTGGTGGACCTTCGTGAGCTTCCCAGTAAAGGTTTGCCGACCCACCTTCTGGAACAGGAAATAGGGAGACGTTTCTCTCTGTTTTTATCAGAGGTGGGTCGAGATCACATCAGATCAGCGAGTCCTCAAGGTGATATGTGAGTGAAGGGCATGCACTGGAAGTTTTCAGTATTCCTCAGGACGTGTTCATGGTGTCCCCTTGCCACTCCCTGAAGAAGAAGCAGGCAGTGGAGTTTACGCTTCAAAGGCTCCTCAGACTGAGGGCTGAGGTTCTGGTACCCATGTCCTCAAGAAAGTATGGGGCGATATTCCATTTTTTTTTTTGTTGTGCCCAAGAAGGAGAGCTCCTTTCATCCCATCTTGGATCTCAAGAGGGTCAACCATCACTTGAAGGTAACTCATTTTCAAAAGGAAACTTTAAGCTCTGTACAGTCGGGGGAATTTCTGACCTCCTTGGATCTGTCAGAGGCTTACATTCATATTCCCATCCGACTGAAACACTAACGCTTCTATGCTTTGCAGTGTTTGGGCACCATTATCAGTTTTGGATGCTGCCTTGCAAAAATAAGGAATCCTGTTGCACCCATATTTGGACGACTGGCTGATTCGAGCAGTGTCTCAGGAAAAGAGCAAGGGGCACACACAGGGTGATCTCTTTATTGCAGGAGCTCAGTTGGGGTGGTAAACCCTGGACCAAGCGCAATCTTCAACCATCCCAATGTTTCTGAGCTACCACCCAGGAAAATAGATATTAGAGTTCTTGTGGACAAGATATTGAAATCTTCAGCTCAGTGTGCATAGCAAGTCAAAGCAAAGAAGAATTATTCAGAAGAAATGGTGAATAAAAGAGAAAATATCATCATGCTGCTGTCAGGTCCATGGTGTGACCACTCCTGGAGTACTTTGTTCAGTTCTGATTGCCACATTTCAAAAAAAGAAATAGTGGAACGAGAAAAGGTACAGAGAAGGAGACTTATGGGAAAGTGGATGGAACAGCATCATTATGAAGGGAGGCTAAACAGATTAAGGCTCTTCAGCTTGGAAAAGAGATGACTGAGAAGGGGATATGGATATAGGTTTATAATACCATAAGTGGGATGGAACAGGAAAATAAAAAATGGTTATTTACTCTCTCAAAAACTACAAAGCCTAGGGAAGGACTCCATGAACTAGCAGATTTAAAACAAATTGGAGAGAAGAAGTATTTTTTCACTCTGTGGCCCAAGTTGCAGAGTTTATTGCTGGAGGATGTGGTTGAAGCTTCTAGCATAGCTGAGTTTAAAAAAAGGGATTTGAAGAAGTTCCTGGAGAGAGAAGTCCATAAACCATTATTAGCTTAGTAGAGTTGGGGAAAGCCATCAGTTATCTCCAGGAGTGGGCAACAAGGAATTGGATCTACTCCTTAGGGTCTGCTGGATGCTGCTGGACTGGATTAGCTATTTTCTGCAGATATATGGCACCTATGTAAACTGCTCAGTAAAAGAAAAGGGTGGGGTGGATGCATGGCATTTCCTCCCAGAAGAGGTAGTAAAGGCAAGAACGGTAACCAAATTTATAAGGGTGTGGGATAAACTCAGAGGATCCTTAGGGGTAGATTTTAAAAGGGCCGCTCGTGCGCCTATAAATGCACGATTCTCGCAAGCGCTCAAAGATATATGCTATTTATAAAGTATGTGCATAGGTTCTAAAATAATCTTCACGTGCATATGTCTGTGGCCTTTACAAACATCTTAGAGAGAAACAGAGTGCTAGTGAGCGCCTCTTTATAAGGCTCAGTCTGATACTTTATATATGGACCATTATAAGGGGCACTTTGATTCAGGGTAGGTTTTCGGGAGATGGGTTGGGGGGTGTTACAGACACATTCAGAGGTATTCGTTTATAAAATTGTATATAGTTATTTTAGCTATGTATTTTATTATGATTTATTTTATGCTTGTACCCTTGTACATCACAGAGGCCTATTTTAGCGATAGGTGATTCATAAATCTCAATAAATGTAAATATTAAAGAATTTTAGACTTTATAAGTGATGAAAAGGAGTTGATTTGTACAATGCTGCTAGCAGAGACTGCAGTGTACAAATCAACTCCTCTTGTTAGAATTTTCATCGCTTATAAGGTCTAAAATTCTTTAATGATGTCAGTTTTACAATGAATACCTCTGAATATGTCTGTAACACCCCTCCCAACCCACCTCCTGAAAACTCATCCCAAATCAAAGTGCCCCCTTACAATGGTCCATATATAGCGTATCAGGCTGAGCCCCATCCCGATGTTCCCTGGACTCCTTTGCCTACTGAGGAGCTATAGCAAAGTTACGTGCGTAACATATGCGTGCTGGCTGAGGAAAATTAAGGGCAACGCATCAGTGCTGGCCCTGCCTCTGGAATGCCCATGCCCTGCCCCTTGTCCACCGTTACCAGCTATTTAAAATTCATGTTGCTCCCACGTGGCCGTTTTTGCGCACACAAGGCTTTTAAAATTTACCTCTTAGTGTTTAAAGGATGGAAATTAAAAAAAAAAAAAAAAAAGGGGGTAACCTGGGTTAACTGGGGTAACTTGCACGGCATGGCAGTTATACCCTAAAAAAAAATAATTTTTTTTTTCCCAAAAAGCCTGTTGGGATGGACCACTGGGTCTTTTTCTGCCATTATTTAATGTTATGTCTGCACTCATCACCAGAGCTGGCACTTCTGGGTTCAATGCTGCTGCAGCTCAAAAAATGTATCCCCCTTTCCAGCTTGCATCACAGCTTGTCTCCTATTGCTGCACTTACGGCAGTTTCACATTTGGCTCTATCTGACTAACATCAGGATCTCACTACCTCTAAAGTGGCTGGATGCCAATGCTATTGGCTCCCATGTCTCACTGCTGCCGCTAGAATAGCTGATTGGGCAAGCTATTGGCTGCCGCTACTTTGCACTGAGTTGCTGTTCTTCCTCTTGAACAGCTAATCACTGGTTCCTTCATTTGGGTGGGGAGAGGGACACTGCCTCACCCAAACGCTGCCCATGGATGGAGGTGATGTTGCTGCCGTAACTGGAGGAAACGTGCCTATGGGCCATAGTTTGCCCTCCCGTGCTCTAATCATTATGCCTCTCCTCTCAAGCTGGAATGGGTCCTCCCTGATAAATTTGGCAGATGTATAGAACTTCTCTGTGGCAGCAAAAAAAGCAGTAAAGAGAGTACATGTAATTAATCTCTTTTCATAGTAGATTGGTTTTGTTGCGTTTCACATATACCAGATATTCTGTCTGCTGCAATGTGGTGTTTCATTTTGGGATAGGTACTGTTGTGGATGTATTGATGGATGCATCTGCAAGGTTAGTATGAGCTGCTGCATGCAGATTGTTTTCCCGTGACTCTTATTGAGAGTACACTGCAAGTTTATCCTTGCTTCATCATATCTGTAAATCTTCCTGTTTGTTTTTTTTGTGTGCAATCTGTAGCCACTTCATTGAACCACAACAAAAGGCTTAATGTTTCCTCATATTTTCAGGTTACTTATGAGTTTTAATGATAAACTTTGGACAAAATGTACTAAGATGAAAAAAAGTCTCCAAATGTTATATTTTATAAGTAGATGCAGACATTCAAACCTTTTTTAAAATGAGCATTGTGAAAGATGAAACATTTTGTCACACTGTAGATCATCCAATAACTAACTCCCAAACAAATTCCAGTCAAAATGTAGGAATTTCTGTTATCACTTCAAACCATCCAAGAATATTAGACAATTGAAGCTAATGGTCAAACACTTAAAAACTAATATAAAAAGATCATAATAGAAACTTGGGTTTTTAAACTTACTTACCAGACCTGATTTTGTGTTTCTCTGACCTCATTCATCATTCATTCATTCACTTAAGAGAATTTATAATCCATACATTACAATAGAATTCATGGTGGTTTGCATGTGTTACAAACATAAGCATTAAAAACAATTACAGCACACAAATAAAAGCCAAAAAAGTCAATAGATCAAATTATTAGAATTCCTTCACTGCCGTTAAAGGCCAGGGATAAAAGATAGGTCTTCACGGTCATTTTAAAGAACTTAATAGTTTAAGTGGT
Source organism: Rhinatrema bivittatum (assembly GCF_901001135.1). Lineage (NCBI taxonomy): Eukaryota > Metazoa > Chordata > Amphibia > Gymnophiona > Rhinatrematidae > Rhinatrema > Rhinatrema bivittatum. The sequence continues at coordinate 60,671,642 of NC_042623.1, forward strand.
CTGAAGCTGGTCTGGGATGGCATTCCATAACTTACTCTTCCAACACATCATCAGCTGGCCCCTCCCTTTCCTCCCTTGTCCTGCACAACATTGTAATGAATTCTAGGATTCACTTATATTCTCAGGAAATGCCATGTTTTGCTCTGGTTCAATGAATAGAGTAGTAGCTCCCAAAAGCTAGTCAAGAAATATAGTAAGTTAGTCTGTTGTTTTTTGTTTTTTTTAATGGATATTTTATTTATGCTGTCAGTCAGAAATATGAATTAAATATAGCTGAGCGCCACTGCAGTGAACCTGTTAGTATGATGAGCATTGCCTGGTTTGTTTCATGCCAATGGAGAAAATAACTGTTTGGTTTATGAGCAGTAGAGAGTTATTTAGGTTTTGTTTTTTTAAAGAGAACTGAACTTTAAACTTCATGTGTATGCTTTGACTTCTAATTACAAATGTAGGCATAATTCCAAGTTGTCAGATAAGATAAAAGTAAATGTGCACATTGACATTTATGGAGTAGGGAGCAACTTGAGAAGTGATTCAAATGAACAAGATTTATAGTATAGCATACCACAAAGTGGCAAGTACAGAAGGTCGTAGGACTCTACCCCGAAGGATTGAAAAGAGAAGAAATAATTACACAAGATAAGTGTATGGAAGGAAACAGAAAATGCCAGTGATCTGCAAACATTGCAGCAAAGAGAGTGCAAAAAAGATTCCATTAACAAATACTTTGTTGAAATAAGGGTTGACAAACAAGTTGTAAGTGGAATCTTTTTATTGAACTAACTAAAATATTTGTGACTAATTTTCAAGAGCTGTGCAGTCTTTATTAGGCCAGAAATGATAAAGGTGATGGAACAGCTCCATTATAAAGAGAGGCTAAACAGGTTAGAGTTCTTCAGCTTGGAAAAGAGACAACTGAGAGTGGATATGATAGATTATAAAAACATGAGTGGAGTGGATCAGGTTAATAGAGGCCTGTATTTAGCCTTTCAAATGTTAAGACTATGGGGCAACCCATGAACTGACAGAAGATTTAAAACACATTTGTATAAAATAATTTTTTTCACTCTGCTCACAATCGTGCTGTGTAATCTGTTGCTGGGGACGTTGTCAAGTTGACTGGTATAGCAGGTGAAAAAGATTTGGACAAGTTCCTTGAGGAAAAGTCCATAAATGGTAATTAGCCAGTTAGACTTGGGGAAATCCGTTGCGTATCCCTGGGTGAGAGCAGCAAGAAATATATCTACTTTTTGGGATCTGCCAGGTAATTGTGACCCGGACTAGCCACCATCGGAGATAGGATACTGAGCTTGATGGATCTTGGTCTGATTCAGCATGGCATATCTTATGTTATTTATGAGATCATGACATTAGATCTCCTCTTAATTTTTCTGTACATTAAAACATGGAAATCAAGGTTAACAAATAAATATATAAAGTGATACTTCTTTTTTGGCTCATTTAATTCATTTCTTGACTAGCTTTTGGGAACTAATACTCCCTTCCTCTGAACATTAATATCAGATTATCAGAGTACTAGCATGTCTTATGTTTAACTATTTATATGCTATAGATGTTCCTTGTAATTAACAAAAGGAAACACTTGTTTTCCTGCATCACTCAGTTCTCTGTAAACCGATGTGATATGTAAAATCGAACAACGGTATATAAAAACAAACAAATAAATAAATGTTGTTCTACTTGTTCGCAATCTGGTACTTAAATACCCTTTAGCCAATCTTTGTCTTTAGGATGTCCACAATATAAGATAGAAATGCATGCACTTTTTTCCATTGTATGCACATATATCTCATATATATTCATTGTAAATATCTTGAAAATCAGACTGGCTAAGAGGTACTTATTAGGTTGAGAGCCACTTAATATCACAATTTCATCAGTTAGTGCAGTAGTTTCCAAACCTATCATGTTGAGTCCACAGCCATAGGAGTTTTCAGGATATCCACAGAGAATATGCATTTGTGTACATTGGAGACTCAGTGTGTGTACATTTTTTCTCATGAATATTCATGATGGATATCTTGAAAACCCAGCTGACTGTGGGATTAATAGGACAGTCTTGAAATCCATATTTAGTGCTCTGAACGGCAATCTCACCCTGTTTATTTGCAGGAATATCTCAGTGGGAGTTTGTATATGTGAATGGCTATCCAGAAATAGTCTACTTGTAACATAAGAGCATGATGCAGCATCTGGTCATTTTCCTTTTATTGCTCATCATTAGTTTATGCTCTTCTTGGGACTGAAAGCTAATTCAGACAGACCAGAGTAGCAAGAAATTTATTGGAACATGACCAGCTTACTGTTACTTTTTTAAATATAGTGATAGCCGCAAACTCTTTATTTGTACAGAGTTTAGTAGGCCATTTCACACCTTAATTTCATGTAGATACTTGATTATATTGCTTACAATAAATGTTACTGAATTGATGATTCAAGTTAATGAAACTCATAATTTTTTCACTATTTTTTTTTAAACAAAGGGTGGAGTTTGGAAAGAAGCCAAACAAAACACCCTGTATAATAGAGAAAGTATAATTAGGTGTTCTTTTTTTTTTCCCCCAATGGTTGACTTGCATAGAGAGCTTGCAGTTGTTTTGATTTTTCCCATCTGTGGATTTTATGTCCGTGAAAGCATTTTTTCCCATTTCTCGCCTGTGGAAAAATTCTGATGTATAGGTCCTTTAAAGAGTATATTATGTTTGTTACTATAAAACATGCTGCAATTGTGAGAGACTTATACAGGACTTGACTCATTTTGTACCCTCCACAGCAGCAATTCTAATTTTAAATCATAGTGGTGAAGTGTAAGATGCCTCAGCATACATGATACAGTTGTAGGCAAGACATCACAATGCCCATCTCCAAGTGACCTAGCTTCCAGGAATCCAGAATATAATGGCAAACTGCCTCAGCAGAATGTTATAACCACATGAGTGGTCCCTGGGTCAAGGAATCACAGATGACTTGTTCAGTCCCTGAGGAATGTCACGGATCAACCTGTTCATTTCAGAAGATGACAGAAAGGTCGAGAAATTCTGCGCCATTGATCTGAGCAGCTACAGATAAGCTCCCAATGCTTATATGCTACACTGGAGTGTCTGTCTATTCTATGTGTACCTGATTCCTCTAATTGTCAGGGCTATCCAGAAGGTCCTTCAGTACAAGGTGAGGATAATCATTATAGCACCAGCTTGGCCATAGCAAGTGTGGTGTACATAACTTGTCTGTCTGTCAATCTCTGGTTCCATTACGAATGTCTCCAACTTTCATCACAAAGGAAGTAGGCAGACCCTGCCATATGTACCTGCCATTTCTGGCCCTCCTGTGGATGTCTCTTCTGTTCTCCTTCCCAAAAAGGTGGAGAATGTTCTGTTTTCCACTAGGAAAGCTTTCAACCACAAGGTCTTTCAGTTTCAATTAGAAGAGGTTCTCAAATTGGTGTAAGACCAGTCAGCTGGAAATCACCTCCTATGCCCCGAGAGGCTTGCTTTAATATCTATTTTGCTTCTCATTCTCAGGCCTTAGCACTTCTTAAATCAAAGTTCATTTCAGTGCCATTGCAGCATATCAGCAGATAGAAGAAGCTCCTATCTCTCTCCATCCCTTGGTATCAAAATTCATGAAAGGGCTGTGGCATAAATGTCCAGACAGTAAACCTCTAGTGCCTTGGGACCTCCATTTTGTCCTAGCTCCTCTCATGAAACTCCTTTCAAACCTCTTGAGTTGATGGACTTAGTTTCTCACCTAGAAAGCGTTTCTTATGGCAGTCACTTCCACACGAAGAGTTAATTTACTACAGGTTCTAATGCCTCTGTATCTCTCCATGGTGAGACCGCACCTTAAATACTGTGTACAATTCGCTTGCCGCATCTCAAAAAAGATATAGTTGCGATGGAGAAGGTACAGAGAAGGGCGATCAAAATGATAAAGGGAATGGAACAGCTTCCCTATGACGAAAGACTAAAGAGGTTAGGACTTTTCAGCTTGGAGAAGAGACGGCAGAGGGGGATATGATAGAGGTCTTTAAGATCATGAGAGGTCTTGAACGAGTAGATGTGAATTGGTTATTTACACTTTCAAATAATAGAAGAACTAGGGGGCATTTCATGAAGTTAGCAAGTAGCACATTTTAAGACTAATCAGAGAAAATTCTTTTTCACTCAATGCACAATTAAACTCTGGAAGTTGTTGCCAGAGGATGTAGTTAGTGCAGTTAGTGTAGCTGTGTTTAAAAAAGGATTGGATAAGTTCTTGGAGGAGAAGTCAATTACTTGCTATTAATTAAGTTGACTTAGAAAATAGCCACTGCTATTACTAGCAACAGTAGCATGGATTAGACTTAGTTTTTGGGTACTTGCCAGGTTCTTATCAATAAAGCATTCAAACGGGCACTGTATGCCAATAGAGATTTATTGCTTCAGTATAAACAACCGCTGCCGACTCTACATTGAAGGATTTGGAAGATTTGACCCCTGAAGCAGGACCTGGGTGGTCCGAAACGTGATCACGTCTTTCATCTTATATCCCGGTTTGAGCTAAGTATTGCAATTGACTGCGTGAGATTTTACTTCCAGACAAGAGCTTTTTGTGGCTTTGTTTGAACTTATAGGCTCAGAGAATTTACTTTCCCATGGCAATATTTTTTTGAAAAGTCATATAATTATTAATAAAGCAATGCGACCTCTCCTATGTTGGGTCTGATTGTCATACAGACTCAGTCGGTAGTGGTCCTACATAATTTTTCTAATAGAAATCTCATATTTATGCGGCGTGTTGAAATTTAAAAATTGACCTGGAAACTTTGTTATATTATCCTGTACTTGTACTTCAGGTTTCTGGATTGTGCAGTTGGGCTCATTGTTTATGTTTAACTTTGTACCAAGTAGAGGTTGTGTTAGCTAGCTTCTGTTTGCTTAGAGATTTGTTGAAACATTCAATTAGATCAGGGATGCTTAGAGTTTTCACACAATTGTGTGTATCTTTGTGTATATATGTATATAATTTTGTTTTTCATATATTGCTACTTTGACATCTCTCTCCTCGCTAACATAGTAAATGATGACAGATAAAAAAACAGTTGTTGTCTTCTTTGGTTTTCTGTCAATTTGGGTATATATAAATTATCCTTAAACCAACAGCAGCTCATCCTTATCTTTTAATCCATCTCTTAACCTTGTTCCTACTACTGTCTCAAGCATGTTTAACTTCCATTAGTGCTTGCTGCTACCACCTCTGCTAGTAGACTGTTCCAGGCCTGGTCTTCCTGTTTGGTTCTTTTAAGACCCATATGTAATCACTGATGCCCTCCTCCCCGTGTCTTACTACCAAGTTTTGTAATAATCCATAGAGACACCAAAATTAGTGAGGCCTTTTGAAACATCTGCCCATTCCATACTTGATGATGTTAGGGCTGCTTCGTGTAGGTTACTCCAGCCTTTTTGGAAGCCTGATACCGCTTGTGTGGCTTGTGTTCTCTCCTCTTTGGTCCTCTAAAACACAGGTACCCAAGCTCAGTTCTTGAGGGCTGCAAACCTGTCTAGTTTTCAGGATTTCTGCAGTGAATATTATGAAGAGTATCTGCAAATAGGGGAAGGAGTGCATAAAATAGATCTTGTACATAATTCTTTGTGGAAATCCTGAAAACTAGTTTTATTTGGGGACCTCTCCTGCAAAGTTTTATGAGTAAGTAAACACTAAAGCTCCCTTCCTTATTTCTTCTTCCTCTACCTATCTGTACCACTGTGCTCTGTCTGTCCAAGAATGTTTACATTGTTACAGTTTATTACCTCTACCTCTGCAAGTAGGCGATTCCAGACTTCTTAGTAAAGAAGTATTTTCTGATTTTCCTCTGAAAAATCCTGCCTGCAACTTCCAATCATTTACTTACTTATTTTTATTTAGTAAGTTTGCTTGCTTCCTCAAAAGTTCAACATGAGATACAGTACAAAAAACAACTATCAGCAATTAATACATAATTTATATATACAATAGATTAGAATGACAAATAAGTAAAGTAACTCATTCTATGAAAAATCAGCTTAGCAATAACACCCACAATCTGATTATATCATGTCAGATCCCTTGTCCTTGAATTTCCTTTTCTTTGGAAAATTTCATCTTTATATAAGCATGTCAAATATTTGAATGTTTTTTTTTAATTTAATTGCTCTTTTTATATAAACATACAGACCTTTTAAATAAAGCAAACTCACAATCATCAGTGATGGAAATGAGCGTAATCATAGACATGTTTCCTATCAGATAGTGGAAAGCTACCTTTATACAATATAAAACCCAGTTTAAAAGCCAAACAGGAAATAAAGGAGATATCTATCATGTTGATGCAGGTTTGTGCATCCACTTTATGCTCAATTTTAACATAGAGTAAAACAATGAATATATGTTAGTTTCTGTCATGTACCCCATCCCTTCTTTCTTCTAGCACACATATATTTTGAGTGTCTTTAGCCTCTTGTCCTTCAGACCACTGAAGCCTCTCATTACTGCCTTGACTATGTCGAGCCCCACCGACCAGGCACTGGATTTGCCATTGAGCGCCATTGTCGCCACTGTGGCCGTTGCCTGCCAGGACTCTCTGAAACCCCCGCATGGCCCTCAGGAGGCAGGGATTCTTGGCCTCATGTGGATCGAATGCAGGGGTCCCATCTACTTGAGGCACCCTGATGTGCCGGTCCATCTGAACCGGCACATCAGGGGTGCTCTCAGGGCTCTGGGGTGATGTCCATTACAGAGCAGTGGGAAGCGCAGAACTGCCCCTTCAGCCAGCGATCCCAGTGATGGGGGCCCGCCAAGATGTGCTCACCATCAATATTAATGTGCGCTAGTGAGGCTCTCAGCCATAGTGCTTGCGAGGCCATCGAGCTTGCAGCATCGACACCACCAGACAAATTGGTGAGCCAAGGGAAATTTCTGTCTGCACTAGTAGTCATCTGTTCCTTTTGATATCGATGATCTGTCGGGGGGCTGCAGGGCCTCTCCCTGCAGATGCCCATGGCTTCTTTGGTCCATACCTTCAGGTTTCAGGGCCTCCGGGTTATTGAAGTCTGTGGGCACCTGTGGCACCAGGACTGGTGCTATTTACGGGCAAACTTCTTATGGATCACAGGACATGTCATCAGTCCTCCATAAGCACCTGCGCTCGCCAGGGACTTCACTGCAGTTGTTTCCTGTGGGTCTTGCAGGTGAACCGATTCTGCTGCAGTTTCGATGGCCTGCCTCCCGCAGCATTCTCTGGTACTGAAGGGGGGAACTCCATAGACCGCTACCCTCCACCATGCCTTACCCAGAGCATCAGTGGTGCTGGGGATGCCATAGTCACACTGTTCTCTCCACTCCGCTGGAGTTATTGTGGAGTTGACGCGCAGCTTGCTCGGTTGGGACAGATTAGGCATCTGTTCCAAGGGCCTCGGTCACTGCCAGGTGGCATTCTCCCTGACTGTGCAGTCCTCAGCCACACTAGAGTTCTGCCATCTTTTGGCATGGTCTCTGCCTCTGTGTCAGTCTGTACCGCATAGTGTGGAGGAACACTGGTGGGGGAGGTGTCATTGCACACTCTGTGCTTGGTTGTGGGGCGGTGTGTAGCCACAGACTTAGGCACATGGTTCTCAGTCCTTGCAGGGACCTTGGATTTCTCCCACAAGGTTGGTGCTCAGGATCATCTGTGTGCCTCCGTCTGTGGATGGATTAACACGGCATGAGTCCGCCCAGCACACTTTCACAGTTGAGAGCTTCCAATTGCCCTCTTTCGCCTGGGCTTTGGGGTGTGTGTGTGTGTGTGTGTGTGTGTGTGTGTAACATAAGAACATAAGAAAATGCCAAACTGGGTCAGACCAAGGGACCATCAAGCCCAGCATCCTGTTTCCAACAGTGGCCAATCCAGGCCATAAGAACCTGGCAAGTACCCAAAAACTAAGTCTATTCCATGTAACCATTGCTAATGGCAGTGGCTATTCTCTAAGTGAACTAAGTATTGTTCCCTCCGGGCAGTCACAACAGATTGTGTTCTGCAGCCACATGGCTGGCCTAGGACTACACTCCTGGTCAGATTCTGAGATGAGTGGATATTGTGGGAGTGGCTTCACTGTCCTCTCCTTTCTCAGCAGAGGCAAATGTCTTTGCCCTCTACCATGTTCTTGTGGAACAGTCACTGGGGCTCTAAGAACATAAGAAATTGCCATGCTGGATCAGACCAAGGGTCCATCAAGCCCAGCATCCTGTTTCCAACAGAGGCCAAACCAGGCTACAAGAACCTGACTAGTACCCAAACACTAAGAAGATCTCATGCTACTGATACCAGTAATAGCAGAGTCCATTCCTTAAGTAAACTTGATTAATAGCAGGTAATGGACTTCTCCAAGAACTTATCCAAACCTTTTTTAAACCCAGCTACACTAACTGCACTAACCACATCCTCTGGCAACCAATTCCAGAGCTTAATTGTACGTTGAGTGAAAAATAATTTTATCCGATTAGTCTTAAATGTGCTACTTGCTAACTTCATGAGTGCCCCATAGTCCTTCTATTGTCCGAAAGTGTAAATAACCGATTCACATCTACTATTTCAAGACCTCTCATTATTTTAAACACCTCTATAATATCCCACCTAAGCCATCTCTCCTCCAAGCTGAACAGCCCTGACCTCTTCAGCCTTTCCTCATAGGGGGAGCTGTTCCATCCCCTTTATCATTTTGTTTGCCCTTCTCTGTACCTTCTCCATCGCAACTATATCTTTTTTGAGATGAGTCGACCAGAATTGTACACAGTATTCAAGGTGCGGTCTCACCATTGAGTGATACAGAGGCATTATGACACTTTACGTTTTATTAACCATTCCCTTGCTAATAATTCCTAACATTGTTTGCTTTTTTGATTGCTGCAGCACACTGAGCTGACTATTTCAAAGTGTTATCCACTATGATGCCTAGATCTTTTTCCTGGGTGGTAGTTCCTAATGTGGAACCTAACATCATGTGACTTCAGCAAGGGTTATTTTTCCCTATATGCAACACCTTGCACTTGTCCACATTAAATTTCATCTGCCATTTGGATGCCCAGTCTTCCAGTCATGCAAAGTCCGCCTGCAAAATATCACAATCCGCTTGTGATTTAACTACTCTGAATAATTTTGTATCATCTGCAAATTTGATAACCTCACTTGTCTTTTTCCTTTCCAGATCATTTATAAATATATTTGATATGCATTTTATGCAGGAAAATCGGTATAAAAAAACTTTAAATAAATAAATAAATATTGAAAAGCACCCGTCCAAGTATAGATTCCTGAGGCACTCCTCTGTTTACCCTTTTCTACTGAGAAAACTGACCATTTAATCCTACTGTTTCCTCTCTTTTAACCAGTTTGTAATCCATGAAAGGGCATCTCCTCCTTTCCCATGACTTTTTAGTTTTCTTAGAAGCCTCTCATGAAGGACTTTGTCAAACGCCTTCTGAAAATCCAAATCCCAGATAAATGTTTTTTCTCTGATCCAGAGCTCCGAGCCTCTGAATCGGCGCATCTCCGTGGGGAGAGGGCCGGGGAGCAGCATTGGTGGTCATTGGATCGTCTTCAGGGGGGCCCCTCTGGGGATTGCATTGGCGACCTCCCCTATCTGAGGCTGTCTGCCTGTGGTGGGTTGGTCATGTCTGTACCTCTGCGATCAGTCGTTGGTCTGATTGGCACCAGCCCCGAGAATAGTCGAGAATGGCACTCTCCCTTGGGTGCTCTGAGACGCAGCAGTCTATCCTTGAGGGAGCCTATCCAGTGTTGGTCCCCGGTGATCCTCCAGGTTTCCCCCTGTTTGGAGTCACTTTGGACTATGCTGGACTTGGTGAGCATCCTCCTTAAGGATCGCTATCGTCAGTCATTCTTGCCTGCAGAGCTCTCCTCTGTGAGCAGAGTTTCAGTCCATCAACTGGGCGATTGTGCCGTTCACCCTATTGCCATGTCCATGGCTAAGGGAGCTGAGGGGTGGGGAGGTAAAGCTAAGGTGCCCATGGTATATCTCTGTATATCTGCAGGGAAAGAAACAGAACGTTTTTCCACTTATTTTTGCCATTCTCTGGCCAATACTGCCTTAGTTTTTTCTCATTCTCTAGGTTGCCCAAATGTCGCTGCCCGACATCTCCACTCCGCCCACCTTACCTTTTTTGCGACGACTCCTGCGGTTGATGGACGCCTGGCTGCCGCGGCGTCTGTCTGCCATCCTCTCTGGCGACCCTGGTCCGGCTTGGGCGCTGCATCCCGCCATGTTGTCCAAGTACCATAGGGTGCGCGTGGCGCATAGCCCTGCTTTTTATTCTCTCTTTGGCGCGAACCTCAGGGGCGTTCCCATGTGATGATGTCTCGCAACCTGAATACAAAAGCCTACACTTTTTGCTAGCTAATCGAGTTAGCATGGGGGACTCCTTATGGATGGGATTCACTCTCCGTACCTAGCTACTCTGCCTCTCCAACTTTGGACTTTATCCTAACGGGGTACCTGCTCTTCAGGAGCCTCTCTCATTTCTTTCAGGTCGCTATCAGGAACCGACACTAGCTCCTCGAGGGCCCATGTTCTCTGACTCGCTGCCTGAGCTTATCACTTCTGCTTGGAAGAAACCGCTGCCTACATCATCAGTGAGTTACCAACTTTATTTCCTCAGAGCTGTTCCCTGGACGCAGGTACTCGCTCCTCGAGGGCCTGCCTCTATTCCAGCTTCTGTGTCACCTTCTGGGAGAAACCGCTGTGAGTAACTTTACCAACGCGGCTGTATACCAGAACTCTGTGTATGCTCCACTGTACTCACTATCTCAGTTTTCTCCACTACAGCACAGCCATAGAGGGAATCGCTGTTTCACTATTCTGAGGAACCCTAAGCCCAGCCGGGCTTCATCTCTACTCACTACTGCCACCTCTGGTGGCTTCTCAACTCTGTCTAATAAAAGATATAACTGTGTTGTGTGTCCCAAAGCTGAGCCTGACCTGTGGCCCTCACGGGACTTCCCCCATGGGTGTGGTCAGCTGCCACAGTGTCCAAGGGTCCACCCAAAACCTTACAAACAATAACAGTGAGTACCCCGCAACAGACACTGCCCTTTGTTCGCAGTAGCATGGAAGCTGTTTTTCCTCTTTTTCAGGATCACCCCATTTGCGGACAGAGAAGTCCTGGGCCATGCAATGTTGTCCGTTGCTGGGTCACGTGCTCCCTTAGGAGGGGAAGCTACTCCCCTGGGTTAATCGCCCTCAATTTCCGCTGTCTCAGGAAGACTGAGTACTCCATCTCAGTGGGTTACTCCCTGCTGGTTTTGGCAGTGGGTTGGGGTTGATAGTCAACCGGGCAACTTGTGCTTGCCCCATCAGTCTTCTGGTCTGCCTCCTTGTGTTCACTCCTTCTGACTTCTGATTGGATTGTTGAGGAGTGGGGAGGTAAAGCTAAGGTGCCCGTGGTATATCTCTGTATATCTGCAGAGAAAGATACACAATGTTTTTCCACTTATTTTTGCCATTCTCTGGCCAATACTGCCTTAGTTTTTTTTCTCATTCTCTAGGTGGCCCAAAGGTTGCTCCCCTTGCGATCCTGTGAGAGATTAGATGAACCTGTTCTGACAGGTGCTCTTGAGTGAACCTGTTCTGACAGGTGCTCTTGAGTGAGCTTCAGGCCTATCTCATCTCCCTGCTCAGGAGCTTTTGGGCTACTGGTCTGTTTCGAGGATTGTCTCTCAACCCCTGAATTCCTTGACGCTGTCCTGCGCATTCAGCTACGTCTGCTTCAGCACGCAATGTCTGTCCCAGGCTCTGCCGTGGTTTGCTGCTTGCTCTTTCAAGCGTGGCATGGGTTTTTTCTGCCCATTCGGCCTAACAGCCTTATCTGGGCACTCTTCTCCAGACCTTTGGCTGTCAGCTGCACATGCACAGTAGGGCATGCTGAAAGGTCTAGAATCTTTAAGGTCAAAGTTCTGTTCCGGGCTCCATCCGATAATGTCACCCATGTGTGAGGACTAACATTCTGCTGTCCTCTGAGAAACTCTCTGCTCTCTCTCACTTACATGGGCTCTCAATCACACAGTCACCCACATGCTCTCACTTATATACACAGGCTCTTAATCATACATACACCTGCTCTCTCACACATACAGGTTCTCAATCACACTTACATACATACACTCAATTACACAAACAGGCTCTTAATCACACAGTCTCTCAATTATACACTTCCATACATGCTGTCTCACACACACACACACACACACATGATCACAAGCACTTTCTCTCTCTTCCTACCCCCACTGAGCAACAACAGCCGCCTCTTCCAGGCCTCAAGAAAGGCATTCCATTGGCCACGGGGGCTGACATTGCTTGTTTTGCTCCGGGACAATGATGCTCTTCTTTGGGCCAGCGCTGCATGTGCTTTACCTAACAAAGTCATGGCAGCATGAGGAAGCAGGGTTTGGCTATCCTGACATACTGCTTTAATACAAGATAGTGTCCATCTAATGTACCCCAATCCAGAATTTACATACATTCTGCACAGATTTTTAGAATTATGTTAATGCTTATAGGCATGTAGGTAATTGTGAGAACAATGTGGCATCATCTGCTTTGTGGGCAAGAAAAGGGCTTAGCCCATCGCTTCAACCTGTGTGGGCCAGAAAGAAGAGAAGTGTCTGCAGTGGGTTGAGGAGATGTCTATAGCGGGCCAGGATGGAGCCCATGGTAGCCTCAGGCACCATAGGCAGGAAGGGCAGGGTGGTGAAGTTGAGTTGAGGGAGAGAGTGGAGGGATTGGGCCGAGGGGTGGAAGAGAGCAAGCAAAAGGGCTCAGGCCTGGAAGAGGAGAGAGCGAGTGGAGGGATTGGGCCTGGGGAAGGGGAAAGGAGGGAGAGAAAGCAGAAGAGTTGGGCCTGGGAAGAGTAAGAGAGAAGATGGGGTTAGGTATGGTGTGGAAGGAAGGAAGTATGCTTGGAGGGTGCTGTGCTGGATGGGGTTGGAGGTTTTTTGGGGGAGGGAAGAGTGGAGGAGTTGTACTTGAGTAGGGTTGGAGGATGGCAGGATTGGCGATAGTGTAAAGGGGGGATCATCTCTGGCAGGGTTCAGATCGGGGGAGAGTTGAAGAGATGACCTTCTGATGTACTCTTGGTGGAATTCTGCCCCAAAATATTTGAATTCTGCTTCTTTGAATAACATTAGCATATTTAATTTTAAATTCAATTACAGTGATTTCTATTGTTGTTTTGACACTTATCAAGTATGCAGAAGTTTTCTGAATTTTAAAAAATATTTTGGGAAATTTAAAAACATTTTTGGAGGAGACTTTCCCTAGGAATAATAATAAATGAACTGGGGCTCTACTAGGTACAAAACGTAGAACATAAGCTCTCTGGGGACAGGGTAATATCTACAGTGCCTTAATGCAATCCGTTCTGAAGTGGCTGAAAGGTGGAATGTAAATAAATAAATACTATTTATGACCTGGACTGGCCTCTGTTTGAAACAGGATGCTAGGCTTGATGGATCTTTGTCTGAGTCAGCATGGTGCTGCTTTTGTTAAATCTTAAGATAAAAAAAAAGAAAAGAAAAAAAAAAGGCCAGGTGGTCAGAAATGAATTTGGGAGGCAAAATCAGAATGAGGAGACTACAAAATCGGTTGTCTAAAATAAGAATTGAAATGGGAGAGAAACTGAAGCGGAACAATGAGACAACTTCACAGTAGCCACCATGGGTTAAAAAGGCTGAAGAATTCTAGAAACTTCCTGATTCATTTTGTGTAAATTTGCTTAAATCTAGGCCATAGAATTGTAGCTAAATATCATATTTAATGAGGTTTTTTGAAAATTTAAATCTGTCATATTGAGTTTTTGATTGTTGAATGAAAATCCATAACTCAATAAGAAGCAATGTGCTTTTATTTTTTTTAGTTGTTTTGTCAGTGCTGCTGGTTTCGCTGGTTTATAGCCAAAATGCTTCCGAAATGAATGCAGTCAAACTTTACACTCAGACTGAAAATGATGTTTAAAATAATTGATTGGTTTTAGTTTTCTTGATATGCTGCTGGGTCAGTATATTCAACCTTTTGACTTGGGAATTGCGGAGGATAAGTGAGTTAAGAAGGGAAAGGACCTCAAATTGTACCATAAATTATTAATTATACGTCTTTGACTGAATATATGAATAAATCTGACTAGATTTGCATGGGAAGGAAAAAACAGCATGGTGACATTTTCTCAGAAACAACAAGGCAGACAACTACAAGGAGTTGGTAGAAAACCTCCTCAAGGCATACAAAAGGCTTGGCTGCAAGGTCACTAAAGATACATATATTGCACTCTCATCTAGATTATTTTACAGCAAAATGGGGGAGTAGTGAGGGATGAACATGGTGAGCGATTTAACCAGGACATTGCAGCAATGGAAAAACAGTATCAGGGCAAATGAATCCCATCAAAGCTTGCAGACTATTGCTGGACAGTGACAAGAGTTGTTCCATTTAATGAAAATGACTAAACTATGTACATATATATATGTATATGTACATATACGTACATAAACTCTGTGTGTATGTATGTGTGTATATATGTATGTGTGTATGTGTATGTATATATATATATATATGTTTACACACACACACAAGTTTTGGGTCTTTTGTTTCATAGTAAATTTTATTTCTATAATACTTTTGCTGATTTAATTTTTAAAGTGTTCTATAAACAGGACAGGTGAAATATTATGCAACCTTAAATACATGAAAAGACCAGTTTACAATTTATGATTAAAACTCTATTTATGCACTATCTACAGAATAGACAGAGAAGTAAAATGTAAAAACTTAAGTTATAGAAACAATAGCCAATCAGCTGGTTTAATTGTCCTATTTGAATTCAACACATCAACATTAATAATAAAAGGCACACTTAATTGCCGAAGCAGATGACCCCTAAACATTTGTTGTGCCAGGGTTTCTTGTGGCAGACTTTTCAAGATTCTGCAGTGAGTTAGCAAATTCTGTGGCAGGTATTTTTTTTTTTTCTGTCTAAAAATAATAATTTTCTGACATTTCAGAATCTTGGTTCTTTATATAAGGGAAAAGGATCTTAGTGATTGGGGCTGGTGGGGAAGGAGGGGGACGTCGGAAGGAGGGAAGGGATCTCAGAGGATGGAAATGAAGGGATATCGGGCAGCAGGAGGGTTAGTGGGATATGGGACGGAGGAGGATATTGGAACAAGGGAGGAGAAAATAGAAATGAAATGAGATGGGGAGGATCAGGGATGGGGTGGAAGAAGAGGAAAAATGAAGTAGAGGAAATAAAGAAATGAGGATTGGGGGAGGAGAAAGAAGGAAGGAAAAAAGATCTCGGCGATTAGGGATGCGTGAGGAGTGGTCCTGATATCTTGGGGTGTGGGGGGAAGGATGAGAGAGTAGCGGCTCTCCTCACATCCCAGCCCTGCTCTCCTCACATCCCAGCCCTCTTTCTCTTTTCCTTTTTCCATCCCTAGCTCTTCTATTCCGCCTGCCCATACATACACCCTTCCTCAGCAGCTTTCACACACACACACACCCTGATTCCACAGTCCCCCCCCCCCACCATCCCCAATCTGCTCCTCCAGTCTCCCTATCAGAATCCCAGCCCATCTTTCCCTTATTCCACTTAAACCTCTCCCGTTTCACACAACTCACCCATCACTTCTTTCCTTTACCCCCCCGTCCCGCCTTGCCCTTCCTCTCCCCTGTTTCACACAACCGCAATAACTCCTCCCTTTTCTTCCTTCCCTTATTCCCCCCCTCCAACTTTTCTGACCGCTCCCTTCCCTGACTCTCGACGGTGCCGTGTCGTGCTGCAAGGAGGAGGAAAGTGGAAACGTGTCACCGTCTCCTGCCAGCTGGGCTCAATTGCTGCTTTTAACCATGGGGACAGTGGCTTGTCCTTGAGGTTAGAAAGCAGGAATTTCTCCGGCCAGCAGAGGTGGAGGATGCGGCGAAAAAATGCTGCTGCTCTCCTCCTCCTATCACATGATGAACACATGGGTGGTTAAACCTTGAAGCATTTTGGCTTTGCTTCCTCACCTGACCCAGCTCCCTGGTGTCTTGTGGCAATTCCTGGGGGACAAGCAAATTCTGCGTGAAGGGGCAGATTTTATAGCCCTTCCCTGCAGCTGTACTCCATTGCCCAGGTCCCGCTATAGGAAGCCACTGCAGCATTCGGTGGCTCAGCCACTCACACTTCTGGGAGCAGCACGCCACAATCCGGGCCCTGCCAGTGGCAGCTGCCACAGCGCTTTACCCTTTGAGTCCTGCTGGTATCCCTTTCATCAGGTTAGGGCCGAGCTTTAGGCAACCTGGTGCCCGAGATGAATGTGCCATGCTAAATACTCACCTGCCTCACTGGAGAGTCGAATACCTAGCTAGAATTAGCTCTAAAATCAGTTGAGGGGGCTCACAAGGCAACGCCTACATGGGAATATGAGCTTAGAGAGAAGGGCCTGTTCGAAGCTGCCAGATGATGTCACCTACATGCAGGGCTGGTGCAAAGGTATTAGGCGTCCTAGGCAAGTCTTCTGCCTTCTGCCCTCCCCCCCCCCACTGGTCTCGGCCCTGACTCCTACTGCATTCGCACTGTGTGCGCTTCTCTGGGCCGCAAGCAGGATGGGCACTGCTTGCGGCCCGCCAAATCTCTACACTGCTGCTAGCGGGATAGGCTCCACGCGTGGCCCCACATGGCTGCTCTTCGGCGTCCCCTAAGGGTCGGTGCCCGAGACGACCTCCTAGTTCGCCTAATAGGACGTGCTGGCCCTGCCTATATGTCATGACTAATTCATTCTAAGGTCTATGGAGAAGACAGTTTTTGGTAAGCTAACTTGCTACACTGGAGGTGATGAAACTTCAGCATTTTTAACATTTTTTTTTGTTGTGTTTTTATGGAAAAATTCCTTCACTTGTATACTGTTCTTGGCGATTTTCTTTCTGATTCCAGACATAAGTGGCTAAAGACTTTTATTACTGTTTAAACAGCTATGAGCACATTCAGACTGCAATGTTGCTGGCCACACAAATAGCAAAATATCAATATTTGCTGTCTTTAACACTCCACCCTTTTAAGTTTGCATTGGCTGTGTATCCACT
The DNA here is from genome assembly GCF_901001135.1 of Rhinatrema bivittatum. Taxonomy (NCBI): domain Eukaryota; kingdom Metazoa; phylum Chordata; class Amphibia; order Gymnophiona; family Rhinatrematidae; genus Rhinatrema; species Rhinatrema bivittatum. The sequence goes on from NC_042623.1 coordinate 60,688,780, forward strand.
TTTGTTTGTTAGAACTCTCTTAATTTTAGTCGCATCTTTGTATCTAATATAAAGAAGCAGCATTTCCATTCTTGTTTGTTTTTTACTGAAAAATATAAATTCATTTTTATACTGACTTTATTTACTTTGTATTTTACATTTTGAAATGTAGTCAGAAATTCTTCTGAATTATTATGCAAAAAAAAAAAAAAGGAAAGGAAAGGCCTTGCATTACTACTTTGTGTTTAGGATTTGGTTTCATAGGAAATGTTGCAACATAGGCAGCTATAGGCTGTTTGCCCTTCCCTACCAACCTTCAATTTAATTTCATCTGTCATATCCCACCCTTCCCCAAAGCATCCTAGAAATTTACCACTCAACACTTATTATAAATGGAAAATTAGGGCAACAGCATTATTACATACTATTCACAACCGTTAATGTAATTATACAAAACATTACATATCTCAGCTGCACTTGTGTAATTCTTAATTTGAGGCTAATGTCAAGTGTAGAATGTACTTTACTTATAGTCTATTAAAGTTGATATTTACTGAAATTCTCCATTGAGGGTTTTGCACATTTGCTGACATCTTTGGCCAACGTAACTTGCAGGTCCTGGTCTGGTTCATGACTCCCTGTGCTGGACCCTCTCCTGGGCGCCCGATGCAATAGGCAAATGAGCTGCCATGTTAAAAAGGACACGCTAGGGATAAATTGTGTGTCCCTAGCACGTCCATGGCATTGGGTTGCCCAGGAGATGTGGCTGTGCGCCGGTTAGGAAAATTGACAGTCAATGAGCCCACAGCCACTGGTTAGGAAAACGGCCACCTGTATATTAAGTGTCTGTTTTCCTAACCTGACCGCTGTCAAGAATTTTTTTTTCTTACTGCTGCCTGTGTTTCCTCCTGTTTGGTATCGGGACAGTACTAAGTAGGAGGAACCACAGAAAAGTAGTATTTTTGGCTTTTTTGATGGTGGCCAGGAGCATGTGAAGACCTAATGCTAGCTCTGGGGCTGGCGTTAAGTTTTGTGTTGGGCACACAGTGATTTTTTGCATTGGGGGTAATAGCTAATAGCCTAATCTACTTGGCATTTACATGTGATGAGTTGAGCGTTAGTAGCTACGCTTTGATTTGGACGCGCTAATCCCATTATTGCATCGGGAGTTATTCTAGCGCAGCCAAAACGTGTGGCAAGCTGTGTGCTAGGCTGAACGTGTACTGTATTGCATTGGCCTTAATATCTTGTTCACTTGTTAACATGTTTGGCTGACCTGCCTTGAAAAGCCTGGTTAGCATCATGAACTGTTGTGCTAGGCCTGGTGGTTCTTCAACAGTCTTCTTGACAATACTTTACAAAAGGAATCCAGTCCACTTTGACTTTCAGGGTCCAGGGATTTCAGAAGTCCCTTACTTTTACCCATTACTGTGTTCTGCTATAGGCTGTGTTCTCAAATAATGCCTCAGAGTTTTAGAAATTTATTAGCTGCAACATTGCACCCTTACATCCTAACAACTTAACAGGGCAAGTGGTTGGTCAGATTCCTTCTATCCTAATACTACACAATCACCACCTGTAATTAAAGGGCCAGAGATACCCTTCTATTTGGGCTCCATGGTGTTCTTCTATTTGCAAGGCAAAGAGAGGGACCTGAGGCAGTTGGGAGAGGGGCAGTCATACAAGTGATATGCTGATCTATTTCCTTTTAAAGGGAGTCAAGCTCTTCAATGGTTTTAGAATCACGTTATTTATTTGAAATTTTAGAAAGAACTAATTTATCATATTGTAATGCTGTATATGTATATATAATAGCTAAAAATAAGACCAAGTAATAGTCTAGTCCAGTGCTTCACCATATAACAGGTGTAGAGCTGAATGCGTTTCCCATTATTTTCTTTCAAAATATATGACTGACTTTTAGTGTTATAGGAAACAATGGTCCTCATAGTAGACATTAGTACTAGTTGCATCTCTAGTTATAAAGAATTGAATCTATATTAATGGTAAGTTTATGTGATAATTGAAAGGACCATGTTAGTTTGGACAACAAATATATTCTATGCCATAAAATAACTCTCATAGTTATTTAACAAATCTACGTCATTCATATAATTAACTCTGATAATACAGTAAGGACAATGTCTGTAGTACTTAGATATTGGTGCCTAGAGTTACCCCTTTAATTTTTGGGGGTAGGGAGGAGCCAAGGGTAGGTTTTTTTTTCTTCCCCCCTTTGACTGGTGCATGCTGGATGATTTAACTGTAATTGCTGGATTACACATCATATTAGTCTGAATAATCTGTGGACACAGCTGTAGACCTGTTATGAATGCCATCCCACATTTTTAGAACAGAATATGGTGATTCTGATTTTTGGTGGATTTCATTTTTTAAATCAATTTCTAGCACCTTGCCTGCAATAGTAAGGAAATCCAAGGCTAGAGTACTAATACTGCATTGTTGCTCTGGATGACATACCGTACTTGAGTACAAGGAGAATGGTTGAAACAGAGGAGATGAAACAAAAAGTCATTATAGTTATAGCTGCCATTTTTACTGTTAGGTTCAATAGGTACATTAGAAAGGATGGGAAAAGGATTGAGATGAGAGAGAACAAAGTGTGCTGAAGGAAAATACTTCTATGTTCATAGTGGTACAGTGTGCACAGTGAACCCAATTTTCAGTACTTTGAATAAGTCACAAATGCACGTGTAAGTCGACCCACGGAGTTTTATGCTAATGCAACTATAATTGGGGAAAGTTGCCCTGTGCCTGTATCACTGGGAGGCAAATGTATTTTCCAATCCATTCTCCTACTACCATATATGGAAATGAGCTCTGCCCCTCTCTTTCATTGTACTCTCCAGCTCTGCTACCCCCCCCCCTCTGAATTGTCGAATCCACTGTGTGCTACCACACTGTATACCTGAGCTCAGCATGCACACTCTTATTACCACATATCTTAATTCCACGCTTCCTCACTTCAGTATTTCCCTGTCCTTAGACAAGCTTTTACTACTAGTATTTATAAACTGTGTGGCAGGTGCTGTCCCATAATTACACATATGTTTCATTCACATATTTATAGTGCAGGAAAACATACTTTCTTTACTTATTATTTTAAAGTACGTGTTTATATTTGTGCACATAACCCAGAAAGGTATGGCATTTATTGTATAAATGTGCGTACGCTACTTCTAAAAGTACTTTAGTTTTGCAGTTCACTGTGGCCTCCCTTAGTGCATAACTCAGACTGCCCACCCAAAAACTGCAGACAAAAGATAAGTGTAATTTTACTTTTGCAACTCAATTAGCAGGTGTAAAAGCGTATGGACAAGTTTGGTAATGTATACGCGTAAACTGCTTACAGAATAGCGACTTGTATGTGTGCTTCTGAACCCTGACCCGAAACGCCCCAAACTGCTCTTTTTTTCTCCCTGTTAATGTTTAGGGGCAACAATGCAAGTATGCGTGTACCTTGCAATGTTTCCAAAATAGCATATATGCTCACATATGCCACTTACATGTGCACATGCCAACTTTTGCGCATGGAAACCTTTTGAAAATTCATCAAAGTATGCATATCTTTAAATTAAAAACAAAAACCCTAGAGAAGCTGAAATGCATACTGTTGATATTAACTGAGAAATATAGCCTTTTTGAAGAAAAGTGAAAGTTCAGTTTACTGGATAGGTGCCAGCTAGAAATAATGCAAACCCACAGATTGTTTGAGCATGCAAAGAATAGCGCAGTGTTAGAATTTTCATGCGAGTTTACAAATGAAGATTAGCTGGAAACCGGATGAAGGGCTTGGTGATGTCAGCTGTTTTCTAGTTACACCAGCACTGTCATTTAGTTTAATTTAAAGCACATTAAAGGAGGCGTATTACTTTTTTCATTTTTTTCTTTCCAGACATTCCTGAATGACTCGATGAACTTGTGTATCTTTTTTCTAACTCACTTATGTGCCTTTTTTTTTTTTTTTTTTCTTAAGTTCAAGCATTAATTTAGATACATTCTTGACTGGTATAAGTCCCACGAAAACAAAATGGCTAGAAAAAGCGATTTGACTGGGCTGTAACCGGTACAGTGTAGCAGGCAAGCGATTTACCCAGGTTAACTGGCTTTCTGAAAATTGCCTTCTCTCAATGTTGCTGACAGTATGCAAGCCATGGAACAACACAAAAACCTTTTGCCACATTGAGAGAAGGCAGTCCTGGGGGCGTGTTTATGTCGGGGAAGGGAAATAACGTGTTCGGATTGTATCGGTGGTTTGTTTTTTTGTAAACTGTTAGTTTATGAATTGTACATCGTCTTGAGCATTGGTATTGAAAGGGGGTTATATAAATCAAAGAAATGAATAAAATAATCAATTGTACGCATGTTATGTTCCCTGAAAAAAGTGCCTGCAGAAATAGCAGGTGCAAACCTCATGGATACAAGGCAAGTTTCAAAGTGAAAGTACACTTTTGTTCTAACTTTGAAAGTTGATGTGAAATCCTTAGGTTAAAATGCAAATACTCTGAACATCGCCCGCTTAATTATAGTAGAAAGTCCAGCTGATGGTAGTGGTTTTTCCATTTCAGAATGTATAGGCCCAGACGTGGTGGATCTTTATGGTAGAGCACCCTGGTTAGGGTGATGATAAATACTGAAATAGCAGTAACGATAACATCTGTGAATGAAGTGCAGTGCAGTAACCATGCAATTTTGGAATCCAATGGATTGCATGATTCGAAACAGCATGGTTTTTGCAAAGGTAAATCTTGTCAGACGAGTCTGATTAATTTCTTTGATTGGGTGACCAGAGAGTTGGGGATAGATCTAGATGTAGTGTACTTGGATTTCAGCAAGGCCTTTGACATGGTTCTGCTTAGAAGACATAAATAAATTGAGCACCCTTGTTATGGACCCTAGAGTGCGTAACTGGGTTAGAAACTGGTTGACTGGGAGGGAACAAAGGGTTAGTGGTAAACGGCATTTTCTATGAGGATGGAGGAGTTACTAGTGGTGTGTGCCTCAGGGATCGGTCCTTGGACCATTTCTTATCAACATTTTTGTGAGTGACATAATGGAAGGATTGTTAGGCAAAATGTGTCCTTTTGCCAATGGTACCAAAATCTTTAACAGGGTGGACAGCCAGAAAGGTGAGGAAAACATGAGATGGGATCTAGTGAAGTTCGAGGAATGGTCTAAGGTCTGGCAGTTATGATTTAATGCTAAAAAATGCAGAGTAATGGATTTAGGATGCAAAAACCTAAGGGTAAGTACAGTATTGGAGGTGAAATTGTTTCAAACACAAAGGAAAAGTTAGATCTGGGTGTGATTGCATCTGATGATCTTAAGGTGGCCAAACAGATGGATAAAGTGACAGTTAAAGCTAGAAAGATGCTTGGCTGCATAGGGAAGAGGAATGGTCAGCAGAAAAAGGGAGGTGAATGGTGCCCCTATATAGGACCCTGGTGAGACCTAACTTGTTCTATGTACAATTCTGGAGACCGCACCTTCAAAAGGATATAAACAGGATGGAGTCAGTGCAGAAGGTGGCTACTGAAATGGTCAGTGGTCTTCATTCTAAAGCATATGGGGATAGACTTAAAGATCTAAACATATGCACCATGGAAGAAAGGTGAGATAGGGGAAATATGATAGAAACCTTTGAGATATTTGAATTTCTGTATGCACAGAAGGTGAACCTCTTTCAACGGAAAAAGGAGGCTTTGGAGAAGGATCATGCGATGAGGTTGAAAGGGGGTAAATTCAGGAGTAATCTTAGGAAATATTTCTTTACAGACAGAGTAGTGGATGCATGGAACGGCCTCCCAGTGTAGGTGGTAGAAACAAAAACAGTATCTGAATTCAAAAAAGCATGAGAGAAACACAGGGAATTTCTAAGGAAGTGATGGGAATTATAATGTATATCTCCTTTCATGGACTTGGATGACAAAAAATTTGAAAATATCCCCCAAACATTCAGAGCACTAAAATATACTAGACATCATCAAATGAGGGAAATAACTTGCAGCATTTTCTGTTTTAGGGTGTATAGTACTGTACACCCAAACTGGATCATTTCAACTCTGCTGATTTATTTTTTTTCTTTTAAATTGCATAGTTGAGATGTTTCTTGCTAGTCAGATCATGCAAAGCATCAACTTATTGCTTTGTTGTCTTTCTTGCTTCCTCCTGGTTTCATTCTTGAGTCTCATGAATTTTCTGTCCTAAGGTATAACATTTATAATGTTTTTACATCTAAAATAACAACTGTGTTCAGTTTTCATTCTGTCCATCTCCTCTCCCTTTCTGAAGTCTCCTGGGTTTTCTTCTTCAGCTATTTCTGCTGTAATCATTTTTGACATGCATCAGTGAGGTACCTGAATGAGGTTCTGGTGAGGGTCAATACAGCAGCTCCATGATGTACTTAATCTAAGTGGGAGGAACTTTCTAAACTTTAAAAACTTATTTATAGTGCCGGAGAGCAGATAAGTTATCCAGGTTACCCAGATAACTTTATTTGGATATTTAGCAAAACGTAAGCAATCATGTGTTGTGCTGAATATAACAGGATAAAGTATATGCTATGTGGAGAGTCTTAGGTTTACGCAGTGGCATGACCTGGAAAACTTAGATGGATAGCTCTGAATATCGGCATTATTCCAGGAAAGTGAGGCCTGCCCCGGAGCATCTCCAATTTATCCGGATACGTTTTTTTTCTGGCTGAAATCTTACTCAGATAGATCGCTGTCAGTTGGAGCAGTGGGAAATTCAAATCTTGTGGTTTGTCTGGCTGAGTCCTGAATTTAGCTTGGCAACTGTTTGAATACGGATCTCTTAGGTGCCATATGAATTCTGCGTTTTCTCAATAGATACAGAATAGGATAAACCTTTTTAATACATCTGAACCCATCTATCCTATCTGGAATGAGATGAATATCAGTGAATAAAGTGGGATTCTCAAAACTATTTTTGTTTTAATTGCCAATTGATTTATCTATTTTTTAGCACGTTAAAAAATCACTAATTTATTCGGTTTGTCTGTTTATACATTATCTCCTGAAGTATTTAACCAACAGCAAAATCACAAATTAAGAATAGTTATATGTATATAAACCTAGAGGCAGAAATAATTTTTTGCCTAAATTGTGAGGGGGGGGGGGGGGAAGCACTCATACAAATTGCTCTGCAAATCTTTTTTTTAACATTTTTTTTGTGCTGTTATGGCTTCTTTATGACTAGCCTACACTTGAATCTTGGATGAAACTCCCACAGGGCATTATGCGCAACTTAGAAAAGGTGTTTTATAACTGATGTGTACTATTCTTGGAACAAATATTTCAAGGAACTGAGGAGCAAACAGCTCAACCTTATGTATACACTTAATTCTTCTGTTTGGAAAGATGATGCAGTTTGTGTCTTTTTTTTTTTTTTTTTTTGTATGCTGCTTAGATATGAAGTGCTGCTTTATTCATATGCAGGTCCAAAAGAGCATCAGAGTAGATTTTCTAGGCGTTCATGAAGTCCCTTTAGGGTTGACTAACAGAAGGCCCAGCTCACAACAGATCATTTTAGTGGGTAGTACAACTGTCATGGTATTGCAGACTAATTTTGTGCTCTAATCTGTCCTTTTCTTTCAGGATTCGACCTCAGTTAGCAAAAGAGAAGATTGAAGGTTGCCATATTTGCACATCTGTCACACCTGGTGAGCCACAGGTGGTGCTAGGAAAGGATAAGGCTTTTACTTTTGATTATGTCTTCGACATTGATTCACAGCAGGAAGATATTTACAGGAAATGCACAGAAAAACTGATAGAAGGCTGTTTCGAAGGCTATAATGCCACAGTTTTTGCATACGGACAGGTACACTTTAAAGTTTAATGTACTATATAAAACAGACAAGGAACAATAACCTATTAAGGTTTTTTTTTTTTGCTATATTATGGATTTAAAAATACATTTTTATAGTTTCAGTAAAATTCTAGCCAGGCATAGAATAAATTGGAAGCGATTACTGTGATTTTAAATATTTATAGGGTAACTTACTGTAATCACTCTGGTTGCTAGTGTGTCCATAATCAGTGCACCCAGTCAAATTTTGTTGTATTTATATTTGCTTATGAAGAAATATAAATAATTTTGAATAACTTGGTTCTCATATTTTGGTTTCTTGTGCAGTTTGCAGGTGTTTAGACATGTTCACAGTGCTTCATTTTTTATTTATTTTCAGAAGTACTTATTTTGTCTTGCTCTGGATGAAGCCACTTTAAGGAAACTATTTTGTGTAGGCTAATGAGTGTTCACTGTATGACGAATTGCTAATGCCCAATAGTGCTTTTTATATTTCCTACAGCACAAATTTAGATTTAACTCTTCTGAATGTGCACTGCTGTCTATTCATCTGTGTTTCTTGGATCCAGACAGGTGCTGGCAAAACATATACTATGGGAACCGGCTTTGATGTCAATATAAGCGAGGAGGAGCAGGGCATTATTCCACGTGCTGTGAGGCATCTTTTTAAATGTATTGAAGAGAAGAAGCAAGCTGCTATTAACCAGGGCCTGCCTCCCCCAGAGTTCAAAGTGAATTCTCAGTTCTTGGAGGTATGCTTTGTTTATAAGAGATCCATTTTATTCATTTAGAAATAAAGACCAACAACATTTTTTTGGACTAACTTAATGTATTTGTGGCTAATGTTAAGAGTTATACTCCTTTAATAATTGTAAAAAGAGCTAAGCAAGACATCTGAATATAAAAGTAAATTGTAGATTGGATTAAAACATCAGTATTTGTTTTAAAGGCAGTAGAAGCGCAGGAGTCAGCAACCCAGCCAGATTGTGGCAGGTGAAAGCAGACAGTTTGTCCTGCCCCCTCCCTGCTTCTCAGAGCCTGTCTATAAGAGATACTGGACTGGTCCTGATTCTGGTCTTGAGCTGAGTCAGCAGCACATGCTGCCCTTCGTAAGGCCATCCCCCTCTTCTAGGAATTGGGATTCCATGGTTGGCAGGTGCGCTCAGAAGACAGCCCAGATAGGAGGTGCAGTCTCAGAGCTTGCACTCCAACCTGTTTTAATGCCTCTTTTAGATCCACACAGAGCAGGAAGACAGGGGTAAAGAGACTGCAAAGTGACACACCTCTCCCCACCTGGGGTGTATAGATTTCTCTTGGCTAGAGAGGTATCATTGTTTTTGGCCTCAACTGAGGCAGTGAGAGAAGATGAGGGCTACAGCAGAGGCGGGGAAGGTGAGATAGGAGGAGAATAAAGATGCTGGTGGGGAGAGCAAGGACGGGTAGTGAGAGTGGTAGGGTGGAGTAGGAAAGGAGAATAGTGAGAGACTGCACCTGGGTGAGTTGAGGTGAAGTGTGGATCAGAATGGGATAGGGTATGAAAGAAGAAAGTACCAAGTTGGGGTGGCTGGTGTACACTTGCCATTTATTCCCACGTAACCTGCTCCTTTAAAGAAAAAAATCTTACTAAGGGGGAAAGGGTGGAAGCACATGGCAAGTGCATTTTCTCCCTGGTGAGTAGATCCCCAATGAATTTTCAAATCCCTGACTATACCACAATTTTTTTTTAATCATGGCATGGCTATTTAAGGTATAGTTTTAACCTTTCTATGTTTTTCTCCAAGGACAAGCAGGATGCTAGCCTGGTCCGGAACTTTGATCTCAAAGATTCTAAAACTTTCAAACATGCTCTACTGAGCATGTGCAGCTGTAGTTATCACCCTGCCCCCTAGGCAGAGTCCCTCAGTCTCCTTTTCCACGGAGCTGTGTGGTTGGAAGAGCCATGTGTCATGATATTTAGTTTTGCTCTCTCCTCACAGCTTTTGTAATTGATTTTTCCCATTGATAGCAGGGCTGAATTAGCCATGCTGTCATGAGAACTGCCAATCAGGGCCCGGGAGGCGGAGCTTAAGAAGCAGAGTGTAGATTTTTTCAGTCTCTGCAGCTGCACATGAGTTCCCGTGCAGGAAAGTAACAGATTCTCCTCAGTCTGATTTTTATGCTCGCGGGAGCGCACGCGGAGCTAAATTCTCCTTACACTTCTTGCTATTTTTTGAGAGAAATGTCAAAAAATCCCTTGGACTTTAAGCCGTGTCCCTGCGGTAAGGTCATGTCCATCACAGACGGACATGATCGTTGCTACCACTGTTTGGAACCGGATCACAATCAGTCGGATTGTGACTTTTGTGAATGTCCCCGTGAGCACGACGCCATAGTGCGTATAGGATGCTCGAACTCGCGATGGAAGACAGATCGTCGACGACTCATTCTTCGCCGGGGCCGGTGTCGCTGGCACCACCGCCGAAGGAGAGCATGTTCGTGGGACCCACAGACCTCCAGGACTGGAGGTAAGGACAAGCGGCCCAAGGAGCAGGAGGGAACCCAGGGATCTGGGTTGAACCCATCGGACAGACCGCGAGTCTCATTGTCTAAATTGACCTCAGATAAAAAGCGGGGCCCGACGATCTTCGGGGCATGTACGGGCTCACAAGGATCCAGAGGCGCCGAGGGGAGACTGCACGGCAGATAAAATCGTAACAATTCTCCATTCCTTTCCTAATAATTCCAAACATTCTGTTTGCTTTTTTGATCACTACCACCAACACTCAGCTTCCAAGGTTCTGTTCGATCCGACCGAGTCTAGCACGACTAGCTCAAGACGCATTCCTTATTCCATGGACGTCCAATCTTCTATATGCATTTCCACCGATTCCATTAATCACCAGGACAATTCAAAAGTGTATAGTAGACAACAGCCAACTGATCCTCATTGCCCCAGCTTGGCCCAGACAACCATGGTACAGTTATCTCTTAAGTCTGTCGATCGCAACCCCAATTCGATTACCGGCCCGTCCAGATCTTCTGCTTCAGGAAGGGGGAGTACTCATTCACCCACTCCATTCCTCCCTCCATCTGACTGCACAGAGATTGAGCGGACACTACTAACGACACAAGGGGTTTCTACAGTGGCACAGACAATACTTTTAGAATCCAGAAAGCCATCTACCAGAAGAAGCTACACCTTTAAATGGAAACGCTATTCCAACTGGTGTACGGATAACGGTATCCCACTGACCCGGTGAGCTGAGGGGGAAAACTTACCGGTGGGACGGTCCCTCTCCCTTTCCTCGGACAGATCAGAGACATCTCAATTCCTCTGTTTTGCTGCCTTAATTAGCCTGGCTGTCCCTGAAGGCTGAGTTAAAAAAAAAAAAAAAAAAAAAAAAAAAAAAAAAGTCAAGAGAGGAGGAGTTTATTTTTATCCGCGGCCGTTGCCTGCTCAGATTCTCCAGGGCCTCCGGAGGGGGTGGAGACTTCACCCGGCTGCTTCACGCGATCTTCGATGCCACGTGGGATAGTGTGTGCCGCTTGTGGAGAGCCAGGGACCTGGCTCTCCCGCGAAGGCCTCTGCTCCCAGTGTATTCCCGGGGGCGAGGGGCCTTCACGGCGCTCAAATTCGGCATTGGGGGGGGGGGCCATACAGGGCTCGCGTGGTCGGCAGTCAGCTGCGAGGCAGAGGCCTGACCCGCTCCCGATCAGCACGGGAGCAGCGGCCATCTTTCCTCCAGCAGAAGCAGATGCGGCTTTGTCTGAGGAGGGAGAGGATCTCCCTCATCTATCCCCGCTGGCCCTTAGTCCACAACGACCACGCGGCTTGCCTACTGACTCTATTCCTCCCCCGCCTGTGCCCCCGGGGGGGGGGGGCTCTTAAAGCGGCAGCATCCTTTTTCTTCTCAATTTGTATTACTTTTACATAAGCATACATGGAAGCTGAGACTGATTGGGAATTCCAGTCTCCTACCCAGGCTAAACTTTTTAGGGTTTCCACGGACCAGGGGAGGCCTGTACCTCGCACTGCTCGGCCGGATCTGGGGGAAGGGCTATTGGACCATCTTATGACTGTGGATCCGGGGATTCAGGATCCCTCCACCCAGGTTGGTGGTGATGAGGTGGAAAATGCCACCCCGGTGGAGGGGGATGATCCGCAGGTGCTCCGCTTGTTCTGCAGAGAGGAACTGGATCCGTTAATCTCTCACGTACTTCAGGAACTGGAGATTCCCATCCCACAAGAGGTGCCGGATACTTCTCCAGGGGTTTCGGTTTTGGCGGGACTTCAGGCTCCACCCCTAACCTTACCTTTCCATCTGAAGCTTTTCCAGCTCATGACCTGTGAATGGGAGACCCCTGAGGCCTCCTTGAGAGTTAGCAGGGCCATGGAAAAACTTTACCCACTTCCCAATGAATCACTCTACCTACTTAAGATTCCCAAGGTAGATTTGGCAGTCACGGCCATAGCAAAGCACACTACTATCCCTTGGACGGGGGCACAGCACTCAAAGATCTTCAGGATAGGAAGCTGGAAGTGTTGCTTAAGCGGATTTTTGAAGTGTCTGCCTTGGGGGTGCGGGCCGCAGTATATAGCAGCCTTATGCAAAGGGCTACTCTCCGTTGGGTTCAACAAATGTTCACGGTCCAGGACCTCCTCCGGGGGAAGTCGAGCAGGCAAACCGAATGGAATTGGTGGTAGCCTATATGGCTGATGCTTTGTATGATCTCCTTCGTACTTTGGCACACACTATGTCCTCGGCGGTGTCTGCCAGGCGACTTCTATGGCTCCGTAACTGGTCGGCGGATGCCTCTTCCAAGTCTCAGCTGGGTTCCTTTCCTTTTAGGGGACAATTGTTGTTTGGAGACGAGCTTGAGCAATTTATAAAGGCCTTGGCAGACAACAAGGTTTACAAGCTGCCGGAAGACAAACCCAGGTCGGCCTGCTCACCCGGTGCCTACAGGGGCTGTTTTCGAGGGCAGCGCCGTTTCCGGTCAGGTAGGGGTTCCTCATCTTATAATCCTAGACAGTCTGCTATCTGAGCACAATCATGGGCGAATTCCTTTCGGGGCAGACAACCTCAGCGTTCTGGAGCCACCCATACCTTTGACCACAACAATAAATCTCCCCAATGAAGGGGCACCGGCCCATTCCTCAGTTCCAAGGATCGGGGGTTGACTCTCACGATTTCAAGAGGAATGGGTCAAGATTACCTCAGACCAGTGGGTTCTAGATATTATAAGTCGCGGTTACGCTTTGGATTTTGTGCGACCCCTGCGGGATCTCTTCCTACAATCACCCTGCGGGCCCCCGCAGAAGCTAGAAGTTGTCCTCCAAACGTTGTCCCGGTTGAAGGCTCTCGGGGCCATTGTTTCAGTTCCCGAAGACGAACGCCGGACCGGCTGCTACTCCATTTATTTCATAGTACCCAAAAAGGAGGGCTCCTTCGGCAAATCTTGGACCTCAAGCAGGTCAACAGGGCATTGCGAGTGCCTGTTGTTTCGCATGGAGACGTTGAGATCGGTCATTGCGGCAGTCCACAAAGGCAAATTTTTGGCTTCTTTGGATTTATTTATTTATTTATTTATTTTATAACTTTTATATACCGGCATTCGTAAAAAAAAAACATCATGTCGGTTTACATGTAACTGAGAAAGGAAATTACAATGATAGGTGGAGGAAAGATAGATAGTTAAGAGATAAGTTAACTTTACTGTGGTGCCAACATGCGTCACAGTTAAACGAGATTACATGTAATAAACAATATTAGACAAAATTAGACATATACTAAATATAATAAACCATATAATAAACCATATTAGACATGTTAGACATATTAGACAGTATATATACATATAATAAACCATATTAGACAAAATTAGACAGTATTAGACAAAGTTAGACAGAAATTAATTATGTACAAGGGGAGGTGGTGCGAGGGGGTGGGGGGTGAAGCGCAGTGGGGAGGTGGGGGAGGAGGGGTTGAGGGAGGCGAGGGTGGCAGGGGAAGCTTACCTCCACATAGGAATCCAAGCACACCATCAGAGGTTTCTGCGGTTCATGATCATGGGACAACATTACCAGTTTTGCGCCCTGCCTTTCGGGCTCACAACAGCTCCCCGCGTATTCACCAAAGTAATGGTGGGTAGTGGAAGCGAGCCTTCGGCGGGAAGGGATCTTGGTCCATCCCTACCTGGTCGATTGGCTTATACGAGCAAAGTCGGAGATCCTTTGCAGGGAAGCGGTTCGTACAGCATTGCGTCGACTACGGTCCCTAGGTTGGGTGGTCAATTGTGCAAAGAACCAGCTGGTGTGGACCTGGAGAATCCTCAATGGATAATTGTGATGAACGATGCCAGCCTATCTGGTTGGGGGGCGGTTTGTCAATCACGGTCAGCACAGGGTCTTTGGACACAGTCACAGATCAAGTGGTCTATCAATCGACTAAAGACCAGGGCGGTTCGTCTGGCGCTGCAACAATTTCTACCCCTGGTCTGCCAACGGGCAGTACGGATTCTGTCCGACAATGCGACCACTGTGGCCTACATAAACCGTCAAGGGGGTACAAGAAGTCGCCCCCTGGCCAACAAAGCGGACATGTTAATGACCTGGGCAGAACGCAATCTGGCCCGCATTGCTGCGTCTCACATAGCCGGGGTCGACAACATTCAGGCGGACTTCCTCAGTCGACAGCGGCTAGATCCCGGAGAATGGGAGCTATCCGAGGAAGCGATGCGACTAATTTCGAGACTGTGGGGGACACCCCGTCTAGACTTAATGGTGACGCGGCTGAGCGCCAAGGCGCCCCATTTCTTCAGTCGCAGAAGGGATCACGGATCAGAAGGGGTGGACACCCTGGTACGTCCTTGGCCGTCCCACATTCTCCTTTACGTTTTTCCTCCTTGGCCTTTGGTAGGAAAGGTATTGAGGTGCATAGAATCTCATCAAGGACCGGTGATTCTAGTGGCTCCGGAGTGGCCGCAAATACCATGGTTCGCGGATCTGGTCAATCTAGCGGTGGACGGTTCTTTGCGCCTCAGTCACCTACCGAACCTGCTATAGCAGGGTCCGGTATTTTTCGATCAGGCAGACCACTTCTGTCTAGCGGCTTGGCTTATGAGAGGAGACAGTTAAGAAAGAAGGACTACTCGGAAGCATTTATTACCACCCTCCTACGGGCAAGAAAAACTTCTACATCTATTACCTACATTTGAATATGGAGGGTGTTTGGTTCTTGGTGCCGTGGGTTGACTTTGACCCCGCAGCAAGCCACTATTGGTCATATACTTGCCTTTTTGCAGGACGGTTTAAGGAAGGGATTGGCGTACAGTTCTCTCAAAGTGCAGGTGGCAGCCCTGGGCTGCTTTCGTGATAAGGTTAATGGTACTTCCATCGCTGCTTACCCGGATGTGGCACGGTTCCTGAAAGGGTTCAAGCATTTGAAGCCTCCAGTGCGCGCGGTATGTCCCTCCTGGAGTTTAAATTTGGTTCTCCATAGCCTTTGCGAGTCCCCCTTTGAGCCTTTGAAGCGGGCTATATTGAAGGATTTAACACTTAAAACAGTTTTCCTCCTGGCTATCTGTTTGGCTAGACGAGTTTCGGAGCTTCAAGCCTTGTCATGTCGAGAGCCTTTTCTTCGTATTTCTGATACAGGGATTTCTTTTCGGACAGTGCCCTCATTCCTTCCGAAGGTAGTCTCAGCATTTCATGTCAACCAGTCAGTCGAGTTGTCAGCATTCTCTGTTGAGGATAAGGAGCTGAGGAGGTTGGATGTCCGTAGAGTCCTTTTGCAGTACCTAGAGGTTACTAATCCGTTCAGATTGTCGGATCATCTTTTTTGTGTTGTGGAGTGGTCCTAAGAAAGGGACTAAGGCTTCTAAGGCTAGTATTGCCCACTGGTTGAAAGACGCTATTGCTTCTGCTTATATAAGTCACGGGCGCCCAGTACCAGAGGTATTAAGGCGCATTCTCTTCGGTCGCAAGCAGCGTCATGGGCAGCAAGCCAATGTGTTTCACCCCAAGAGATTTGTCGGGCGGCCACTTGGAAATCCTTGCACACGTTTGCGAGGATTTCCAAGTGGTGGATTCCGAAGGTGGATTCCTTTGGCAGCAGTGTGCTTCGAGCTGGACTCTCCAGGCCCTACCCCTTTTAGGCAGCTTGGGTACATCCCAGCAGTCTGGACTGATCCTGGTACGTACAGGGAAAGGAAAATTAGTTCTTACCTGTTAATTTTCGTTCCTGTAGTACCAAGGATCAGTCCAGACGCCCGCCCATGGGCAGGAGAGTCTGTACAGCAGTTTGTATTTCTCTTGGCAGATTATTTCACAGGCTACGCATCTACGCGACATAGTCATTGTTGGTTTGAAACATGTCAAACCATGTCAAGACATTTAGTGTTTGGCTTCATCTAGTCATTGGTTGATGAATTTACACTCAATAAAATAAAAAACAATAACTTAACATAGATATAAGAACAACCGTTCATTCTACTTTGATATTGATTATACTGAGGGATGGGTGCTTTTCAGCTTTTCTCTGACTCATCTGCTGGAAGGGAGGCATAACCCAGCAGTCTGGACTGATCCTTGGTACTACAGGAACGAAAATTAACAGGTAAGAACTAATTTTCCTTTTGTGGGGAAGCCACTGGGGCTTTATCGCTTGCAGGTTTATTGCCGAACTGGGCTTCAAAATCTTTTGAATCTGTGCATCTCCTTGTAGGCTGGCACCAAGGGACAGCAGCGACAGTCATTAGACCATTTTTGCTGGGGTCCCTCTGTTAATTTCTGTGGTGGCCTACCCCATTTGAGGATGACTGCAAGTGAAAATTTGGTCACTTCTGAACCTCAATGATCCTGGAGATTTGGAAGGTTTTTCGGGATTGGGAATCCCCGATTCTTGTTGCTTTCCTGTCTCTTCAGGAAGGGGAGATATGACTGAGTTTCCAGCGTGACCCTTATGGGTTGCCCCCGGACACATGGTTGTCCACCCTACAGGGGGTGGCCCACATTCTCCTTTTCCCAGAGAAGGGATGTTACTCTTCTGTCAGTCACTCTATGTTCCTTGCGGTAGTGCTCTTCTTAGGTTGTCCGAAGACACAGCAGGTCTATTTTGCAAGGGAGCCATTCCAGATTCAGTCTCCCTGCCTTACTAGGAGTCTCCTCTTTGTGTTAGCTCCCTGATGAAGATTAGGAATTTCTCCCGTCTGGGAGTCACCTTTGATACCTGATGAGCTCAATGGGCGTTTTTTTGGAGGACCACTATTGCCAGTCATTTTTGCCTGCAGGTCCCTACCTCAGTGAGGAGGGTTATAGTCCATGTAATTGGCAAGTACACCTTTCGACTTCTCGCCATATCCATGCATAGAGGTGTTACTCTTTGGTTGTTGTGGCTTGCAAGCTATACTGCTCCAGTTTAGGGATAACCTTGTTTGCGGACCCGAGAGTCCAGGTTCATGCAATGGTGGTTCCATTTATTGGACCACACACTTCCTTGGTGGAAGTATATGTAATCATGGCTGAGGTATTAATACCTAAACCAGGTTGGTGGGCAGTCTGTTCTGATATTACACTGCCCTGCCCTGGTACTGTTAGGGTTTCCAGGCTGGTGAAGAAATCTTGTTCGACAAAGGTTTGCACTTGCGGCAACCCGGCTTCTTGTCTTTTAGTGGAGTGTTTCTGGATTTCTTCCCTGGGGTATTCACTCTCAGTTTCAGCTGTTCCAAGTAGGCTGAGAGCTCTGTCTCGGGGGGTAATTCCCTTCTGGAATCAACAGTGAGTTATTCGCTTGGGGTTAAGATATACAACCTAGAGACTTGTTCTTACCCCTTCACTCCAGTGGTCTGCCTCCTTGCATTCTTTGCTCTTTCCGACTTCCAGCTGGAATGTCGAGGGGAAAGGAGGAAAGGCTAGGGTAGTCATGGTATATCTTAGTGTATACCTGCAGGGAACGATACATCACTTTTTCCCTATTTTTTCATCAAGTTCTGGCCAGTACTGCCTTTTAGCTTTTCTCACTTCACTGGGTGGTAAAAATGCCTTCCTGCTCACTTGGACTACCTTGCCCTTGACAGGGTGCAGTGAGGGTGAACTTCAGGCCTGACTTATTTTCCTGCTTGGAGGTTTGGGCTAGCGATCCCATTCAGGGATTGCATTTCATTCCCGGAAACTCTGGATGCTGGCTTTGTGGTCAAATGTATCTGGTACTTTGGCATGTAGGGTCATTACAGACCATGCCGTTGTTGCTGATTATTCTTCCAAGCGTTGCTTGGGGTTTTCTGTCCATTGTGGCTATTAGCTAGACATGGGGCACACTTCTGCAGATGCATTCTGTCCTTCAGATGCCAGTGGACGGCAGATTCTTTCTGGGGAACTCTCAAGCCCCAGTTGGTTTTTCAGTTGTCTTGTAACACCGAAGGAAATTATATGCAGTTTTCATCTAAGAGTTCTTCTCTTGTTTCCATTTCTAGAATTTTCCCGTATCCAGGAGATTCTAGATCTACTGTCGTCAGTTTACTGATACAAACCCTACTTGTAATGTTTTCCATGATGTGAAGTATGTGTTACTTGCTGGCACTTGCATCACTCCCCTGCCTTAGGCGCCTCTGCTATATATTGGGGTTTTTTGTCATCTTTTCCATGGTTTTCTTTTTGTAGAACCCAACTCCTTTTCTGCCTAGACCTCTTTTTTTCAGTTGGCTGCCTCACAGGCAAAAGGGAGAGAGGTGGTGCTTTCAGCATGGTGCGATTTCCTACTTTTTCCTGCTTGGACAGCCTATAGCTTGGGAATCCTGCTTGTCCTCGGGAAAAGCAGAGTTGCTTACCTGTAACAGGTGTTCTCTGATGGCAGTCCTCACAAAACCCACCCATCTCCCCTGGGAGTTGGTTTTTCCATGTATGAGCTATATCATGAACTAGGGGACTCTGCCTATTGTGCAGGGTGATAACTACAGCTGCACATACTCAATAGTGTATGTTTGAAAGTTCTAGAATCTTTGAGATCATAGTTCTGGACCAGGCCCCATCTGATGATGTCACCCATCTGTGAGGACTGACATCCTGCTGTCCTCTGAGAACACCTGTTATAGGTAAGCAACTCTGCTTTATATGCGGATGTTTGATCAATTCACAGTCTATAGTGTGTAAACAGTGACAGGAAAATTAAAGAAATATCATCTCAATTGAGAGTCTTAGTTACACATGCTGCTTTTACTTTGTTTTAAAAGAAATTATTCAGTTTCTAAATGGGAAAATTATGATATAGGACAATGGAACCAGTTTGGTGCCAAGAAAATCCTTGCAGAGAAGTCTGTGGAAGGCATGAGTCTACAGAAAAAAATACTGCAGGCTCTCTAATAGCATCAACAGTGGGTGGTGCTGTCATAGTGATAAAGCAGTCATATTGTGAAAAGCAATCCATATTGTTAGAAAACCCAAGGGAGAAGTATAAAGAAAAAGCTGGCTGCAAAATTCCATTTTACATTTTTATTAGATTTAGTTCACTTCTTTTTCATTGGTAGTTCAAGGTGAGTTATATTCAGGTAGAGGAGTTGTTTCCTTTTCCCCAGGGGGCTCACAATTTAAGGGCCTGATTTACTAAGCCTTTTCTCCCATTCTGTGCCTATGGGAAAGACAGGTAAATGAGACCCTAAGTTTGTATCTGAGGCAGTGGAGGCTGAAGTCACTTGCCCAAGGTAACGAGGAAGGATCACTGTGGGAAGCAGGATTTGAACCCTGGCTTTTCCTGGTTCTCAGCCTGCTGGTAACTTTGATGTGGCACTGTCATAGGAAGGGTAATTTTCAAAAGGACTTCTGCACTAAAAACAGTGCTTTATGAACAAAAAAGGCCTTTTACAAAATTGCCCATTCGATATGCAGGTAAACTTTTATATGCATGTGTCGTGTTTGTATTGCAAGTTTACCTGGATTGAGCGGAGATGTTCCTAGGAGTGATGCTGGAGAGAGATGTTTACTTAGACGCATACTTTTGGGCCTTTTTTTTTTTTTTTTTTAAATATGCAATGTTAGTAAATTTTCCCATGACAAAATTTTTTTTTTTTTTTTTATCCAGCAGCATTAGTTTACATAATGCTGTAGAAGGAAAAGCAGAGATGTTGCTGAATACATAAACAGCAAATATAACCGCTGCTGGGTGAGAGATGCATGACGCATAATCTTGAAGGGATTAAATTCCAGGAGAAAAATGTTGAGAAGCCTGCGAGGTGGGGGATATCCAGGCTGAGCAGTTTACGCTGCCGTCAGTAGTAGCAGGTGGGCTCATTGATTGTAATGGGCTTTCCTGCAGTAATGTTTCTGTGTTTCCCTGTTCGTACCCAGATCAGTCAGGACTCCTGGGTTTGCATCCCTGCCAGCAGATGGAGACAGAGAAGGTTTCACTGACACTGTGCTTAACATCATGTGCTACCTGCAGTCCCTCGGTATTTTTCTGTCTCCAGCAGATAGTTATATGTGCAAAATCCTGCAGTCTGGAGAGATCTAAAAAGAATAAAGTAAAGAAGGAGAGTTTTTCCTTATCCTCCCAGATGGTTGTGAGGGCCTGATGGGGACATCCACAACTTGGTTTTGAGGTGGATGAGCAGAGGGTTGGTGACCCTTCTATTAACTCGTCCAGTGGTGCTGTGGGGTGGAGGTTTGGTGGTCCAGATCCCTCATCCCCCACAAGGTAGCAGTGGTCCTGTCTGATGGCTCCTTAATTTTTTATTTTGCTATTAAAGTAAAAAAAAAAAAAAGCTGTGTTTCCTGTCTTTGCCGTGCTGGGGCTTGCTGGGTAGGTGAGAGATTTCAGTGGAACATTAGGCAATCGTCCGATGGGCTCCCTGATGAGTTTTTTACTGCGCACAGGTCCTTCTGCTTCAGGTGCCTTCAGACCACGAGGCATGGTGTGCGGCACTTCTTGCTGCGCCTGCAAGGGATCGTGCAGCAGGCTTAATAGGCAGTGTCTTTGCTTTGGGTGTGTAAAGGGAGGTGAGTGCTCTTCGGATTTTTCTCTCCTTGTGCCTAGACCTGCTGCAGGGGAGGCAATTTCGTGTGCCGGAATGGTGGCCATTTTGTCGAGCATAGTAAAGCTGGCGGCGGTGGCAGCGCATCCGGCAGGGAGATCCCCTCTAAGGCTTTTCCCTGCAGTTCCTGTGTTTTCAGGAACCATGATTGACTTTGAAGGGGGAGGATTTTCCTCTCGATCCTGCAGATTTGGGGGTCTGATGATTTTCCCCGGGGTGTGTGTGTGTGTGTGTGGAGTATTCCCAGATTTTTCCCACTAATTTTGTCCTGATAATGCATAAGGCATATTTGGCCAAAAAAGCAGCTATTGAGCGCAAGGCCAGGTCGGGGGGGGGGGGGGGGATCCAGGTCCTGGTCCTGGTCCTGGTCTGCCTTGGAAGCGGGAGTTCCCTCCACGACGAGATGTATAGACGCGTTCGCAGGTCTTTGGGCCTGTTTTCAGCTCCTAAGATTCCTCGGGGGGACACACATGATTCAGACGACACTGATGATGTTTCGGGGGTGGGCCTGGAATGGCAGACCCAGATGCCAGAGATGCAGATCCTGATGAGGTGCCTGTGGCAGAAGGTGATGATCCCAAGGTGGTAAGGCTTTTCTGCAGGAAGGAACTTTGGCCTTTGATTCTGCTGGTGGTCCAGGAATTAGGAATCAAGCTGTCACAAGAGGTATCTGACTTGGAGGGCGCGAATCCCATCCTGGATAGGTTGCATGGCCCAGCGAAGGCTTTTCCTTTCCACAAGTCTGTAGAAAAGCTAGTGAATCGTGAGTGGAGCACTCCAGAATCTGGCTTAAGAGTTGGTAGAGCAATGTCCAAACTTTATCCATTACCGGAGGAGACCTTGGAGCTCCACCATCTGATTGACATGAAATGATGAGACCACTTTTGGCAGAAAAGAAGGTACCGAACGTAATGACATCCCTGACGCCGAAATCTGAAGAAAAGGATCCTGACATGACAAAGGCTGGATATCCGAAATCCTCCTGGCCGAGCATATAGCAACCAGGAAGACCACCTTCAGTGTCAAGCTCTTCAAAGATGCCCTTCTGAGAGGGTCAAAAGGAGCCTCACACAATCCCCTAAGGACCAGATTGAAGTTCTAAGATGGACATGCTTTCCTAACCGGAGGCCGCAAATTTTTTGCTCCCCTCAGGAAACGTAACACATTTGGATGCACTGACAGCAAATGGCCCCGCAAGCTACCTCGAAAACAGCTCAAAGCTGCCACCTGTACCCTCAGTTATATACCAGACCTTTGATCAAACTTCTCTGAAGGAAAGTCAAGATGTGAGACCATAGTGTCTAGCGAATGCACTTTGTTGGCACTACACCAGGAGTCACAGGCTTTCCAAAACCGAAAATAGAACAGCATGAAAGAATACCTGGCCTGCAACAATGTGGTAATGACTGGCTCTGGATAACCCTTCTTTCTCAGCCGTCTCCAGGCTACGAGACAAAAGTGATCCGCCTGATCCCAAAAACTTGGACCTTGGTGGAGAAGATTTGACAGATGACTGAACTATAGAGGCCCAATTATAGCCTTATTTACCAGATCTGCGAACCATGGGTGATGAGGCCACTCTGAAACCACCAGAATCACATTGCCGGAATGTTTCTCTATGCTTTGTATCACCTTGCCCACTAGCGGCCAAAGAGGAAACACATACAGCAGTATTCCCCGGGGCCAAGGAAGCACCAAGGCATCGATGCCCTCTGCCCAGTGCACTCTTCTCCTGCTGAAAAAATAGGGGGGCCTTGGCATTCCGTCTTGTCACCATCAGGTCCAAATGGTCCAATGCTTTGGAACGCTAGGAATGCACAGTCTTCCCTAGCATGTCCTTTTTAGTGTGGCAGCTCATTTGATTATTGCATCTGGTGCCCAGGAGAGGTGGTTATGTGTGCATTAGTAAAACGGGCGCTCAATATGTTTTTATTGCATTGGTTCCTAAATGTTGCCCCTCTTGGAGGAAGAGGGAACCTATAGTAGAATTCAGCACTAATTTTAAAGCTTTAATTGCTGTTTTATTGTTTGTACAAGAACATGTAGTAGTTGCTAATATTATAAAGCCCACAAGTGACGTTTTGTATTTCTTTCCAGCTTTACAATGAAGAAGTGCTTGACTTGTTTGATACAACACGTGATATTGATGCAAGAAATAAAAAGTCTAACATAAAAATACATGAAGATTCAACTGGAGGCATTTATACAGTAGGGGTCACAACTCGAACTGTGAACTCAGAAGCAGAGGTAAGACTTGGCAGTGCATTAGTAGATTTACTGTAGCTTCTCTTTGTTAATTTCTCTCTGCCCGTCCTTTGGAGTGGGAAAAGTTATGTAGGTTTCTTATCTAGATTTATTTATTGTATTTATTTATATTCCATCTTTCAGCCACTTCAAAATGGATTACATTCAGATACTGTGGCTATTTCCCTGTTTTCAAAGGCTCACAATCTGAGTTTTGTACCTGAGGTAATGGAGGACTAAGTGACTTGCCCAAGGTCACAAGGAGCTGCAGTGGGAGTTGAACCCTGGCTTTCCTGGTTCATAGCTCGCTGCTCTAATCACTAGGCTACACTTCCACTCTGTTTCTCTATCTGTATCCATAAATTTACTTTTCTGTTTGCTAACTGAATTAAGTTTAGTAGTGATCAAATAACTGCTTCATTGCTCTTTAAAAAGTCTGCCAGTATCATCTGAACACATAAGAACATGCCATACTGGGTCAGAACAAAGGTCCATCAAGCCCAGCATCCTGTTTCCAACAGTGGCCAAACCAGGCCACAATAACCTGGCAAGTACCCAAAAACTAAGAAGATCCCATGCTACTGATGCTAGTAACAGCAGTGGCTATTTTCTAAGTCAACTTTACCGTATTTTTTGCTCCATAAGACGCACCTAGGATTCAGAGAGGGAAAATTAAAAAAAAAAAATTTGTGCTAAACAGGCTCTGTCCCCGAGCATCTGTGCGGCTTATGGAACAAATTAGAGGTGTGCATAACATTTTTTTTCTCCCTATTTTGTTTTTGGATCTGGGGAGGGCCATTTCGGTCCACTCCCCAGATCAGAAAACTTTTATCTTTCTCTTTCTGTGGGACCCCCTCCCTCAAAAAAAAATCCATCCCGACCCTTTAAATTAATTAACAACCCCCCACCCTCCTGACTCCCCAAGACCTGCCAAATTAATTAACTACAACCCCCACTCTCCTGACCCCCCCAAGACCTGCCAAATTAATTTACTACAACCCCCCACCCTACTGACCCCCCCCCCCCCCCCCCCCCAGAGCTGCCAAAAGTCCCTGGTGGTCCAGCGGGGATCCAGGAGTGGTCTGGGAGCGATCTCCTGGACTTGGGCCGTCAGCTGCCAGTAATCAAAATGGCGCTGACGGCCCTTTGCCCTTACTATGTCACTGGGCCGACCAATGGCAGCGGTAGTCCCTGTGACTTAGTAAGGGCAAAGGGCCTGAGGAGGAGCGAGGTGAGACAAATTGCTGATTCGGGAACCTTACCGTGGCAAGGAGAGGGCGAGGAAGGCCGGCTCGCTGAAGATTTCCCTATTTGCTGCACGCCGACGTCATCAAGGGGCGACTGGCTTGTGCACAAAAGCCAGCCCCCTTCGGCGTTTCCCTTGAGGAGGAGCGAGGTGAGACAAATTGCTGATTCGGGAACCTTACCGTGGCGAGGAGAGGGCGAGGTAGGCCGGCTCGCTGAAGATTTCCCTATTTTCTGCACGCCGACGTCATCAAGGGGCGACTGGCTTGTGCACAAAAGCCAGCCCCCTTTGGTGCATCGTCGCCGTCCCGGCGCATCGCCAAGGAGCGTGCAGTATTGAAGGAATACACTTGAAAGAACTGAATTACTCTGAATCGAGTTCTGTGAGGTCAACTTGAACTGTGAGTTAGAACATTTATTCCTTCATATGTTCTGTCTCCCTTGCTCTAAACCTCCACAACCACTAGGAGCTTGATAATAATATAAATAAGGAAGGCGAAGTGTTGGAAGGCTGAGACTGTGAATAAGATTGCCTGTTTTAATTATGCCACATACTAAGAGGAAGGCTAGGATTAGGGAGGTAATAACTTCATCTCCCAATCCTATGCCTGTCCAAACGCAGATATCATCCTTCTACTCGCCAGCCTCTGTAAAAGAGCCAGTGGAATTGGCCGCTGGGGAAACTCCCACGGAGCGGGTGGAAGGCCCCTTGGCCGAGACATCTCTAACACCTGGCGCCCCTAAAACTCCTCCTCCTCCTCACAAATTTTCTACTGATAGTGATTCAGCTAAATCTCTTTTGAAATAGAAGGAGAAGGAGACCAAACCCAGGAGGGCCAAATTGGATCTATAATCTCTGAGGGTAAATTATTACCTTTAAGTGAAACGGAAGAAATTACAATGAGCTCTATTTGGTCTGCATTAAAATCATTGGAAGCAGCTATAGTAAATTTGACCAAAACTACTGAGTCAACAAGTCAACGTTTCAAGAAACTTGAGACTGTGACCTCAAAACTAGATGGTAAACAACAAGAAATGGATATGAGGATAAATAATTTACAGAGTTGTTCTCAAAAACTCACAAAAATAGAAATTGTTTATGATAGAAGACTTGAGTCAATTGAAAATTCACTGCGCTATCTGAATTTGAGAGTTTTAAACTTTCCAAAATTAGATATGATTACACCGAGAGACATGTTTAAAGAATATCTTAGTGCTGTCTTAAAAATGCCAGAGAATGCAATTCTTCCTCTAGCAAAAATATACTATGTAGAAACAAAAAAGAAAGGTGTAAATTCAGAGAATAAGATCATAGAACCACAGTTGAACATTTCAGAATTAATTGAGTCTTCCCTAGAAACAGAAATACCAACTAGAGCTACCTTGTATGTTTCCTTTGTATTTCCAGCTGATAGGGATGCAATACTTCGTATGTTTATGAGGAATAGGATGCAGAAATTTCACGGGGCCCCCATATGGATTTATCCAGACTTATCTCGTCAAACCCAGATAAGGAGGAAGAAATTCCTTGAAATGAAAAATGAGGTAGAACGTATGGGAGGGAAAATGCTAGTAAGGTTCCCGTGTAAATGCGAAGTTATGCGTCAGAATCAGAAATTTATTTTCTATGATACTACCCAACTAAGAGTATTTTTAGATTCTCAAGCCCAAGAATCCTCGGTTATGGGTTAAGAGGCATAAAAGGATAGACAGGTGCCACCTTATTTTTTTCAATTGTACAATGTTTCCTTAAACCGCTTGAAATATTTAAAATAGAAAACTCCTAGTGGATTATGGTTAAGTTTTTCAAAGATACAAATGGTTTATTGTTTCAAGTTATGATGATTATTATTGCTTTATTATATACACATTACTGTATCTGTAATTATTTTCCTTTTGTATTTGAAAATAAGCATAAATAAAAAATTAAAAAAAAAAAAAAGTAAGGGCAAAGGGCTGTCGGCAGCCGACGGCCCTTTGTACACAGTATTCAAGGAGCGGTCTCACCATGGAGCAATACAGAGGCATTATGACATTTTCCGTTTTATTAACCATTCCCTTTTTAATAATTCCCAACATTCTGTTTGCTTTTTTGGCTGTCACAGCACACTGAACCGATGATTTCAATGTATTATCTACTATGACGCCTAGATCTCTTTCCTGGGTGGTAGCTCCTAATATGGAACCTAACATTGTGTAACTATAGCATGGGTTATTTTTCCCTATATGCATCACCTTGCACTTATCCACATTAAATTTCATCTGCCATTTGGATGCCCAATTTTCCAGTCTCATAAGGTCTTCCTGCAATTTATCACAATCAGCTTGTGATTTAACTACTCTGAATAATTTTGTATGTGTGGCTTAAATGAAGGGTGGTTATTCAAAAGTCTCTCCTTCTCTTCCTATGAGGAGACAATCATTTTAATCCCAATCAGGAATTGAAAAATTTGGTCGGTCATATTACTACATTGCCACTTTCATAGTTAATATTTTCTCTAAAATATTTAGCTTACTAATGCACTTTTTTTGTTTTGTAGATGATGCAGTGTTTGAAGTTAGGTGCGTTATCTCGTACCACAGCCAGTACCCAGATGAATGTGCAGAGCTCCAGATCACATGCAATTTTTACTATCCACTTGTGTCAAACCCGGATTTGTCTGAAAATGGACATGGTGTGTATTGTTAACTGTTTTAGAGTTGACTGGTTCTGGCTATGTAAATCTTTATTTGTTTAAGAAGAAAGTCATATCATTAATACCTGTGCATTCATTATAACACAACCAGCTCTTTTAACTGTTCGTTGTAAATATTTAAAATGCTATTAACCTTTTCTTTTTCCTTCCTCTCCCAGTTTAAGCATCCCTGTTTTTTGTAACTGCTTTCTTCCGCACAACAGTTCCAGTTTGTTTTTTCTTTCTATGCACCACTGTTTTAATGTAAACCAGCATGATGTGATTTTATCATGAATGCCGGTATATAAAAACCTTAAATAATAATAATAATAAATAATTAGATGTTAATGTAGACTAGTTAAATTTTTTACAAATTAGGGTAGGCAGACAGCTACTGATAGTTTTTATGTACAAGTTGTCCTGTTGGGGTTAATTTGAATGACCCAAACTGACTAATGACTGAGCTCTGTTGCTGAGACCAGGTTGGGGGCTCTCATATCTTTGGGGGCATCTTCTTTCATCATCTTTGCAAGATCTTGGCACAAAGCTGATTTCAACTCAGGCTGCAGAGTGTTGAGCTCCAACAGAAAAATACTGTGGCTTTCGAGTCTCATTTATTCTCCTTTTCTTCTGTAGTCCCATAGCCTGCCCTCCTATTTTACACTGCATTCTGCTTTATATGAACTCAGGGTAAATTTTAGGGTATGCAGAGTTAGAAAGATGATGCAGCTGGTGCATCTCACGAAAGGGAATTCGTTTGAAGGAGTGGGTACAGACTAATTCTTTAAACCAGGAAGACTCTGACCTGCTGGATGGGGATGTCACAATCTGGGCATGTCTTCAGAGCTGCCCACATGGATGCAAAGTCCATGGACACCTTTTACCTGCGGGCTTTGCATCAGTTTTCAAAGGGAAAGTCTGCGCTTGCTTGCGTCCCCGTTTGAAAAATTGCCTGGGGTAAAAGTACCTGCAGACATTTTACATCTGCTCTTTCTGTGGGTACAATTTCCATTGGGAAATGTATGAACTTTGAAAACATAATCTAGGTGCGCGGTTTCCTTTCCCTGACCTAAACCCACCCCCTCCCCCTGCAATGCCTACTCCTACTGTGGTTAACGTAATGTGCGGCGTTGATCCCCATGTGCGCTTTTAGACATGTAAAGAATGGGCAGAAGGCTTTTGAAAACTGTACTTTATATTTCTCACAGGACAAGCAGGATGGTAGTCCTCACATATGGGTGACATCATCAGGATGGAGCCCAATCACGGAAAACTTCTGTCAAAGTTTCCAGAACGTTGACTGGCCCCTACTGGGCATGCCCAGCATGGCACCAACCCTGCAGCCAGCAGGGGTTCCCCCTTCAGTCTTCTTTTTTCCGCGCAGCAGTAGCCTCGCGGTTTAGGAGCTCTGAAGAGATTCCTGACAGGAATTTTCCTCACGGAATTAACTAGAGTTAAATTGCCCCACAGGGGTCCCTCTCTTAACTTTTCTCAGGCCGCGGTACTCCGGTAAGTTTTTTGGCCGTCTTCCGTCGATTACCGTCGAGTTTGGCCCTTGCGGCCTACTGGCCGTCGACCGTCCCGCGACTCGATTTTTTTCGGTGGCCATGGCGTCTGGGTTCCGTCGGTGCCCGGACTGTACTCACACCATGTCGATAACAGACCACCATGGAGTCTGTGTAATGTGTTTAGGCAGTGAGCATGATGTCCTGACTTGCACCAAATGTGCCCTCATGACACCAAAAGGTCGCAAAGCCAGAATGGAGAAGATGGAACT
The DNA here is from genome assembly GCF_901001135.1 of Rhinatrema bivittatum. NCBI lineage: Eukaryota > Metazoa > Chordata > Amphibia > Gymnophiona > Rhinatrematidae > Rhinatrema > Rhinatrema bivittatum. The sequence goes on from NC_042623.1 coordinate 60,717,550, forward strand.
CCTCTTCCGTGCTCAGACCCCGACGCCGTCCATCGCATCGACGTCTTCGGAACCGGCACCGTCGACGTCACGCCAGCATTGTCCGGTGACTGTCCGCCATCGACGTCTTCACGGCCATCGACTCCGGCTACTCCCCCTCAGGATCGAGGGGATCGCAGGGAGAAACATCGCCATAGACAACTCAGGACTCGGACCGTCGAGGGAGCGAAATCATCGACCTCGCCACCGTCCGAGCCACCGTCGAAGAAGCCCCGTCCAGGAAAGGCACCAACCATTCCTGCGACCGGGTCACCGAGGCCACCCTCACCTGACTGGGGTTTGGGAGTCGCGATTCCGCCTGTAAAGGTGGTCCCTCCGACTGTGCCTCTGCCTCCCTCTTCTCCGGAGCCGGGGCTTCTTGCTCCAGGTCTCCGAGAAGAGCTGGACCGGCTGGTTCAGGAGGCCATCGACAAGGTGATGCAATGGCTCCAGGTTCCTCCGGCACTGACACCGGCACAGAGAGTGGAACCGGTCACCGACCCGATTGCAGCAGCGCTGGCACCGCTGCTATCCCGGATAGAGGCGCTCATGACGGCCCTTCCATCGGTGGTTCCTGGGTCTCCGATGGCTCCGGTGCCCTCCCCATTGACAACTTCATCGGGAGGAGAAACACCGTTCCGCATTCCTCCTTCGGGAGTTCTGCCTCAGCCATCGATGTCAATTTGTCCCTCGCCACCGATTCAGCCATCTGTGCCGATACGTCCATCGGCGCCATCGAGGCCTTCGATGCCGGCACCGATGCCTTCCATGCCATCCTCGGTACCCCCCGGTGATTCCCTCGATTTTCTCGGAGCCTCAACCGGGGCCTTCGGGTATCCAACCCCTTTCTCGTCCTACAGGTCAGTCTGCTGATCCTTATGACACCTGGGGTGATGATACCTCCACAGACACCGATGACTTACCTTCACCTCCTTCTCCTACTGAAAGTAGAAAGCGTTCTCCTCCAGAGGATCTTTCTTTCATTAATTTTGTGAAGGAAATGTCTGAGTTGGTCCCTTTTCAACTTCAGACGGAACAGGATAATAGACACCAGATGATGGAGTTGCTCCAATTCCTGGATGCCCCTAAGGTGATTACTTCTATTCCCATTCATCAAGTTCTTCTTGACCTCCTCAAAAAGAACTGGGAGAACCCTGGATCCATTGCTCCAGTCCATAGGAAAGCTGACACTACATATTTAGTGCAGTCAGCCCCTGGCTTTCAAAAATCTCAGCTCGACCACCACTTAGTTTTGGTAGAATCGGCTCAAAAGAAAGCAAAAAGGACGAAACCTCACTCATCTACTTCTCCTGTTAAGGAACAGAAGTTCCTAGACAATATTGGTCGAGTGTTCCAAGGAAACATGCTCATCTCCAGAATTGCTGCTTACCAGCTGTATATGACCGAATACAATAGGGTCATCTTCAAACAGATTCAGGACTTCTCTGAAACCCTGTCTGACCAATTGCAAGACCAGCTTCAAACTCTTGTAACCAAAGGATTTGAGGCAGGAAAGCATGAGATAAGAACAGCTTACGATATCTTCGACACCTCTACTAGAGTGTCTGCAGCTGCTATTTCGGCAAGACGATGGGCCTGGCTCAAGTCTTCCTGACCTTCGCCCAGAAGTAGAAGACAGGCTCTCTGACCTGCCCTGTATAGGAGACAAACTGTTCGGTGAACAGATCCAGCAGATGGTGGCTGAATTAAAGGACCATCATGAGACCCTTAAACAGCTCTCATCGATACCTTCCGACTTCCCCTCAAGACAGCACTTCAGGAAGGACTCTAAGAAGTCTTCCGTCCAAGGAAGTCCTATCCTCCACCAGCAAGGTCCCGAACTACGAGACCTTATCAAAAGCCTCAGCCTCGCCAGGCCCGAAAGCAAAAGCCACAAGCAGCTCCCCAGCCGGGGCCTGCTTCAGGTTTTTGACTTTCACTTGGAGAGCAGCAGCCTGATTCCTCTGCCAAGCATACCCGTGGGAGGTCGATTGTGCCACTTTCACAACATGTGGCACTCAATCACAACTGACCAATGGGTGCTAGCAATCATTGCTGAGGGTTACCACCTAAACTTTCTCGCTCTGCCACCGGACTCACTACCCCTGCAAGCGTGGAGAGTATCCGACCACTCCGTCCTTCTGGAGCAGGAGGTTTCCCTCCTTCAGTTAAGAGCAATAGAACCGGTCCCACTCTCTCAGCAAGGCCTAGGGTTCTATTCCCGGTACTTTCTGATACCCAAAAAATCTGGGGGAGTTCGTCCAATTCTGGGCCTACGTGCTCTCAACAAGTGCCTCCAGCGGGAAAAATTCAAGATGGTAACCTTGGGCTCACTTCTACCTCTTCAACAAAGAGGATACTGGCTCTGCTCTCTGGACCTCCAGGATGCATACCCACACATTGCGATCACTCCAACTCATCGCAAGTACCTCAGGTTTTTAGTAGGCTCCAAGCACTATCAATACCAAGTGCTTCCGTTTGGCTTAGCGTCTGCACCACGAGTCATCACCAAATGCCTTGTAGTTGTCGCAGCTTTCCTCAGGAAAGAAGGTGTTCACGTCTACCCCTATCTGGACGACTGGTTAATCAGGGCTCCAACCCAGCAAGCCGCTCGGTTGTCCCTCGATTTGACCCTACACACTCTACTTTCTCTAGGATTTCTCGTCAATTATGGAAAATCCTATTTAGTCCCATCTCAAAACTTGTCGTTCATTGGGGCAGACTTGGACACTTTGCAGGCAAAAGCCTTTCTACCTCGACAACAAGTGCTAACACTCGTGGCCCTTGCTCACCAGTTGCAGTCTCAACATACAGCAACAGCTCGCCAATTCCTCGTCCTGCTGGGACACATGGTGTCCTCCGTCCATGTTACACCAATGGCCCGCCTGGCCATGAGACTCATGCATTGGACTCTGAGGTCACAATGGATTCAAGCTGTTCAGCCTCTGTCGACCATTGTCCACGTCACCAACTCTCTCCATCTGTCTCTTGCCTGGTGGAAAGATCAGAACAATCTCCTCCAGGGACTGCCGTTTCAACTGCCAGATCCTCAACTCATTCTCACCACCGACGCCTCCAACCTCGGGTGGGGAGCCCACATGGACAGTCTACAGACACAAGGATCTTGGTCTCCAGAGGAAGCGAAACATCAGATAATCTTCCTAGAACTTCGAGCAATGAGATATGCTCTCAGGGCTTTTCAGGAACGTCTATCAAATCACGTCATCCTGATTCAGACGGACAACCAGGTGGCCATGTGGTACATCAACAAGCAGGGAGGCACAGGTTCCTTCCTCCTGTGTCAGGAAGCTGTGCAGATTTGGGCGGAAGCGCTCTCCCACTCGATGTACCTCAGGGCCACCTACTTGCCGGGAGTGGACAATGTCTTGGAAGACAAGCTGAGTCGCGTCTTCCAACCACATGAGTGGTCTCTCAACCCCTCGGTAGCGACCTCAATCTTCCGACAATGGGGATATCCTCAGATAGACCTCTTCGCATCCCCTCAGAACCACAAAGTGGACAACTACTGTTCCCTCATTCGGAGCAAACGCTCTCACCCCAGAGATGCATTCTCTCTCTCATGGGCAACCGGTCTGCTCCATGCATTCCCTCCACTTCCTCTTCTCTCGAAGACTCTTGTGAAGCTACGTCAGGACAAGGGAACCATGATCCTGATAGCACCTCACTGGCCACGCCAAGTGTGGTTTCCCATACTCCAGGATCTCTCCATCCGCAGGCACATTCCCTTGGGAACGGACCCGCATCTGATCACTCAAAATGGCGGATGCCTACGCCATCCCAATCTTCAGGCCTTGTCTCCGACGGCATGGATGTTGAAAGGTTAATCCTTCACCACTTAACCTTTCAGATTCGGTTTCTCGTGTCCTGATTGCTTCACGGAAGCCTTCCACAAGAATCTTATTCCTATAAATGGAAAAGGTACACATCATGGTGCACTTCGCAGTCCCTTGATCCCTTTTCCTGTCCAATACCAAGGTTTTTGGACTATCTCTGGCATTTGTCAGAGTCAGGTCTTAAGACATCTTCCATCAGAATGCATGTCAGTGCGGTAGCCGCCTTCCATAAAGGTGTCGGGGATGTCCCTATATCAGTACAACCCCTCGTAACACGCTTTTTGAAAGGCTTGCTCCATATCAAGTCAACTTTACGTCCTCCGGCCCCTTCTTGGGACCTTAATCTGGTTCTCGGTAGGCTCATGAAACCACTATTCGATCCTCTTCACTCCTGTGACCTAAAATATCTCACATGGAAAGTGATTTTCCTTTTGGCTATCACTTCAGCTCGTAGGGTTAGTGAGTTACAGGCCCTAGTTACCTATCCGCGTTACACTAAACTCCGCACTCACCCTAAATTCTTACCTAAGGTAGTTTCGGAGTTTCACATGTAGGAAAGCACTCCTTATAGACCCAGGCATCCCCTAGTTTACCACTTGTGTAAGACCTTCTCCTTTTTCTGTAGCCGCTTGCTACCTCAATGTCCAAGTTCGCTCCACCTTGTTTTTTGTAACTTTGCCTCTTGTTCAATGTTAAGTTAAGTTAATGTTCACCCCTTGTTCCATGTAAACCGGTATGATATGATACACATCATGAATGCCGGTATAGAAAAGCGTTAAATAAATAATCAATCCATCATACTACCTACCTTCTTTCCCAGGCCCCATTCCAATCCAGGGGAACAGGCTCTGCCTGCCCTTGACTGTAAACGGGCTCTAGCTTTCTATCTAGACCGTACAGTTGCCCACAGGAAGAGCACTCAGTTATTAGTCTCTTTCCATCCCAACAAATTAGGGCAACCTGTGGGTAAGCAGACTCTCTCCTCCTGGTTGGCGGACTGCATATCTCTTTGCTACCAGCAAGCAGGCATTCCTTTTCAAGACCATGTTAAAGCATACTCTGTGAGAGCCATGGCGACTTCAGTAGCACACCTGCGATCGGTGCCACTTCCTGACATTTGCAGGGCTGCCACATGGAGTTCTCTCCATACCTTCGCAGCCCACTATTGTTTTGACAAAGCAGGAAGACAGAATTCCATCTTCGGCCAGTCTGTCCTGTGTAACCTTTTTCCAACGTGGCGTACCCACACCCTTCCGCCTGCCCGGTGGGGTTCAGGATGCCCTCTACCAAATTCCACCCCAGTTGTTGTGCCTGTTGCACGCCGTTGGGCACATTTGGTGCATGTTCGGACATCTTCAGCTCGGTACTCACCCATATGTGAGGACTACCATCCTGCTTGTCCTGTGAGAAAGCAAATGTTGCTTACCTGTAACAGGTGTTCTCACAGGACAGCAGGATGTTAATCCTCACGAAACTCGCCCGCCTCCCCGCGGTGTTGGGTTCGTTTTCTTATTTTATTTTTCGGCACTGCCTGTAGCTTTCAAAACAAGACGGAAGGGGGACCCCTGCTGGCTGCAGGGTTAGTGCCATGCTGGGCATGCCCAGTAGGGGCCAGTCAAAGGTCTGGAAACTTTGACAGAAGTTTTCTGAGATTAGGTGCCATCCTGATGATGTCACCCATATGTGAGGACTAAACATCCTGCTGTCCTGTGAGAACACCTGTTACAGGTAAGGCAACATTTGCTTATTCCTTTGAATGGATCAATTGTAAAAAAAGGGTTTTTGAGGAAACTTTCCGCCTTAGTTTTCTCTCTTGTCTATTGTAAAAAAAAGAACAAAGACAACCTGAGGTAAAGAGATATCTTGCATTTTCACCTGGTTTTAGTGTCAGGTAGGTGATTGTTAGCAGTGACCTGGCTTGCGGGGGTGTAAGCTGGTGATCCAGCTTCTCCCCCTGCGCTGCAACTGGCTGCCCGGAGAAGTTCTTGCATCAGGGCAGTGCTGGCTGAGACGCGGCTTTCCTCAGCCAGTCCCTGTATTTGTCTTTACAGGCGGTTGCGCTACTCGTTCGGAGCAGAGGTTAGTCCGGCTTACCTGTTCCTGCCAGGCTTCGGGGGTGTACTCTCGCAGCTTCAGTCAGCCGCATTTTTGACCCCATGCCATGCTTGGTGCGATGCTCCGCCTGTGGGGAGCCCGGGACATGGCTCTCCCACGAAGGGATTTGCTCTGGGTGCCTCCCCGGTGGGGAGGGCTCCTTGAGAGCGGCAGATCAGCAGGCCTTGCAGTTGCCATCAGGGAGGTCGGGCCCGTTTGCGCCGAGTGCGGAAATGGTGACCATCTTGATTTCGGGGGAGACTGCTGAAACGCAGCCAAATGGCAGTCTGCACGTGAATTCTTTCCCTGCACCACCCGTGTTAGCTCTGGAGGAACCCCCCCCCCGGCGGGGGGGCAGTCCCGGGACCCTCTCCTGCTGGCCCCCTCCCCTACCTGCTTTCTTTACGGATTTTGTGCTCCTCATGCACAATGCATATCTGGCACGCATGAATCAGCAGGATGGCTCTGCTCCTGCTCCCTCTAAGGTGAGTTGGGTGGATGACTCCCAGGGTGTTTTAGGGGCTCCTTAGGGGACTTCCCGGGTTTGGGTAGTCCCCCCATTCTGGCTCACATGATCCATCTCCGGTGGATCCGGATCAGGATCAAAATAATTCAGTTTCAGGCGCACAGCTGGAAGGGATGATCCTAGAGTTTTGCGTCTATTTCAGAAAAAGGAGCTGGTGCACCTTATTCCCCATGTCCTTTCAGGAATTGGATTTTGATGTGCCTCAAGATTCTTCAGGGGCAAGTTCAGGAGCTAGCAAAGGAGATTCTGTATTACAGTTGTTATCCAAGGAATGGGACTCTCCAGAGGTCTAGTCTATGAGTCAGAAGAGCCATGGATAAGCTCTATCCTCTCCCAGAGGACGTCGAGATTATAAAATCCTGGGTGAGAACAAGGTACATAAGCTCCCTGGCCAAAGACCTTCTGGTCTTTCAACACTTCAGAAATCGATTTCGTGGACAAAGGCGTTTGCGTCAGTCAAGACCAGGGTCCCAGAAGCCTCTGTCATCACGGTCCCAAGATTGGTCCCAGTCCTTTCGGGGACACCAACCCTCCCGGGATGGTTCATCTCAGAGCCCCGCTCCTACATCCGTCCATGAAATATCGCCGGCCCGCTCCCCGATTCCCATTCAAAAAGGTTGCCTACGCCTGCCTTATAACTAAAAAGTTTGTAGATATAATTAATCTACATGCTCTATAATTAAGTGCTAGTCTAGTAAAATTAAGATAGCATTAGAACAGAAGCATTTCCTCTTTGTGAAATAATGAAGAATAATAAGATACCTTAAACTTCCTTAAGAGGACGGCCATACACTTTTTTCGAAATTCACTGTAATTGAAAAGCTGCTACCTTAACCATAGCAACATAAGTTGCCATATTTGGTCAGACTGAGGGTCCATCAAGCCCAGAATCCTGTTTCCAGCAGTGGCAATCCAGGATACAAGTACTTCGCAATTCCCAAACAGTAAATAAATCCCATGCTACTAATGCTGGTAATAAGCAGTGACAGTTCTCTAAGTCAACTTGATTAATAGCAGTTTATGGACTTCTCCTCCAGGAGCTTGTCCAATACTTTTTTTTAAACCCAGCTATGCTAACTGCCTTAACCACATTCTCTAGTAATGAATTCCAGAGTTTAATTGTGTTTTGAGTGAGAAAGGACTTTCTCCAATGTGTTTTAAATGTGCTACTTGCTAACTTTATGAAGTGCCTCCTAGTCCTTGTATTATCCGAAAGAGTAAATAACTGATGCACATTTGCCCATTCTAATCTACTTATGATTTTATAGATCTCTTATCATATCTCCCCTTGGCAGTCTCTTCTCCAAACTGAACAGCCCTAACCTCTTTAGCCTTTTCTTATTTTCTCATTTTGGTGGCCTTCCTCTGTTCCTTTTCCAGGACAACTATATCTTTTTTTTTAGATGAATTGCACTGGGTACTCAAGGTGTGGTCTTACCATGGAGTGGTACAGAGGCATTATGAGATTCTCCATTTTATTCACCATTCCTAATAATTCCTAATAATTCCTAGCATTCTGTTATGTTTGGAAACTGAATCTGTTTTAAAAATCTCACTAGTTTTTGTGTATTTTAATGTAGAATGTGGAGCCTGGCTTCTCGTGTGGCTTCATGCAGAAAACTCCTGTTAGGGGCACTGTCTTCAAATGGGTTAGTGTTTTTTTTTTTTTTTGTGCAAACCATGACAGGATTCAACTTCTCTCGTAAGTCAGAACATGTTGGATATAATCTGTCATTCAGATTTATTGCTAGTGCTCTTAATACTTGCATTGTGCAAATTCTTCTGGCGTTCATAAGGCAATGTACCAAGGTTTTCCTGGAAGTTCTTTTTAATCAGAATGGTGGCGCACAATACATTTGGGACTATTTCTTTATCTTTCTGCCACATTTTTGTGGCCTCTAATGGCATTTTATGATACTTGATGGTCTTCTTTCTCTATGCATTATACAGAATGCTTGGTGCTGATATTTCAATTAGCAATGTCATTCAGTTTTTTTTTCTTTTTACTTCTGTATCTGGTTTTCTAGCATCAAGCTTTTATTGGTTAGAAAGGGAATGTCCCAGGTGATCATGACTTCTTCATTCTCTGCAATTCCTTCATGGTCAAGATCCAAATGTTTTTCTGATACAGTGATAGTATAGCGTTTACACAGTTTCCAGTGGATGAACCGTGCTACTTTATTGTGCCTTTCCGTGTACAAACTTTCTGATGTCTGCACGGTCACACCCAGCGATTAGATGTGCATCCGTTTCAGTTCTGTTTTACAAAATCTGAATTTTTCTGTTTTATTTTTTTATACGAGCTGTGAGCCATTTTGCCTGTAGTCCTGTTCTGCAACTATCAATCTCTCATGTTTAGGTTTAACTTCATCTCTCCTTAGCCATTCCTGTATCATGTATTGATCCACATGTCATTGTTGAAGAAATGTTCTCCAAGGACAAGAAGGGTGGCAGTCCTCGCACGTAGATGACATCATTGGATGCAGCCCGGTATAGAAAACTTATGTCAAAGTTTTCTAGAACTTTGACTGAGCCTGTTGAGCATGCAGTATACCATGCATCCAGTCTCTTCTTTTCTGCAGATTCTCGCTTCTCACAGTGGGTGAGCCTCATCTTTTTTCACAATTTTTTCTAACTTCCTTGAAGTGATTTTTCGCTATTGTTTTTTTCACGTTTCCTTGTGAGGAGATCACCTTGTGACACTTCAGCAGTTCTCCACTGGTACTCAAGACCTGCCTTCTCAGCCAGGAGGTCATCGAGGTTTGGGCCTAGGAAGTCCTTCCACCGAAGAGGTAGTATCCTCTGCCCCCTCGCTTCTGTCAGCAACACCAGGTCCCTTGGGGACAATGTTTTGACTGGATCGCAGGGATCATAGCCAGGTCGCCCATATCCAAAGCAATGGAGGAAGTCTACAAACCAGTGTCCCAATGGGTTCTTTCCATTTTTCATGAGGGGTACAAATTAAATCTATTGGGTGCCAGGCCAAATTGCTCCCCCCCCCCTCAAGCCCATTTTGGGCCTGGTAGCACATCAGGAGGTATTTGTAGCAGAGCTCTTCTCCCTCAGCAATTGAGCCTGTCCCACCAGGGCAAAGAGGGCAGGGATTTTACTCAAAAACATAGAATGATGGCAGAAGAAGACCAAAGGGCCCATCCAGTCTGCCCAGCAAGCTTTCACACTTATTTTTTCTCATATTTATCTGTTACTCTTGGCTCTTATTAGTAACTTTTTGGTTCTAGTTACCTTCCACCCCCACCACTGATGTAGAGAGCAGTGCTGGAGCTGCATCTAAGTGAAGTATCAAGCTTAATTGGTTAGGGGTAGTAACCGCCGCAATAAGCAAAGTACTCCCATGCTTATTTGTTTACCCAGCCTGTGCAATTCAGTCCTTGTTGGTTGTTGACTGAATATAAATCCTCTTTTCTTCATCCTCCCAATGCCGTTGAAGCAGTGAGCTGTGCTGGATATGTATTCCAAGTGAAGCATCAGGTTTAATTGATTCGGGGTAGTAACCTCTGTAACAAGCAAGCTACACCTACGCTTTTTTGTGAATGCAAATTCTTTTTTCCGCATTTCCTCTTGCTGTTGAAGCATAGAGCAATGTTGGAGTTGCATTAACCATGTGTATGTTTATTGAATAAGCTTACTAATCAACAGCTAGTAGCTGTCATTCCCGCAAGCCACCCCCATGCCTCTTCTCTTCATTCACATCCTCTAGACTTTAGGGATCCACAGTGTTTATCCCACACTCCTTTGAAATCCTTCACAGTTTTGGTCTTCACTTCCTCTGGAAGGGCGTTCCAGGCATTTACCTCTCTGTGAAGAAACACTTCCTGACATTGGTTCTGAGTCTTCCACCCTAGAGTTTTAAATCATGACCCCTGGTTCTGCTGTTGCCAGTACTTTCTGATGCCAAAGAAAACAGGGACTTCATCCCATTCTAGATCTAAGAGCCGTGAACAAATTCATCAAAAGAGAAAAGTTAAGATGGTTTACCTGGGTAGCTAATCTCCTCCTTGCTAAAAGGGGGCTGGCTCTGCTCCCGCGATCTAAAAGACACCTACACGCACACAGATCTTTCCAGGATATCTGAAGTATCTCTGTTTCATGGTGGGAAATCAACATTTCCAGTATATTGTTCTGCCTTTTGGGCTCACGTGAGCCCCACATGTCTTCACAAAATGCCTAGCCATGGTGACAGTGCTCCTTCTCTGACTGAGAGTTCATGTTTTCCTGTATCTAGATGATTGACTTTTCAAGAGCACCTCTCAGGTGGGGTCTGAAGAATCCATATGCATGACCATCTGGGTGTTGGAGTTACTAGAGTTCGTTGTCAACTATCCGAAGTCCCATCTCAGCCCCTCACCACAATTGGACTTTATCGGAGCCCTGCTAGACATGGCTCAGGCCAAGGCCTTCCTGTCCCAGCAAAGGGCCATCAATCTGATGACCATTGCAGTGGAAATTCAATAGAACCAGCAGGTGTCAGCATGGCAGATGAGCCGCTACAGTGCACATCTCTCCCTTGGCACTTTTGCATATGCGAAAGGCTCAGTGGACCTTAAGGTTGCAGTGGCGCCAAACCACTCAAGACCTACAGGATCACATTCAAGTTGCACCATCCCCCCAGGCCTCTTTGTCCTGGTGGTGAGACATTGCGAATCTGGAATGGGGGGGAGGTGACCTTCCAAAGTCTTCCCACTTAAATTGTCCTTATCACGGATGCGTCTACACTAGGTTGGGGGAGCTCATGTAGATGGACTTAGCACCCATGGTTTATAGTCCGCCTTCGAATGTCTCTGCCAAATCAATTTCCTAGAGCTCTAGGCAATCAGGTACATGCTGTGGGCCTTCAGAGATCGGTTGTCCAACAAAATTGTGCTGATACAGATTGCCAACCAAGTATCCATGTGGTATGATAACAAGCAGGGAGGTATGGGATTGTACCTCCTGTGTTAGATAGCAATCCAGATCTGGTCATGGGCCCTCTCGCATGGGATGGTACTCAGGTCCGTGTATCTGGCCAGAATAGAGAATGTGATAGCAGACAGACTTAAGTCGTGTTTTTAGATCCCACAAATAGTCTCTGGACCGAGGGGTCGCAGATCAGATCTTCTGCCTCTGGGTAAGCCTTTGCAGATCCTTGGAACAGGAAGGTTCCTCAATTCTTCTCCCTGTAAAGACACGTGACACACCCACCTCAGATGCCTTGATATCTTTGCCTATCATTGGGACGAAGGTCTTTTGATCAGACCAGGTTGGGGATTGTCGTTGCCAAACAGATGCTTTCGAATTGGCTGACAGACTACATCTCTTTCTGTTATGCCCAGGCAGGACTGCATCTTGAGGGCCATGTTAGGTCTCATTCTATTTGAGCCATGGCAGCGTTGGTGGCCCACTTGCGAGCGATCCCCATGGAGGAGATTTGCAGGGCTGCGACATGAAGTTCCATTCACTCATTTGCATTATATTACTGTCTGGATAGGGCTGGCCAATACGACAGAAGGTTTGGCTAATCTGACCTTCAGAATTTGTTTGAGGTGTAGAACCGAACTCTGTTCCCGCCTAGGGCCATTCTTTCTTTTCAGGCTGCTCCCCTCCCCCCCCCCCCACACGTTATTATTAACAAAACTAGTTGTTGTGCCCCTTAGAATTTATTTTGTTTTGTTGGTCCCCTTTTACGTTGAGGGGCCCCCTGTAGCTAGTGATTCACCCATTTATGAGGATTGCCATCCTGCTTGTCCTCGGAGAGAGCAGAGTTGCTTTGAGGACAGCAGGATGTCAGTTCTCACGAATCCCGCCTGCCAACCTGCAGAGTTGGGTTTCCACAATGTGGGTTTTCTCATTTTTATTTATTATTCTCTTAACTCTATAAGACTCAAGGAACCCCGTGTGGATGTGTGGTATGTTGCATGCTCAATGAGGCTCAGTCAAAGTTGTAGAAATTTTGACATAAGTTTTCCATGCGGGGCTCCATCCGATCATGTCACCCATGTGTGAGGACTGACATCATGCTGACTTGAGTAACACCTGTTACAAGTAAGCAACTCTGCTTTGCGTTTCCTGTTGTATTTCTTCTTTTACCAATTGTTTTTCCTTGTTTTTTGGTCTAGCTGTTTATTGAATTTTTCTTTTGTTTTGCAATTCTTTTTGCTTCTTCAAGGTTGCTTGTGGATTCTCACTCATTCCTTCTGCTCGTTGGAATGCTTGTCCAAGTTTAAGGATGGTGCCAATTCTGGCCATTCACTTTCATACTTAAGATTTTTTTTTTAATAACTGGGATTGTTCATCTTGTTAAGTATGCCTGGAGGCCTATAATGGTAGCTCTATATGTGTAATCTATAGAGAAGTTTTCTTGTTCTTACATCCAAGTTTTCAAGTTCCTCCAGTGAAGTCATTGATATAACTGCAGGAATGTCATACATGCTGTGATGTCAAGTTCCCTCATTAATAAAAGAGAGAGGACTGATTTTAAAAATATTTTGTTTCCCAGTTAACTTAATTTACCACAATATTCTTCCTCATTTAAAATTCAGTCTCCAATTACTGCTTAAAGAGAAACACAGAAATAAAAGACAGTTTCTATTAGTTGTATTCAAAGTATGGCACAATCCAGAGCCCTTTAACATAGAGGTTTTCCCATATTCTTCATTTCAATCAAATATTTTTGTGTTATAACGTCATTCTCCTCTTTATGTCGAGAATTGGAACCATAGAGCAAGTTCTGAAGATGTAGGGTGATTGCCTGGGCAAGCAGACAACTGTGTAACTTTCTCATTACAAAAGGCTGGGCAGTATGTGCTGACCAAGTATCAGGTGTAATGCAATTTCAATTGGAGATTTCTCTGTCTTGCAGTTCCTTTCATAATGAAGTGATAACTATAAAATGGCATACCCCTCAAAAATAAATATCTCCTACACTTGTAAACTCTAGGGCAAAGCTGGAGTGTTTATTCCAAATGCAGGTTGTACCCCGGTGGGGTAGGTTATTACTGTCAAAGCAGAAGCATTACATGCTTAAAGGTTTAAGTTCATTGACATTGCATTATTTTAAATTCCAAGTGAATGATACCGAACCAATCTGAACAGCATGTCCTAAATTTTCTCTTTCCTTTTTTTTTGTTCAGTGATAAATGAATCTGAACATAAGAACCTAAGAAATCCAGAAGATTTTCTTAATTTTTATAAATGCCTTTATAGTTGAAGCTGTTATGAAGATATGGTGAAATAATTTTCCATGGTCTTAAATCATTGCATCCTGATTAGATAAGAGTAACTCCTAGTTTTATAATATCATGTTTTACATAGATGACACATTTCCTCTGTATAAAAACATATATATTAGGAAAAATTGTAATCATTATTAATTTTGTCATCTGTGCAGTAATAATGTTGATATCTATCTCTCTATATCTATAAAAATGTTTTATACGTGCACGTATGTGCTTTATGGAGTGGCTCATTTGCTTGTGTTGCAGGAAAATGAGATGGATAATAGGATAATATCTGAATCATCTCAACTGAATGAATTTGAGACCCTTACTGCCAAGTTCCATTTTGTTGACCTGGCGGGATCTGAAAGATTAAAACGCACAGGAGCTACAGGAGAGAGAGCCAAAGAAGGAATTTCCATCAATTGCGGACTAGTAAGATTCTGGGCTTGTTCCTCCAGGTTGCCTATAACCTCTTTTCTTGTGTTTATTAATTTCTGAAGTGGGAATGCATGGAATTAATGGCTTTACTTTCACAGCGAACAATGGCTGAAATCCATTACTAACCAGGCTATTGGTCTTGCCAGCAAGTGTAGGGTTGACCCTAGAGCTATGTTTGATAGGCAGTAATGCTGGCAATTCTTCCTAAAAATAGTTAAAATTTATTTCTGAGATGTTTCCTGCGGTGTTGTGTGTAAACAAAGTATGGATTACAACACTGTAACAGTGCGAGGCACTGTATAAAACATATTTATTAAACAGCTCAGCTTGTGCTGAGAAGTAATGCGCTTGATTTTTAGCATTGCGAAGATTGTAGAATTCCTTCTAGAGAACTAGGCTCTCGCACCTTTTGTGCGTAAGAGAAGTCTTAATAACAGAATATAACAGAATATTTTGGAAAAATAAATTTTCCTCTGGGGAAACTCAGCCACAAGTTAGATACCTGGGATTGGTTTCTGAAAAAGAGTGCTGAAGTTTCTTCTGTTGTTTCCAAATGTTACTTCATCGGCAACAACAAAAAAAAAAAAAAGTCTCTTGTGGACTCTGTGGGATCTTTAGCCCTAGACAGAAGAATGCCATGCTATAGGTCAAAATTATTTTAGTGTTAAGCAGTTCCATTTAGTAACCTGTTTCACTCCTGGACACATTTTAACTGTTAATTGTTGAAATACAGTGGTTCATAAAACAACAAAATGCTTAACTGTATCTGCAACAGTTCATACTTTAGCAAACACTTGAACATTTGATTTATATAGTTTAACAATTTCTTTATCTGGGTTACCTGGCAGTTTTGGATAAGGCTTAGACTGAAATTATTTAGAAGAGTGCTCCCTCTTTGACACTAAAAATGTAGTGGACTTGCCTTCCGAAGTGGGTCCCCCCCAACACTACCACCACTACTATATGCCAGAAACAGTTTTAATAGGCTTTGTGAGCATCTTCTGCAATCCCCATTGATAAGAGGTAAAAAATGCAAAAAAGTACGTACTCTTACTCGAAGGGTAAATATCTCCAGTCCTGGGATGCCACAGATTGGTCTGGTTTTCAGGGCATCCTCAGTGAATATGCATGAGCTTTATTTTCATGCAGTGGAGGCATACCTCATGCATAATCATTGGGTATATCCTTAAAATCAGATCTATTTGTGGCGCTCCAGAACTGGAGTTGCCTACTCCTGTTCTATACTCTTTTAAACCCACTGTTAACTGCGCTGTTTCTTCACTGACCTGGTGAAGAGAGCCCAGTTCTCCAAAGTTGGTCGTAGATGTAATTTATTAGTCTACTAAAAAGGTAAGTTGTTTGTTTGATCCTTATTTCCACATAATGGATTGTGTTTGAATTACTAGGTTGTAGTGCCACCCAGAGGGAAGAATTATAGTTTTCTCAAGATTTGAAACAAAATGGATTGCAGTATATCTGTTTTGAATTGAAAAGAATTAGAACTTTTTATTTGTAGTTAGTACCTAAAAGGTTTTACACTTCTTATTTTGAGCTAGCTAGTTCATTTCATATTGAAAACATGGAGAACTTTCATTTATATTTTTTCATAGATGTAAAATACTTTTTTCTGCAGAGTAAAAAGATATTATTTTAGAATGTCATTCTAGTTCATTTTTAACTCCAATTAATTTTGCTAGAAAAGTAAAGAAAATTGGTGTACTGATAAGTTTGAAATTAATGCATGTTTTTGATAAAATTGCATTCAAACAAAACATGTAACAGTAATACCAGTTGCATTTATAACATACATATGAGTGCACATATACTTTGCAGAATAGAAAGAAGTTTCTTTAATGTTTTGTCTAACTGAATTGGTATTTTTACTTTAAATAACTTTGACATGTAAAAAAATGGGTCAGAAAATTCTTTCAGCATGGATCAGACAATGGCATGTTGACAGCTCAATATGCATTTTATTTTATATGATTTCAGTCCATATGAATTTTATAGCCCTGGCATTTTTCTGTCTGCATTGCAGTTGGCATTGGGCAATGTGATAAGTGCATTAGGTGATAAAAGCAAGAAGGTCACTCATGTTCCTTATAGAGATTCAAAGCTAACGAGGCTTCTTCAGGATTCTCTTGGGGGGAACAGGTAAGAACATTTTCCTGTTTTTTCCCCCAGAAAGAGTAGTGGATGTATGGAATGGCTTCCCGAAAGATACAATAGAAGCAAAAACAGTAACAAAGTTCAAGAAACAGAGGTTTCCTAGATATGAGGAAGTGAGTGAAAAGCAAGAGATCAACTGAGGTCTATGCCATTTCACCAGAAATTAAATTGGATGGACTCAATGGGCCTTGCAGTTCCTATCTGCCATCACATTTTATATTTCTTTGTTTCATGCTCTTTTATTGACCTGCATCCTAATGTAAAGTTGATGGGTATAACGTAATAATTATAAACAATGGTATATTCTTAGTGGAGTCTGAATAGTTAGCAAATATCAAAACCCTAAAATCTGTCAAAGGAAAAAACACGACAACTGAAATAGTGTTGGTCTTTTGTAAACTGAATCCTTATAAATGAACGCATTTGTGTATGTATGTACTGCAGTCCCTTCAACCAAACCTACTACTAAAATTAACTACTGATTTTTAACTCCTGTCACTTCTATTTGGCATTGGTAGCATCTTTCTCCCAACTTTGGAAAAGACGATTTGCTCACCTTGGTTCAGGCGTTAATTTGCATGCGGTTGGACTACTGTAACTCTTAGTTGGGGGTTCCTAAGTACCAAAGCTCCAATTGGTGCAAGACACTGTGGTCTATTTTATTACAGGGAATAAATTCTATGGCCATATCAAGCCAGTGCCCAAAGCCCCTCATTGGTTACTAGTTTCTCAAAAGACAGACTTCATTCTTATGTCTGATGTAGCAAATTGTCCATGATGGTACTCCTGCATATCTTTAGAACTGTAGCCATCTGTATCCACCAACAAGGGCCTTGCCATCTTCTCAGGCCTTTATTGGTTCCTGATGGTATTAGATTAGTGGCTACCACACAGAGGGGCCGATGTGATAAGGTGTGCTGAAGCTGCCGCGGGTTTGTGCGCGTATGTTTGCGTGTTTGTACGTGCGTTTTCCCTTGCAAAGCCCTATACGTGACCGTAATAAGGGTTTTGTGCATGCGAAAATAGCGCATACGAATGCGCTTTCAGACCCGTGATTTTTCCTGCACAAATGCATGCTAATGGCATGCGAAGGAGGCGATTAGCTAATTATAGGCAATGTTGGGAGCTGTGCTAATGCTAGTGCAGGTTTTGTAATGTGGGTTTTTTATCACCATGGTCAGGGCACGAGTGTGTCAGCGCCGACTTGAGGGGCCTATGTCGGCATCTGAGTGTCCTGAAAACCACCTAGCTGAGCACCTTTCTCGGTGTCTGAATGGCCAGCTTAGCTAGGCGATTTTCTGGGTGTTGGAACGGCCAGCTTAGGTAGGTGTTTCCCTAGGCGCTGAGCTGAGCGTCTAGCTCAGTGCCCGAGCGGCCAGATACACGGCCAGAAGAGCAGCTGAGCAGCAAGATTAGCTAGGTCCTTTCTGAATGCCCAATTGTGCAGCCTTGTGAGCAACTAAGCACCTAGCTTAGCACCCAAATGGCAAGGTAAGCTAGGCACCGAAGTAGGTGCTTCCCTGGGCAGACAGATACATGGCCAGAAGAGCAGTAAGATTGTTGTGAAAATATTTGCCCTGTTTTCTGCAGCATAGTTAATTGAAATATTAAAAATACTTTCCAGGGTCATACGTTCACTTAATAGGGAGACCCGTTTGCTCGCTCACTCGCTTTTATGTGCGGATTATCGGCGCGGATGTGGATGCTTAGTACATAGGCCTTGTACCACGCTTAGGTATGTGCATTTTTCCGTACTTGTGCAGATTTCTACGTGCAAATTATTTGCGTAATTTATTATTTTTTTACATCCCACAGAAGCAGCAGCTTCAGCCACGCGCTGTGATCAAAACTTGTGCTCAAAATGAGCACCTGTTTTGCTGCAGGTCTTATTACATCGGCCCCAGAGAGCCTTCTCATGTACAGGTCCTTATTTATGGAATCTACTTTTGCCTGACTTTAGGTCAAATGAATGATTTTCAGGTATTTCGTAAACCTTATAAAGTCTGGTTATTTACCAAAGCTTTTGATTGTGTTTGAAAGTTTTATTTGTGGGGTTGTTTTGCTTGTACTCTAAATTGCTGTTTGTCTTTGCTGTATGCTACTTTGTAACCTTTTGGACGTTGCAGTTAATAAAGCTGGAAAATAAATATATTTGGTTATTCATCTTACTTATGACCTGCAGACAAATAATGTAGTGACAATAACTGAGTTCCGTATTCTCGCAAATAATTTTTATGGTTCATTAAATCCTCAGTTTACTTTGGACTGTAATTTTAATGTAGCAATGGGTGATGATTGGGAATAGATTTTTGGGGAGATTGCAGATGGCAAGACAAAAATAACAGTCAGAATTTTGCAATCTGAAAATAAACTTTGGTACAACACTAAAGTCCCTTGATTTGAGGTGCAGAACTAGGAACCCATTTGGAAGATCTCAGCTTGGACCTACCTTCTTGTTTTTCTATCACCCATTTATAGATTAAATTCTAATCTGAAGCAGAATGCCATCATTTGTCAGGCTTTAATGAATTATGAAAAATATTTCCGAGAATTAGGATGCCATTTGCTGCCATCACATCAGATAATCACAGATCATGGATAAGACCTACTGTTTCTGGGTAACCTTTTTTTGACCATTGTGTTAGTTGAGTTTGTTTAAAAGTGTGTGTGTATATATATATTGGATAATATAAATACATGCACAGTGGCTTGCAAAAGTATTTGACCCCCTAAAAAATCATCAGGTTTGTATGGATTTGTTGCAAACCAGTATATTCTTAAAGTAAATTTTCAAAGCCACAAGTCATTATTTTTCTGCATTTTTTGTAAAATAAAAATCTGAAAAATGCTACTTGCATAAGTATTCACTCCTTTACACTAGTATTTGGTAGAACCACCTTTTGCTGCAATAACAGCTTTAAGTCTGTTGGGGTAGGTTTCTACCAGCTTTGCACACTGTTTGGGAGTTATTTTTGCTTATTCTTCCTGGCAGATTTGCTCCAGGTTGTTCAGGTTGGTTGGATAATGCTTATGGACTGTAATTTTCAAATAGTGCCACAGATTCTTGATTGGATTGATATCTGGACTTTGACTTGGCCATTGTAGAACATTCACCTTTTTGTTGTTCAACCATTCCTGTGTTGCTTTGGCCTTGTGCTTGGGATCATTGTCCTGCTGAAAGGTGAACTTTCTCCCAAGTTTTAGTTTTCTAGCAGACTGAAGCAGTTATCTTACAATATCTCCCTATATGTTTAGCAAGATGTCCAATCCCCGCTGAGGAAAAGCATCCCCCCAACTTACTATACTGTTGGGATGGTGTTTGCTGAGGAATGGGCCGTGTTAGGTTTGACCCACACATATATAGTGTGTTGAATTTTGGCCACAAAGCTCCGTTTTTATCTCATCTGACTACAAAACCTTATCCCACATTTTAGCTGGGTCACTCTGCTTTCTGGCAAACTCCAGATGTGCTTTGATGTGGTTTTTCTTTAGTAATGGCTCCTTTCTACCCATCCTCCCATGCAGGCCAGTTGTATACAGAGCTCTTGATACGGTTGACTGGTGCACATTCACTTCAGTCTCAACCACTGAAATCTGTGGCTCCTTCAAAGTGATTGTTGGCCTCTCTGTGGTTTCCTTCACAAGTCTACTACTTGCTCTGACGTTGAGTTTTAAGGACGCCTTATCTAGTCAGTGTCTGGGTGTTATGATGCAGCTTCCATTTTCTCACAATTGATCCAACAGTGATCACTGGGATATCCAAGCACTTGGATATTATTTTATAGTCTTTTCCTATCTTACGCATGTCTATAACTTTATCTTTAATTTCCCTAGAATGCTCTTTGGTCTTCATTTTCACAGCTTTGCTTCAGATTCACTGCCTGACCAATGGTACTAGAATTAGGGGGCATTTTATCTAGAAAAGCTAACAGTTTTTAATAATTTCCAGGTAGAGGCCAATTGTAAGCCAGTTATTAAAGCAATATTTTTCATCTGTGTAAACCCAGAGCTTCCACAACACAGGGGATGCAATACTTATGCAAGCAGCATTTTTACTTTATTTTATTTTTAAAAAATGCAGAGAAATAATGTGACTTTGAAAATTTACTTTAAGAGCACACTAGTTAGCAATAAACATACTATCTGGAACAATCTGTGTAAGCGTCATTTGTAATCTACAGAAACCTGACTTTTTTTTAGGAGGTTGAATACTTTTGCAACCCACTGTGTATATCTATATGAGACATACATATTGCCTTGTAAAAGTCTTCATATCTTGTACATGTTTCACATTCTATGGTCTAAAAATACAAATCAAAATGCATTAAAATAGTTTGTTTCAATGATCTGCCTCTCTACTTTCATTCTCAAAGAATAATTATACAAATATTCCAAAAATAATTAAGAATTAAAAAAACATAAATTTTTGATTGTACAAGTCTTCTCATTCCTTGACTCGGTATTTGATAGAAGCCATTTTTGTAGTAAAAACAGCTATGAGTCATTTAGGATATTGTGTCTACCAATTTTGCTGAGCAGGAGGGTGCAGGTTTTTCCCATTCTTCTTGGCGGAAGAGCTCAAGTTCTTTCCAGATTAATTGGGGATTATGTGTGGACTGCAGTCTTCAAGTCTTCCCACAAATTTCTATTTGATTCAGGTCTAGGCTTCAACTGGGCCACTCAGTTGTTGATTTTGTTTTGTATCTAGAATCATTATCCTGCTGAAATGTGAATCTTCTCCCTAGTCCCAGTTCTTTGGCAGACTGGAACAGGTTTTCCTCCAGAATCTGTACTTTCCACCATTCTTCTTTTCTTTGATCTTCACAAGCTTCCTTGACCTCATTGCTGCAAAGCGTCCCTACAGCAATACCCTACCCACTACCACGCTCTGCTGTAGGGATTGGTGTTAGTAGGGTGTGGTGCTGTGTTGTGTTTGGTTTACACAAAATTATCATTTTAGCATGAAACAGAGAAATATGGACAGCAGAAAAAGACCACGTGGTTTTATCTAGTCTGCCCATCAAACACCACATTGAATCGAAATTGTTCCACTTTGGTCTCATCAGAGCACAAAACCACCTTCCACATGTGTGCATTGTCTTAAGTGTTTCTTTGCAAACGCTATGGCTTTTTCTTCAGCAGTGGCTTCTTTATTGCCACCCTTCATATAGGTTATGTTTGTGGAGTAATCTTGAAATTTAACATTTTTTTCCAGTCTCAGCCAGAGACCTCTAGTTCTTTTAAAGTAATTTTAGACCTGATAGTGACCTTTTGTAGCTATTTACTTAACCCATGGCTACCGACTTTGGAGGGATGGCCTGGTCGAGGTAGTATTTTTTTTGGTGGTGTCAAATTATTCCCATGTTACACTAATCGACTTGAGTGTCCTGAGAGATTGTTCAAACTCATTGAAATTTTCTTGAAGCCTCCTCCCAGGCTGTACATTTGAATAATGTTAACCCAGAATTCTTTCCTTGTTTGGCATTGTTTTGACCTATGCTTTAAATCACTTCATACAATAGAAGCAGTTTTGATTCTTCATTCAGAAATATTTGAATCAACACAGTTACTGTGTTTGGACACAGGATTTATTTAACTCATTGTGGGCCTTGTTAAGGCAATCTTAAACCAGAGTTCATGTGACAAAGGGTGTGAAGACGTATGCAATCAAGACTTGGGATTTTGTTCTTAATTACTTTGTGATATTTTTATAATTGTTCACAATGAAAGTGTAAAGTACATTGTGTAGATCAGTGAAACAAATTCCCCACTTTAATGCTTTTTTGATTTGTAATTTTAGACATCAAAATGTGAAAAATGTCAACAAGGGTGTGGGGTTTTTTTGTTGATAAGCAGGACTGAATTAGCCCATTGCATGTGGGTGATGTCATCTGGGGGTACCAAACAAACCTCTCTCTTAGCTAGGAGAGCTTTTGCTCTACTGCGCATGTGTGGGAATTCCTGCTCGAGTGTTGCCATGTGAGCCTCTTTAGTCTTTTTTATCTGAGGACCAGCCCAGATATGTACCTTTTTCTCTTCATTTTTTTCTGTGAATGGTTTTACAATTTCTACCCAAAAAGTTGTCTCGCTTCCTTAGCAGCCCCCAAACAGCACTCTTCAGTGTTCCATTTAAAATTAAAAAAAATATATATAAATAAAAGATTTCTTTTCTGCAGAATGTTTGGCAAGCAAAAAGCCACTGTAAGTGGGTTTAAAGACTGCTTATATGGTAGAAAAATGTCCATTGCTGCTGGACATGATCTCTGCTATGTTGCATGGAACTGGACCATGACCAGGCCAACTGCTACAATTGTGGATGGATGTCCCTGCATACCCAGAAATCAAGGGTCTGGAAAATAGAAGAAATGATAAGTCTTATAGAATTTGTAATCTGTCCTC
This sequence comes from Rhinatrema bivittatum, assembly GCF_901001135.1. NCBI lineage: Eukaryota > Metazoa > Chordata > Amphibia > Gymnophiona > Rhinatrematidae > Rhinatrema > Rhinatrema bivittatum. Next base: position 60,740,262 of record NC_042623.1, read on the forward strand.
CTCCTACAGTGCATCCTTGTCTGCCTCACCAGGAATGGAGTTGAGCAGGAGCTCCTCAAAACTTTTCCCCCATCCACAGAACAGGCCAGATCTTCGGGGTTGAGTAAACCTAGCTGGTATGCCTTGAAGAAAAAGAGGCAACCATTTTTGCAGAATCGCTGGAGCAGCTGGCTCCAAAAAATCACAGAGGCTTAAGTGCACTGGTGGGTGTCATGCACAAGGCTGCAGTGCTGACGAAGAATCACAAGGACCCCCTTTTTTTCAGGAAGGAGGCCACTACATTTACCTTCTCACTAAGTAATATTGATAACAGATGCCTCCATTGTGGGGTCCACACAGGTCCCTTTCACACTCTGGGGACATGGTGTTCTGGGTTCTGGCTACACACACACACACACACTCGCACTCGCACTCACACTCACACACTCTATCGAGGGGCTGCCCTTACTCCCACAGTCCTATCTCGATGCTAATTCTCAGGAAAGAGGGAAATACCGAGAGGCTTCTATACCTCTGGGCTTCTCCAAAACATAAACAAACATGTACTTATACACTGAGTCAGTAAACCAGGATCCAGGTATTAGATGGAAAGTTTATTTGAGCATTTACTAAGCAAGAGAATAACAACACAAGTGGTAAACAGCAAGCACTGGAGAGGTGATTGCAAGTGAACAGTAATAATAACTAGAAAAGTATTACAAGTTACATATAAAGATAGGAAATCTTACGTTCCTAATGACAGATGAAATGGGCCCAAGAAAATCCGTTCATCTCTGGTAGTCTGAAATAAGCAACAGGCGATGCTGCTGTTCTCACAGCTCTGCTTACTTTTATCCTAACTTGCTTGAAGCAGGAACAGAGTCCCCCCTCCCTCCTACTGTTTTTATCACAATCCAGCACATCTGCATGGTACTGTCTTGTGTTTACTGCCACCCCCTGTTACTCCCAGGTTTCTGGTCTGACCTTGGTTTAACAGTTCTCATAGTTTCAGCACATAAGCATTTTTAGTATCTGCATAACCTTTAGAAAAATAACTTTGATTTCCCAGAGACATCTAGAGAGGACTCCTTAAAATAGCATTTGCAACAGTTGTGTTAGACATTTTCCTTCTCTGCTGTCTTTCTTTTATCTGAAAGTTCTTTCACTAACTGAGGTTGGCTAATTGTGGCCAGCAATTAGACAAACCCCCAACAAATGGTTATTTTGAGAGAGACATTTTCAGATCAATTTGCTTGAATTGAGAACAGTCAGGTATGCTCTTAATATCTTTCATTCATCTCCAGGTGAAGAGGATTTTCATTCAGACAGTCAAGTTGCCCTATTCTATGTGAACAAGCAAAGAGATATAGGGTCATGGACTCTGTGCCAAGAAGTGATACAAATAGGAAATGGGCATGTAAACATCAAGCTGTCATGCAAGGGAGCTACCTTCTAGGGATCTCCAAAACGTTTAGCAGACTCCTCAGCAGAGGCTTTAAGCCATACAAATGGTATCTTCAGCAATCAACAGCAGACAGACTGTTCAATCTATGGGGACTTGCAGTAATCAACCTGTTTGCATCAGGGCAAAAGAGAAAACTAGAAAGCTTTGCTCTGTTCTACCCCATGACTCTCAAGTCCAGCTTTTTCTGCTAGATTGAAATTGCAGATCTCAAAAAATGCTTTTCCACTGATTCTACTGCTAGCCAGAATGGTGCAAAAAGAGGTCAAAGACCAGGCCCATCTGATCCTCATAGCTCCATTGTGGCTTAAACAAGTCTGGTTTGCGTTGATAACCCATGGATCAGATCCATATTTATTATGCAAGAAGAGGGATGTCTGTTTCAATCTGAACCTTCCCTCCTCAGCTTGTTAATAAAGAAAATTGTCCTTACCCGATGCAGTTGAGGGCATTTATAGTATCTGTCAGGAAAAATATGTATTAGAACAACATATGGCTTCAATGAAAAGGTTTTCCATGTGGTGTCAAGTGCAACAGCTTAGATCTGTTTGCTGTGAACCAAAAATAGTTACTGAATTATTTGCTCTTGCATTCTGACTCAGGCCTTGCATCTTAGAGTACATCTTGGTGCCATAGCTGTTTACCATGTTCAAGTTGAGGATATGTCTATTTCCATTCATCCATATAGTATCCAAATTCATGAAGGACTTGTGACATTTTAAACTACCAGTTATAAAATCTTCTATTCCATGAGATCTGAATGTAGTCCTGGCCACACAAATGAAGCTGCCCTTGGAACTGTTGGAGACAGCATCTCTCAAGTGTTCTAACTTGGAAAGTAATATTCTTTGTAGCAGTAACCTCAACCAGAAGTCAGAAAACTTCAGGCTTTAGTTCATTATTCTATCTACAATTCTCTATAAAAGAGTGGGGCTCTGCAACCACTCAAAGTTTCTAACAAGTGTCATGTCAGCTTTCCATATTAATCCATCATGCTACCTACATTCTTCCTGACTCCACATGCACATAAAGGCGAGAAGACTCTTCAGAAACGGGGCCCTTAGCTTACTACAGAGGAGAACTCTGCCTCATTGTCAAGTTTCTCAGCCATTCGTCTCTTACAGTCCCTAACAGATTGAGCATAGCAGGTGGCCAAATGTACATTGTCCAACTCACTAGCAGACCTCATCACTCACTGCTATCCACTAGCAGGCCTATGAATTACAGACAGCATCAAGGCTCATCAAAGAGCAGTGGCTTATCTACGAGCATTACCACTTGAAGACATTTGCAAAGCTGCAACATGATTGTCAGTACACATCTTTGTGTCCCATTACTGTCTGGACAATCTCTTGAAGAGTGACAGTAAATTTGGATAAGCAAACATGTGTAACCAATTCACCCAGTAGTCCACCCTTCACAGTGGAGTACAGGTTGCTTAATCAGTAGCGCTTTGCTGCAACCCTCAGCTTGGGACTCCCCACATGTAAACTGTGTTTTCCATAGATAGGATGAATTAGCCATACCAAATACCCCCTTCCACCTTCCTGGAGAATTAATTACCTAACTGGAATTTAGTTCTCAAATCGATTGAGGGGGCTCATAAAACAATACCTGATTGGGAATTCACATACTTGCTCAGTAGAGCAAAGGTTCTACTATCTTAGAGATCCATTTGATGTCAGTGATTGTCACCCATATGTAATGGCTACTTCATCCTGCTATCTATGAAAAACACCATTTACGGTAGCTAAACTTGCTTTACAAGGCACTATGTGTGTGTGAAATATATATACACAGACATACACATATGTATGTGTATGCACTTCTCAATGTCTAGAATTTCTATAATAGCTGTGATCAGTTTTATTTTTGTGTTAAGTGAATGAAACCAGAAGTATATCTGCCAAATGACATTTCAGTACTTTTAAAATTAAGTAGAGTTTGTGTTAGGTTTATTTTCTTTTGCAGATGGAGGGTGAGTTCAGTATTTTATTCATGTGCACCTCATCTATAAATTCTAGTTACTGTTCTTATTCTGAATGCAATTTATTGCTGTGGCTTCTATTTTTAGGTGTTTTTAAATTGTAAATATAAGTGTTTTCCCTAGTGTGTAACCAGATGGACCTCAGAACCAATGGGTTTATGCTCCCCTGCCAGCAGATGGAAATGGAGCCAGGTTTCAAAGCTGATGTCACCCTAGATACACCCCTGTAGTGACCTCAGCCCTTCAGTGTTTCTCCATCTACAGGCAGATGCAGACATGCTTTCCCTATGGGAATTGCTGTACCTTTGGAAGAAGAAATTCTACTTTTATATTGGAGAAAAAGATTGAGCCCCATTCTCCTCCAGTGATACCTAAAGATCCCTCCCTCAGTTAAGAATTCCTGAGGTGATTTCCGAGATCCCTCAGAGGTATGCCTTGGTCCGGTAGCTGGTTCCCAGCATGGACCTTGCTGCTGAAGCAGCTGAAAGGCAGTGGTTGCAAGAGGCCGAGCATGGCGGTGATGACCAAAGCCTTCTCCCCCCCACAGCTGGAGACAGTCTCTGTACTCTGCCGTTAATCGCTGAGCCCAGGTAAGTGTAAAAAAAAAATTTCCTCCAGTTTCAGAGTCGTTGGAGGGGTTTCGGAAGACTTCCTCCGATCTCCTTGCTCGGCATACTGTACCAACGTTTGTTCCCGATTCCATTGGGGTAAGGGGAAGTGGGCTTCCAAGTAAGTTGAGCAGCCCCCCGGTGGGCTAGGCCATGGTGGCACCATTTTGCATTTGTTTTTTGCTTGTATTACCCGCCATACAGCTTCGGTACACGCAATGCCTGTTGGCTGTGAGCACGCGCTGTGCATAATAGTGCACATACATACATACACAACTTACTAGGCACAGAATCCAAGTAAAGCTCGGGCTGTGCGTGTGCCTCACTGTGGCCTGCATAGGTGCCCAAAATCTGTGCACATAAAATTTTAAGCGCAAGCTATTTGAACACGTGCAGTTACCATCACAAATGGCTCCAGCAGCAAAGAAACATAAGTGCCTTTCTCTCTGCTCTGCTTGTCATATTAGGGCTGCACAATCTGACCTGGATTCTTGCTTTTGTCAGCACTGTGAGGAAGCGCAGGGAGAGTTGGCCTCCCTGGACTTTGCTAAGCCTGGCTCCTTCCATTCAGAGAATATGTTAGCCACAGCCTTAACTGGCAGTACCCCAGATCTGAGTAACCCTGGGACTGGGTCATCCATGGGAGAGGGAAATTTAGCGGCACCTACCCCAATACCTCCTGGGCTAGGCATGGACCTGGCTAACTTTCCTGGGTGGAATTCTTTCAAGGCCTTCAAGTCTTTGTACAGGTAAAGTTCTCTACCTCACTTGCCCCTGTCTGGACAGAACCTCAGTCCGTAAGCTATCCCTCTCCCAGTCCTATCGGCAGACCTCTAGGCATGCCTCAACTCACCAAGGGTATCCCTGGCAGGGACCTGGGTGGCACGGATGAAGAAGAGGATCCAGATTCCTTGGAAGATGGGGAAATCCCCCCCTGGTTTAGAACCGTATTAGACTATTTTACCGTTTTTCCATAGAGACAAATTGCCGGCCCTGGTTATCCAGACCCTGAAAATGCTGGGAGTTCCTGGTGCGGACTCTGTGACAAAACCAACGAAGAATCCCATTCTGATTTTTCTACGGAAAGCCTCTTGCTAATTTCCAGTATTGGAAGCCATCCAGGAGTTGATTGACTTGGAATGGGAAGCCCTAGAAGCAAGTTTTAAAGGTGGATGAGCATTAGAAGCTCTATACCCACTGGATTCGGCAGCGAGAGAACGTTTGCGTTTCCCTAAAGTGAATGCTCTGTGCCGTTTCTAAGCGAATAACTATCTCAGTGGAGGGAGGAATGGACTTAAAGGATACTAACGATAGGCGGATGGAGTCCATCCTTAAACAGGCCTTTGACACAATAGCAATGACCTTACAGATTGCTTCTTGTTGTGCCCCGGTAGCTCGTTCGTGCCTGCTCCTCTCTCGGGAGGTGGATGACTCTGGGACGAATTCCATAGTGGTGATGGAACCCGCCGCTGCCTTTTTAGCTGACTTGGGCTCGGACCTAGTCCATACGTCTGCCAGAGGAGTGGCCTTAGTGGTGGTGGCCAGAAGACAGCTGTGACTGCGGAATTGGTCAGCAGACACAACCTCCAAGGTAAATCTCACAAAGATGCCCTTTAAAGGATTACTCCTCTTCAGAAGCGAATTGGAAAAGACTGGCCAGTAAATGGGGTGAATCACCAGTATCCTGGCTACGAGAAGATAAGAGAAAACAGTTACAGCGCCACTCTCCCATGAGGGGTTGATCCAGAGGATCCCAACGCTTTCGCTCCTACAGAAACTCAACATTTCAGAGGTCTCAGTCCTTTGGGAAGTCTCAGTTCTTTTGGAGTAGACAGTCCAAGAGAGGGTCAGGTTCAGGTTTGTCCCGAACCCCCCCAATGAAGTTTTGCCGACCCACCCTTGGAATGAGGAGACGAGGGTCGACTGTCCTTCTACCATCAGTAGGTTGAGATCACTGCGAAGAAATGGGTACTGGAGGTCATACGAGAAGGATATGTGCTGGAATTTCACAGCCCTTTTTGGGACATATTAATGATAACTGCTTGCTGCTTCTAGCACAAGAAGCAGGCAGTGGAGACTACCCTGTTAAGGCTGCTCAGGATGAGGGAAATAATCCCAGTACCTGTACCTCAGGAAAATATGGGGTGTTATTCCATCTATTTCATCGTACCCAAGAAGGAAGGTTCCTTTCGCCCCGTCCTGGATCTCAAGAGCATCAACAGACATCTACGAGTGATTCATTTTCACATGGAAATCCTATGCTCCATGATAATGGCCATACAATCAGGAGAGTTCTTAACCTCCCTGGACCTATCAGAGGCCTAACTACATATTCCAATCTGGCACGAACATCAATTTTTCCTTCGCTTTGCTGTACTGGGTTGTCATTATCAGTCCGGGCACTGTCCTTTGGCCTGGCCACCATCCCCAGAACATTTTCCAAGATTATGGTGGTCGTAGTGACAAGCATTGAGAAAACAGAGAATCCTGGTGCCACCTGTACCTGGACGACTGGTTGATCTGGGCAAAGTCCGTGGAAGAGAGTCTCCGAATGACCAACAGGAACTCGGTTGGGTTATAAACCTGGACAAAAGCAGTCTCAAACCCTCTCAGTCCTTGGAATATCTGAGTGTCCAGTTTGACACCAAGCAGGGCAAGGACTTCCTCCTGACCACATGGATAAGGAAGTTGATGTCCCAAGTGTGTCAGTTGATGAACACGATACACCCGATGGTGTGGAGCTATCTTCAAGTCCTCGATTTGATGGCGGCAACCCTGGAAGTAGTGTCATGGGCGAGGGCACACATGTTCCCTGTTGTCACATTGGAACCTGCTGTCTTAAGACTATTTGATTCGCCTCCTCTTACCAATGGAAGTATGCTCTTGGCTCCAGTGGTGGGTGCAGGAAGCTCATCTGGGCAGGGGTGTACTCTTGTCCCCTCCGAACTGGCTGGTCTTCATGACAGTCGTGAGCCTCCAGGGCTGGGGAACTCACTGTTGGACCAAGGAAGAAGCCCTCTTTAACATAACCGCCTGGATGCCTGGGAAGGCCAATTGATGTGTCTATAATTCAACCACAGGGTCAAGCAGTCCATGTGATGTAGGACAATGCAACAACGGCAGCCTACATTAACTTTATTTATTTATTTATTTGTTTAATTAATTCTTTTTCTATACCGACCTTCATGGTAATAGGCATATCAGATCGGTTTACATAGAACAAGGGGGTATAACTTTAACAAATCATTTAACAACAAGAAGCAAAAAAGTTACAATCACCTATAAGGGTGGAGCCAAGAGCCAGCAAGTGTCACAGGAGAAAGACCTCCTTATGGAATGGGCAGAAATACATCTACAGATGATCTCAGCCTCCCAGGAAAAGACAACGTCAGAGCAGACTTTCTAAGTAGGGAGATTCTGGATCCAGGAGAGTGGGTGTTGTCTGACAAAGCCTTTCAGCTGGTGGTAGATTGCTGGGGTCTGCCGTCCATTGACCTGCTGGCCGCATCTCACAATGCGAAGGTTCCCTGATTCTTCAGTCGCAGAAGAGATCCGTTAACCCTGGGGTTTGATGCTCTCATTCAGACCTTTACGGAAGAGGAGCTGCTATAAGCCTTCCCTTCAAGGCCCATGCTAGGCAGGGTTATTTGCAGAACTGAGCGCCAAAGGGGATTAGTCCTAATAGCTCCAGATTGGCCAGGCATCAGTGGTATGCGGACATGTGGAGACACCTGGTGGAGACCCCCCTGTGTCTCCTTCCGCACAGGGACCAGCTACAGCAGGGACTGGACCTTCACGAGGATCCAACTCTGTTCTATCTTACAGTCTGGCCCTTGAGAGGGTTCACCTGATGAAGTGAGGGTATTCGGTAGCAGTAATTGCCACCTTGCTCCGCGTGTGGTAGTTCTCTATGTCCTTAGCATATGTGCGGGTCTGGAGAGTATTTGAGACCTGGTGCGAGGAACGCAGTGTTTCCCCTCAGATGGTCAAAATCCCCCTAATTCTGGAATTTTTGCAGGACGGCTTGGATAAAGGTTTGACCCTTAACTCCTTGAAGATCCAGGTAGCAGCTCTTTCCTGTTTCAGGCACAAGGTGAATGGCACCCACCGTTTGGCTCATCCGGACATGGCCCATTTTCTGAAAGGGGTGAAGCACCTCTGGTCACCCCTACAGTGCCCTTGTGAAATCTTAATCTAGTATTGAAGTTTTTGGCAGGGCCTTCCTTTCGGCTGCCATGCAGTCTTTCCTTGTGTTTATTAACCTTGAAAATTGTGTTCCTGGTGGCTATTTGCCCCACACGACGCATCTCTGAACTACAGGCATTGTCGTGTTGGGAACTGTTCCTCCGGATGACTCCAAGAGCGTCACAGCTTCGTACCGTTCCATCCTTCTTGCCCAAAATAGTATCGGAGTTCCATTTGAATCAATCCATTTCGTTGCCATCCCTAGATAAAAACAAGGACGCAGAAAAATATAGTCTCCTCGCCTGGATGTTCACGCCCAGGAGGTCGCAACATTTGCAAGGGTGGTGTTAACCGGACCACAGGCAGCCTCCCACCCCAATTGGGAGTAGCTTTTGTACATCCCATTGGTCCTGAGTCTACCTGGCTACACGCTAGGAAATGGAGAAATTACTTACCTGATAATTTTGTTTTCCTTAGTGTAGCAGATAGACTCAGTATCCCACCCCTGACTGCCCAAGGATGCCAAGGATTCATCTGTGGGGTGGATATCGATTCCAAGAGATTATGGGTAAGCTGTCATCCAGTCCCTAGATCAGGGCATCTATAATCTTACTGGGGCTCAGTGTTTTGTTGGTTGAGTACCGTTACGGTTATCCATTTTTAATCAAGTTTTTTCGATAGTATGTCCATAGTGGCTTTTGAAGAGAATACTGAAGGGCTGAGGTCACTGCAGGGGTGAATCTAGTGTGATGTCAGCTTTGAAACCTGACTCCTTCTCTATCTGCTGGCTGGGGAGCATAAACCCATTAGTCCCGAGTCCATTTGTCTACATTAAGGAAAACCAAATTATCAGGTAAGTAATTTCTCCATTATTTTCCAGCTACTTAGTGTTTCTTTGGTAAACAGATATTTATCTATGTTTTCATAGTACAAGTATTCTTGCTTTGTACCTTTTCTGGTTGAAACAAGTGCATACAGTTGGGCAGCTGAGGAGATGTCAGTATGGAAAAGGCACAAAAACAGAAAGGAGGATCCAAGGCAGGCAAAAGGAGGGAGAGCACTTAGGGTAGTGGTGTTTTTCTGGTGTTTATTTAATAGACATCTGTCTCTTTTATTTGCTTTGAGAGTATTTATTTGTTAAAGCCTAAAATTGGGAGACTATTTATGTCATACTGATTTGTTTGTTTTTTTCTGATGAAGCTGTTTTATTTCTGTAATTTTCAGCCAAACATTTATGATAGCTTGTGTTAGCCCATCGGATAGAGACTTCATGGAAACATTAAACACGCTTAAATATGCCAACCGGGCGCGGAATATCAAAAACAAAGTGATGGTGAACCAAGACAGAACTAGTCAGCAAATCAATGCTCTGCGCAGTGAAATTGCACGGCTACAGATGGAGCTCATGGAGTACAAAACGGTGAGACAAAGACATGTTATTTTAGGCTCATTGTGAAAATGTTTGCATATTATCATGTTCCAAAAGAATGCTAGTTAATCAGCAAAGTGCATGTGAAATATCTGGATGAATTGCATTTGTATGTGCAGTGTACTTTGGCTATAGATGAATGAATTTGAGAAAGTTGCTTTTATTGTTCTTGAGCATTGGCTTGCTAAATGTAATACTGTACATATTCCTTTGAGTTCAGTTAGATCAAATACAGAAGTCTGATTTCACTCTAGGGGAAGAGAATTATCGATGAAGAAGGTGTTGAGAGCATCAATGATATGTTTCATGAGAACGCCATGCTGCAGACGGAAAACAACAATCTGCGTGTGAGAATTAAAGCCATGCAGGAGACCGTTGATGCATTGAGAACCCGAATAACCCAGTTAATGAGTGACCAGGCCAACCAGATCCTTGGCAGAGCAGGTACCGTTTCTTCTGAATATGTTAATTTTCTACAGTGGTTTTCAATCTGGGTTCCTGAATTTATCCCAGGGGTTCCACAGTTCTGCCAGCTATTCCTTTCCAGTGTCACTCAGTCTTGATGAGTTTGAGCCGTGCAATGCTCAAACTCTTATGCTGTTCTCGCAAATCACTTGAGAGTCCCATGGTGCTGGGGTGGGGGGCGCAGCTGTGAGTAAGATGGGGTTGGCAGCTTGCAGAGAGTGAGGGGATGACAAGCTGGGGAGATGGAATAGGCCTGGTGGCAGAAGGATAGGTTGGTGGAGATGACTGGGATCAGTGAGGCTAGGGGAGGGCACTGGTGGCGTGCAGTTGTGGCTAGGTAAACTTTATAGAGGCGCTTCAGTCTGAGCGGGATCCCCCCCCCCCCCCGGAGTTCCAAGGGGAGCAACCCCCGCCTTTCTTCAGCGGGTTCCACGCAATAACCTTCACTTTTGTGAGGATGCCTTAACTTAAAAAAGGTTGAAAACATATTGTTTAATAGAAGATTTCCTAATAAGTGGTATCATTTAGAATTGTTAACAGCAAGGATAACTAAGATTGTTTTCCTTTTAAATGTTATAATGCTGCCAAATCTTTTGTGAAACCAAGATGTCTGAGTTTCAAATATGCACTTGTATATGATTTTCAAGTTGAGTAATTCTCCATTGTCTAGTGAGAATCCTTTGTACTGTTGATTTCTACTTTGTAAAAATAGACTAAGAATCAAGCTATATTTGTTATGTTTATAATAATGTTTTGATATTTGCGAAAGGATTACCTCTTATTTTATTTATTGCATAGTACAGGGGTGGCCATCTCTGGTCCTCAAGAATCACAAACGAGCTTAGTTTTCAGGCTATTCACAATGAATATACATAATACTATGTTTATTGTTTAATGTAACGCCCCCCCGGCGATAGTTGTGTTATATGGAAACCGACTTGATTTGACATATATATATCAAGAAAGTCGGTATATAAAAACCCTAAATAAATAAATAAATAAGATAGATTTGCATGCACTGTCCATTTATGCAGATCTGTCATGCATATTCATTGTGAATAGCTTGAAAATCAGGCTTGTTTGTGACTTTTTGAGAACTGGAGTTGATCATACCTGGCACAGTATCATGTTCTAATTGCTAAAATGCTAATTATTTTCTTTTTGTAGGAGATGGAAATGAAGAAATTAGCAACATGATTCATAATTATATTAAGGAGATTGAAGATCTTAGGTATTGCATATTAGATTTTCAGTGTTATAATCCAGGGTTTTTAATTTCTTATTTTGAAGGTCTTTGATAATTAGGGGTGTGTTACTGTGAAGTGCTTTAATAACTCATGAAACTTATAGCTTCTCCTAGCATCTTGATATTTTTAATGAACAGTAGAATTTTGGGAGCATATGTTTAGGACTTCTTCTTTTAGGTATTTATAAAGGGCAGATTTTCAGAGCCCTGCTCGCGTAAATCCGCCCAAAACCGGGCGGATTTACGCGAGCAGGGCCCTGCGCGCCGGTGAGCCTATTTTACATAGGCTCACCGGCGCGCGCAGAACCCCGGGACTCGCGTAAGTCCCGGGGTTTTGGAGTGGGCGTGTCGGGAGGCGTGTCGGGGGGCGGGGCCGGAGCGCGCGGCGTTGCGGGGGCGTGTCGGCAGCGTTTTGGGGGCGGGCACGGGGGCGTGGCTACGGCCCGGGGCGGTCCGGGGGCGTGGCTGCGCCCTCCGTACCGCCCCCAGGTCGCGGCCCGGCGCGCAGGAGTCCCGCTCGCGCGCGGGGATTTACGCCTCCCTCTGGGAGGCGTAAATCCCCCGACAAAGGTAGGATGGGGGTTTAGACAGGGCCGGGCGGGGTGGGTTAGGTAGGGGAAGGGAGGGGAAGGTGAGGGGAGGGCAAAGGAAAGTTCCCTTCTAGGCCGCTCCGATTTCGGAGCGGCTAGGAGGGAACGGGGGTAGGCTGCTCGGCGCGCGCAGGCTATACGAAATCGATAGCCTTGCGCGCGCCGATCCAGGATTTTAGCCGATACGCGCGACTACGCGCCTATCTACTAAAATCCAGCGTACTTTTGTTTGCACCTGGAGCGCAAACAAAAGTAGGCTATTCGCGCTCGTCTGAAAATCTACCCCAAAGTGCATATTTAGGTACTTGTTTTTCAGCTAATTAGGGGTTCTTTGGAGTCTCAAAAATCAGTGTTTTTATAGCACAGGTACTATTTTCCATGCATTCAAGTGGACTAACATGGCAACCACATTAATTACTTAAAACAACCCCCATAGTTGTTTCAAAGAATCGGTGTACTTTTGAATAATGGTAAAAATTATAGCTCCAAATTAGACTAAAATAAACTGTAGCTCCCCATAAGGAACAAACTGTCTTATGCTTGTAATGCTTGCATGCATGAAATCCAAGGCAAAAAAAACAAACAAGCAACTGTCTCCTTAGTGTCTGAGTCTGGCTCCTCTTGCAATAATTCAGTAATGCAGTCAAGGCTCGAAATGAAGTAGAATAAAGTTCCGGTAGCAAACAAATTTGGCTCAGATGAGCTTAGGCTGTTGAGAGAACAGAAGGTAAAGGTAGCCCTCTCTGTAAAGCAGGAGAAAGAGGGAGGAGGCAGCAATGGCTCACGTTATGGGGAAAGAGAAGATAGAGGGATCAGTACCAGCCCTGTGTGCCAGAGAATCAGGCTGCCCCTTGCAAGAGCAAGATGAGGCAATGGTCTGCATCACACGGGCTATGATTAAGGGAACAAGAGAGAGCATCCCTATGCAGGAGCTAGAGAAGCAGTGGCCTACCTTACACTTCATGAGTAGGAGAAGTCAGGAGCACCAGAGGAAGGCAGCACCTAGCAATGCCTAAGAAGGGGAGGGGGGGGGGGGGAGGAGAGGCAGCAGGTAGACTGAAGACAGAGTAGAGATAGGAAGATGACTAAGAGGAGGAGAGGAGAGGCAGCATGTTGGGAAAAGAGATAGGAGTAGAGCAGATAGAATGAGGGGAGGAGAGCCAGCAAATGGAGAAGAGTAAAAAGCACAGCATTAATATAAAGAGGAGAATAAAGGTGTTGGGAAAGAGTGAGTTGAGGGTGGGCATATACAAGGAAGGGGGGAAAGGTGAGAATGCAAGAGGAAAGGAGAAGAAGAGTGAGCACAAGAATGTAGGGGAGGATTAGAGTAGGGTTGAAGAAGAGATAGATTAGGTGGGGGATGAAAAGAGAGATGGAAGGGTAAGTTGAGAAATGAGGGGGAAAGAGGGAGATGGAAAAGTGAGAGTGAGTGACAGATGGAAGTTATAGGCAGGAAGAGGAGGAGACAGGGACAGTTGTCTAGGCTTGCCCTGGATCCCTAAAAACCAGACGAGGAGAAACTAGCTAGTCTAACCTCCACTGTGTGTGGAAGAGAAAATAATAAGGTACCTGTTTTGCTCAGCATACATGGGTAGAGGAGAAAGCTGGCCTGCAACTGATGCTACCCTGTAGTTTGCTTAGAAGGGGGGTCAATGCAGGATAGGGGTGAAGAGACATGCAAAGAAATGATGGCATTGTTGGGCGGAAGGAGGGATGAGATGGAGAGTAGCTATCTTCTTAAATTTCAAGCAGTGAATTCTTAGCATCACAAAACAGCAATACTGTGCAACATATTGTGCCAAATAATCAATTTACACATTTACAGCTGTAACTCAGAAAAAATACCGTATTGCATTACGATGTAGATTAGATGTCTCCAATTTTGCTTACACGCACTGTGTGGAACAGTAGCCAGGACCCCTTATGTTCAATGAGAGCAGTGTGAAGGTTATAGAAGAACTTTGGCTGACTGAAGTTTATTAGACTTTTAAATTATTTTGTGCAGCCAAAAGTCTCTGTCTAGATTGAAAACCTAAGAGCCTTCCTTTAAATTAGAGGACATTAGAACTACTGTACGTGCTCTGCATACAAATTTAATAGTGTATGAGTAGACAATGCCAGTCTCTGAGGTCAGCTTACTAAGTATTTTGCAAGCATTAATGCACATTAAAAGTGCTATTGGCACGTAATCGTTTATGTGCATTAACAGTGCTTTTAACATGTTAGTTGTTTTAATGGAAAAACTTATGTTAATAGAAAAATAATGTACAAGGAAAAGTATGCATGTATATAAAAAAAAAAGTAAAAGTGAAGACAGAAAACTACACCTCTCATAGGCGTAGTTAATTTTTTTGCAATAATGTCAATATTTATTTAACTTTAAAGCAAAATTAATTTGCATATCATTAACTTAGGCCGTTAACGTGAGCTAATTAAAGTGTGTTAACAGCTGATGTTAGCACAGTTAAGTAAATTGACCTCTTTGGGTGCTGAATACCGGTCATGTTTTCATGTTAGATGGGATTTGCATAAATTCAGATTTGTTGTATGCATGCTTACAGCTCTGTCTCATGGATCACTGTGAACATCATAAATATTGTTCTACATTGTTAATGTTTTATAAAAAGCTGTTGGGGACAGGGAACGAGGGAGAGATTGAAGGAAACTTAGTTCTGCTAAATTAAAAGGGTAACCATAAAATTTAGTGGGGTTTTTGTTTTTTTGTTTGTTTTTTTTTTTAAACCCTGTGTATGATGATGAGCTTTTTGTGTCCTTTGTTGTCAGAGCCAAATTATTAGAAAGTGAAGCGGTAAATGAGAATCTGAGGCGCAACCTGGCAAGAGCGTCAACAAGATCCCCTTACTTTGGTACATCTTCTCCCTTTTCTGCTCCATGCTGTCCTGCAGAAAAAGAGACAACAGATATTATGATCTGGCCAAGAAAGATGTAGAAAAGCTAAAAAAGAAAGAGAAAAAGAAGAAAAAAAGGTAAATGCTATCAAATGTATATTCTGCTGTTAATGTTCACGTTTCTATTTGTTTACAAAGTATATTACAAGCAAAATAGTTTGAAGTGTGTGTATGAAATTTTGCTATTGGATCTTTTCATAAGTACATTAGGAATAGATAAAAAAAACAGCTGAAAGCTGCTGTTATGAAGGTAGTGTGTTAATGTTATGTTTGTCCCTGAAAAAAATAAGGCATAAGGGTCCTGTAATTATGGCAATTAATGATTAGTGTGGAAGGTGTAGGACCAATATTTGTTTGTTTGTTTATTTAGGAACATTTACTACCCTCCTCTCCATAGGAAAGTCTGAGGCCGGGTACAAAATACACTCATAAAAATATTCAAAGACAGTCATTAAAACATTAAAAGCAGGAGGTGGAGCAAGTAACTAGGCAGAGGGTTAGGCAGGATTTAGATCTTACCTTCTGCTCCGAGTGAAGGCAAGGTTTGTGTATCAGGTCTTTAAAGAAGAGATGAAGAGTTTTGTTTTTTCTGGAGTTGGTAAGTGACAGGGCGATGGTGTGGCCCTTTAAAGGACCAGTCATTTCTGGGAGATGGGGTTGGGTTCCGATCTCTTCCCCTTCTTCCTCTGGCGCTGAGTCAGCATGGGAGGTCCAAAGGAAGGGGAGTCCAGATGGAATAGACTGGGCCCTGCTCACTTACCCCTGCCTCAGATGTTGCTCCAGGGCTCTGGCTGTTGGTGCAGCTCATTTAGCATAACTCGGGCTATTTACTTGGTTCTAGTCATTCATAAGTTTTTTGCGGCTGGACTAAAGCAGAATTTAAATCATTTTTATGACCTGAAATACCAGATTAACAAACTAGGAGGGTCATTCATCAAAATGCATTAGGGCCTTAACTCTGGCATTAGGGCCCTAACACCCGCAATAACACCCTAACACATGCAATAAATAATGCATCGCGGGATGCGAATGCAAATTTTGAAAATTTAGTCAAAAGGGAGGAGTTTATGAAAATGAGGGGTGCGTAACGCATGCAATAGCATAATGCACGTTATCGCAAGTTTTAACGCCGGAAATAACTACACTTTTTTTCCTGGCATTATGTTGTGCAATATGCCTGAAACGGGATTTATGCTAAATATCACAAATCCTGTTTTGGGCAGGATATAGGGGAGAGGAGTGGAGTAGAGAGGGAGAGAGAGAGCCTCTGGGGTAGCAGGCATATTAGTCAACTATTTATACCACTATAGGAGGGTCAACTAGTAACTCGAGGTGATGTTTTGGTGGTGGTCTAGGGTTTGGGGGCAGTTTTCATGTACAATCGGAGGTATGAACAGCACAGAACATCAGTGAAGATTTGATGTGATTTGGAGTGAAGAAAGATACACAAAGAATGAGATTTGTACATTGTACTCTCAACCTAGTTTGCACTCTCTACCTAGCTGCTATCAAGCTGTTTCTCTAGTGCAGAGCTCCTCCACTGTTTATTTCCTGCACACAGGGGCGGATTTTAAGAGCCCTGCTCGCCTAAATCCGCCCAAATCCGGGTGGATTTAGGCGAGCAGGGCCCTGCGCGTCGGTGAGCCTATTTTACATAGGCCTACCGGCGTGCACAGAGCCCCGGGACTCGCATAAGTCCCGGGGTTTTCGGAGGGGGGCGTGTCGGGGGCGGGACCGAGCGCAGCGCCGTTTTGGGGGCGTGTCGGGAGCGTTTTGGGGCGGGTCCGGGGGCGTGGTTACGGCCCGGGGCGGTCCGGGGGCGTGGCCGCGCCCTCTGGACCCGCCCCCAGGTTGCGTCCCGGCGCGCTAGCGGCCCGCTGGTGCGCGGGGATTTACGCCTCCCGGAGGGAGGCGTAAATCCCCCAACAAAGGTAAGGATGGGGTTTAGACAGGGCCGGGTGGGTGGGTTAGGGAGGGGAAGGTGAGGGGAGGGCAAAAGAAAGTTCCCTCCGAGGCCGCTTCGATTTCGGAGCGGCCTCGGAGGGAACGGAGGTAGGCTGCGCGGCTCGGCGCGCGCCGGCTATACAGAATCCATAGCCTTGCGCGCGCCGATCCCGGATTTTAGCGGATACGCGCGGCTCTGCGCGTATCTACTAAAATCCCGTATACTTTTGCTTGCGCCTGATGCGCCAGCAAAAGTACGCCTATTCGCGCGGTCTGAAAATCTACCCCACAGTGTTTTGGATATACTAAGAAGTTTATCCCATTTTAAGTCTGTGGAAAAAACGCTTTGTACATCCATTCGTTGCATCAGAAATGAAGAAAAGAGAAGGAATGTAAGAGGAAAAAAAATTGCTGACAATTTGCCTTGACATTACGTTGAAGGACAGTGGATGAGGATTTACAGGACTGGGGAATAAATGACCAGATCACTCCCAGGCCAAAGCTAGCTTTGCTGGCACCATGCGGTAGTAGAGCAATAATAATTACTTGCTGGATTCCTACGGCCGGAATGCCAATGTCTTTTAGTTTGTACTAGTTCCTAAGGATGAAGTACTTAGTGACAACCAACCTTGTGTTGCTGTCTCTCTAGAGCAGCTATTGAAACACTGGAATAAAACACTTATTTTTCTTTACATTTTTTTCCCATATACTTTCACTTTGTTTTCCCTTTCTTTTGCCTCTGTGTCTCTCCCAGTCTGCAGGGCCACATTCTATCAGAGCACAGAATCTTTTCTACTTTTCTTTTAAAGAAATGTGGAGTTGTATTGGGACGAGCATACAAAGAACTAGAACAAAAATACTGCAATATAAATGTTTCATCTTGAAATTGTAAACTGAACCATTTTCGTGATTCATAGTTTGCATATTTGACTGATCCATAGGGAGATCATTTACAGATGATTGTAAAACAATCTCCTTTTAGTTCAAATGAGTTTGGGTGAGAGAGACTGAGGATGGGCCGGTTGGTCTTTATATGTTGTTTTTTATTTGTTAGGCCTTATTTTAGTAGTCGATGGCATTGATTGCTGTAAAAATGTTTGCTTTTGGAGAAATCCTTTTCATGGTTGTTTGATTTACAGCAGTACGAAGGCAATTATGATAGATATCGGTAACTTCCCAGTGTTATGCTAGTTGACCACCAAGTCCCAGAATGTGTTCAGGTTAAATGCCCTTTCTTCCTTAACATCACTTCCATCAGAGTCATTTGGTACTGCCTGGGGATTAAGGGCCACCCTTTATTTCCTTGTTTGACCTCCTTTTAGTTTGGCTTTGGCCATGTAGGTTTTCCTTTTCATAATAACATAGTTAACATTTTACCGTGAAAGAGCAATGGTTTCTTATACAGCTTCTCATTTCCCATTTTCTCCAGCAAAATCACAGTTCTTGCTATGAAAGTTAATCATGTTGTTGCAGACACTAATTATGAATTGTGCAGATGGAAGAGGTCTGTATTAGTAGTGTTTTGGATAAGCATACTAACCATATTTCTAAGTACTGTTGAGAAAGGAACTATAGAAGCAGTACTTTGTTTAAATGGAGTTTTGGTACAATATACAAGTTATTCATTAAAATGCTCTTTATAGACCTGAGCCGTGTACCAACAACTTTTGTTCCATATATTCTCAGTAGGGTGTGATACCTTTTCTTGAACCAAAATTAAAAATTTTATGCATGAACTTTCAAGGTCACATAGGTCTGCTTTTTAGATGACATCTAAGGAAGGGACCTATGTGGTGTCTCTTGTTAAGATTTCATACTGTTAATGCATTGGCAGCATTTACCACATTTATTTATTTTGAGTATATGTTTTTCTCACAGGACAAGCAGGATGGTAGTCCTCACATATGGGTGACATAGGATGGAGCCCAATCACAGAACACTTTTGTCAAAGTTTCTAGAACTTTGACTGGCACCTAGTGGGCATTCCCAGCATGGCACTAAACCTGCAGCCAGCAGGGTGTCCCCCTTCAGTCTTCTTTTTTCCGCGCAGCAGTAGCCACGCGGGTTAAGGAGCTCCACAGAGATTCCTTATAGGAATTTTCCTCACTGAATTACTAAAAACTTCCATACCCCACAGGGGTCCCTCCTTCGAATTTTTGACTCCACGGTACTCGGGTAAATTTTTACCCGTTTTCGGTCGATTCATGTCTAGTTTTGCCCTCGCGGCCTACTGGCCGTCGACTGTACCGCGGCTCAATTTTTTCAGAGGCCATGGCGTCTGAGTTCCGTCGGTGCCCGGACTGTACTAGCACCATGTCCATAACAGACCCTCATAAAGTCTGTGTAATGTGTCTTGGGTGTGAACATGATGTCTTGACCTGCACCAAATGTGCCTTAATGACACCTAAAGGTCGCAAGGCCCGAATGGAGAAGATGGAACTTCTCTTCCATTCTCAAACCCCGACTCCGTCCATTGCATCGATGTCGTCCGAACTGGCACCATCCACTTCGTGCCAGTATTGGCCACCGGCCGGTGACTGCCCGGCGTCGATGACTTCTCGGCCTTTGACTACCTCTACCCCTCCTCAGGACTGAGGGTATCATAGAGAGAAACATCGGCATCTACACCGGAAGTCTCGGATCATCGAGAAAGGAAAGTCATCGACCACGCCATTGTCCGAGCTGCCATCGAAGAAACCCCATCCAGAAAAGGTACCAACCCTTTCTGCGACCGGGTCACCGAGGCAACCCTCACCCGGACAGGTATCGGGAGCCGCGACTCCGCCTTTAACGGTGGTCCCTCCGGCTATTCCTCTGCCTCCTTCCCTTCCAGAGCCGGGGCTGCTTGCTCCAGGTCTCCGTGAAGAACTGGACCGGATGGTTCAGGAGGCCATCGATAAGGCGATGCACAGATTCCAAGGTCCCCCGGCACCGAAATCGGTGCCGGTCGCGGAACCGACCATCGATCCATTCCGGCAGCATTGGCACCTTTGCTCTCGAAGATGGAAGCGCTTCTAGCTGCTTTTCCACCGATGGATCCTGGGTCACCTATGGCTCCGGTGCCTTCCCTGCTTACTCTGTCATCGGGAGGAGAAACACCATTCTGCATTCCGCCATCGGGTGTCCTGCCGATGCGCCCATCGGTGCCACCGATCCATCCATCAATGCTCTCGATGCCTGCACTGGTGCCCTCGATGCCTTCGTCGGTGCCTCCAGTACTTCCCTCGATGCCTTCGGAGCCTAGACCGGGACCTTCAGGAATACCATCGTCCCGTCTTTCTCAGGTTCCTAGAGGGGCAGGTGCTGATGATCCCTATGACACCTGGACCGACGATTCTTCTCAAGACACTGATGACTTGCCATCGCCACCTTCTCCTACTGAAAGCAGGAAGCGTTCTCCTCCAGAAGACATATCCTTCATAAAGTTTGTGAAGGAAATGTCTGAATTGGTTACCTTCCAATTGTAGACTGAACAAGATGACAGACATCAAATGATGGAGCTGTTACAATTCCTGAATGCTCCCAAGGAAATAATCTCCATCCCTATTCACCAGGTTCTTTTGGATCTCCTCCAAAAGACCTGGGAACACCCTGGTTCTGTTGCTCCAGACAACAGAAAAGCTGATACCACTTATTTGGTCCAGTCAGCCCCAGGATTCCAGAAACCTCAGCTGGATCTCTAATCTGTGGTTGTAGAATCTGCCCAAAAAAGGGCAAAAAGATCAAAAGCCCACTCTTCCTTTCCCCCAGGTAAGGAACAGAAATTCCTGGATGCCATTGGCTGGCGTGTCTTCCAGGGATCGATGCTTATCTCTCTGATTGCCTCCTACCAGCTGTATATGACCCAGTACAACAGGGTCTTATTCAAGCAGATACAAGACTTTGCAGAGTCCCTGCCGCAGCAATTCCAGGAACAACTTCTAACCCTAGTACACAAGGGTTTTGAGGCAGGGAAGCATGAAATAAGATCCTCTTAGGATATCATTGTCATCACTTCCAGGGTATCTGCAACTGCTATTTTGGCAAGAAGATGGGCCTGGCTTAAGTCTTCGGACTTGCGCCCTGAAGTACAAGACAGATTATCTGATCTGCCCTACATAGGAGACAATCTGTTTGGCGAACAGATTCAGCGGACAGTGGCGGAACTCAAGGACCATCATGAGACCCTTCGCCTCCTCTCTCTGATGCCCTCTGAGTATTCCTCCAAACAGCCTTTCAGGAAGGATACTAAAAAGTCTTTCTTCCGTCCAAAGAAGTCCTATCCACCTGTTGTAAATCTGCTGCTCGGAGTTAACAATCTGTTAGAGCTCCTCCTATAGAGGGAGGAGTTAGCAATCTGTTATGGATCTCCTCCTGGAGAGGGAGGAGTTAGCAATCTGTTATCAATCTCCTGCTGCTAGGAGTAGCAATCTGTAGAAAATGCTCCCCAGGGGGCGGAGTTAGAATCTGTAATAAATCACCCCGCCAAGGGGAGGAGTTGGCAATCTGTTATAAGTCCGCCAGGGAGTTAGCAATCTGTTATGGATCACCCTGCCAAGGGGAAGAGCTAAAAATTGTAATACTCTGTAAGCAGAGTTAATGATCTGAGGTGGGTTGGCTCCCACAGAGTGGCGGCCCTCAAGGATGCACATGACCGGCGCCTGGATGCCATTCTGAAACAAGCCTTCGAGGTGGCAGCCATGTCCCTACGAATCGCGACCTGCTGCACTGTGGTGACGCACTCCTGTTTATCACAAGCCAGGAACAACACCCCGGGAGAAGAAATGGAATCGGCTCTCTCGTTCCTCACTGACGCTGCCTCCGACTTAGTTCGTATGTCAGCCAAGGGAGTGTCATCCTCAGTGGCAGCCAGGAGACAGCTCTGGCTACGAAATTGGTCGGCCGACTCCTCCTCCAAGACGCGCCTTACAAGAATGCCCTTTAAGGGGGATCCCTCCTGTTCGGCAGCGACCTCGAGAAACTGGCTAACAAATGGGGCGCCTCTCCATTGCCCAGTCTACCAGAAGACAAGTCAAGGAGGAACCAGCGCCCTTTTCCTAGGCCATCCAGAGGTAGAAGCTCTCAACGCTTCAACCCCTACAGGACTAGCTACCAAGCACCTTGTTCTCCGAAAGGTTAAGTGGCTGAAGAATTAACCTTTCAACATCCAGGCAGTCAGGGACCAGTCCTTTTGGACCAGGCACAACAAGAGGGGAACCGGCTCGGGTTCGGGTCCCGGCCGCACCCCACAATGAGAATCAGCCGACCCATCTGGGGGAAGCAGCCATAGGGGGCAGGCTAGCCCTATTCTACCGCAGATGGGTCGAGATTACTTCGGACCAGTGGGTCCTCGCCATCATCCGAGAAGGGTATTACCTGGACTTCCTTCATCCCCCTCCGGACAAGTTTGTGGAATCTCCTTGTCCACCCCTCAAGAGGGCGGCACTGGAAGCTACCTTGTGGAGGCTCCTGTCCCTAAAAGCCATAATCCCAGTGCCTGCATGGGAGATAAATTCTGGGCATTACTCCATTTATTTCATCGTACCCAAGAAGGGGGGCACCTTCAGACCCGTCCTGGACCTCAGGTCAGTCAACCGGCACTTAAGGGTCCCAGGATTTCGCATGGAAACTCTGCAGTCAGTCCGAAGTGCAATACAGCCAGGGGAGTATCTCATATCCCTGGATCTGTCAGAGGCCTACTTGCATATCCCAATCCATCGGGATCACCAGCGCTACTTATGCTTCAAAGTCCTGAAACAACACTTTCAGTTCTGGGCTTTACCCTTTGGGTTAGCCACCGCACCGCGGACCTTTACCAAGGTAATAGCAGTGGTGGCGGCTTAAGGAAGGAAGGAATTCTCGTCCATCCCTACCTAGACGATTGGCTGATCAGGGCAAAGTCACCGGAGAGCCACCGGGCAACAAACAGAGTTATATCTCTTCTGGAAAGCCTAGGATGGGTAGTCAACACAAACAAGAGTTCCCTACAGCCTTCACAGTCGCTGGAATACCTAGGAGTCCGATTCGACACCCAGGGAGACAAAGTCAGCCTGACCTCCAAGAGGAGATCAAAACTCTGGAATCGTTTACAGACTCTGCTGAGCACCACCCGGCCCACAGCTTGGGATTACCTACAGGTCCTCGGCCTAATGGCGTCCACTCTGGAAGTGGTACCATGGGCACGGGCGCATATGAGACCATTACAACGCGCCCTCCTATCTTGGTGGAGCCCACGATTACAGAACTACACCGTGCATCTACCTCTACCGGCCAGAGTACGGAATTAGTTACGGTGGTGGCTGCAGCCCGGCCACACGAGCCGGGGGTCAGAAATGTCCTTCCCAACCTGGATCCTGCTCACTACAGATGCCAGCCTGAGCGGCTGGGGAGCACACTGCGAAGAGCTAACTGCCCAAGGGCGGTGAAACAGAGAAGAGTCGGGGTGGAACATCAACCGACTAGAGGCACGGGCGGTCAGGTTAGCCTGTCTGCGATTTGCCCACAGACTTCGAAACAGAGCAGTCAGAGTGATGTCGGACAATGCCACCACGGTGGCATACATCAACCGACAGGGCGGAACCAGAAGCCGACAGGTATCCTTAGAAATAGCCCCCCTGATGGCTTGGGCGGAAGCAAATCTCCAGGACATCTCCGCCATCCACTTCGCCTGGAAGGACAACACCACGGCAGACTTCCTCAGCAGAGAAAGCGTAAACCCGGGGAATGGCAGCTGTCATCCACGGCCTTCCAGATGATTGTGGATCAGTGGGGAACTCCGGGCATGGACCTACTAGCGGACAGGTCCCAACGCTCAAGTACCCAGATACTTCAGTCGCAGGTGAGATCCTCTATCCCACGGGATCGACGCCCTGGTGTAGCCATGACCTCAGAGGATCCTGCTATATGCCTTTCCCCCATGGCCCCTGCTGGGTGCCATTATACACAAGATTCAGCGGCACAGAGGCCTAGTTCTGGTGGCCCCGGACTGGCCAAGAAGACCCTGGTACGCAGACATGAGAAGACTACTGGCAGGGGATCCTCTACCCCTGCCCCCTCGCAGGGACCTGCTGCGACAAGGTCCCATCCTCCACGAGGATCCAGCTCAATTCTCTCTTACGGTCTGGCCATTGAGAGGGCTCGACTGAAGAAAAGGGGATACTCGGGGTCGGTAATAGATACACTCCTCCGAGCACGCAAGTTCTCCACATCACTAACTTATATAAGGATCTGAAGAGTATTTGAAGCCTGGTGCGAAACTCTCAGCACCAATCCACATGCCACTAAAATCCCCATCATTTTGGATTTCCTGCAAGATGGGCTTCAGAAGGGTCTGTCCCTCAATTCAATCAAGGTTCAGGTGGCAGCGCTATCCTGCTACGGCCCCAGGTGTGATGGTAACAGCATTGCCACACACCCAGACGTTTCACGTTTCCTGAAAGGAGTCAAACACATTCGCCCGCCACTGAAATGGCCAGTGCCCCTGTGGAACCTCAACCTAGTTTTGGAATTCCTAGCGGGACCCATCTTCAGACCCCTCCGAGGCCTGTCCCTTCATTTGTTAACCTTGAAGATGGTGTTCTTGCTGGCCGTATGCTCAGCACGCCGCATCTCAGAGCTACAAGCACTGTCCTGCCGCGATCCGTTTCTCAGAATCACTCCAGGGGCTATCCATCTTCGCACGGTTCCTTCCTTCTTACCCAAAGTAGTCTCTCACTTCCACCTCAACCAAACCATATCCTTGCCAACCATGGAAGGGTTGAAGAAATCGGAAGCAAGTCGAATACTGCGTCATCTCGACATCGGCAGGCTGCTGTCCAGATACCTGGAAATGTCGGAAACAGTGCGAAAGACGGACCACCTGTTCGTCCTTCACAGCGGGAAGAAGCAAGGAGAAGCGGCCTCACGGGCGACTATTGCTCGCTGGATCAAAGAAGTTATCAAGGCGGCCTACGTAGAAACGGGAAAACCACCACCTCTACAAGTCAAGGCTCAGTCTACCAGAGCACAAGCAGCCTCCTGGGCAGAAACTAGGATGCTGTAGCCTGCAGAGATATGTAGAGCGGCAACGTGATCCTCCATCCATACCTTCTCCAGATTCTACCGTCTGGACGTCCAGGCCAGGGAGGACACAGCATTTGCAAGGGCAATCCTAAACGGACCTCGGGCAGCCTCCCACCCAGTCCGGGAGTAGCTTTTGTACATCCCATTCGTTATGAGTCCATCTGCTACACGCTAGGTAATGGTGAGATTACTTACCTGATAATCTCGTTTTCCTTAGTGTAGGACTCAGCATCCTGTCCGGCTGCCGATATATATGGGGATTCACCGTTTCAAGGTAAGCCATGTTTCCTTACATAGGGCATCCACCCTGCCAGGTGTTGACTGGCATTTGTTTCACTGGGGTGAGGGGATCAGGTAGGCAGGGGAACAGTGTTTTTTTTTTGTTTATCACTATGTGTCTATTTTATTTGAACATAGCTGGTTAAGGCAAAGTTATCCAGGCAAAGTTATCCAGGAACATTTTTCCAGATGACTTCCATACATAACCAGTGATATTCAAAATTTATCCGGTTACATACACCTGAATAACTTTGTTCAAGGATATTCAGAAGGATGTTTATTCTGATGAATATCCCTGATAACTTATTTTGCTATCAGTTTTCTGTTTGTTGAATATTGGCCTCAAAATGTCCTCTTTGCATGACAAAGAAAATAATGGGTGTACAGTAAATGCAAATTTTATTTGAACTGTTCACTCACAAGGGATTTTGATAACTTTTGGTTTTAGCTCTCATGAGTTAAGCAAAAATTTTCTATCTATATGTATATCTATCTATTATGCACACTATACAGTTGTGTATAGTATCTATATACAGACACAGCGGACCTGCCAGCACATCTGAGCTCTCTCAGTATCGTGGGGCCTGATGAGGTTCATCCCAGGATACTGGGAGAGCTCAGAGATGTGCTGGCAGGTCCACTGTGTGACCTGTTTAATAGATCCCTAGAAACGGGAGTGGTGCCGAGTGACTGGAGAAGAGCGGTGGTGATCCCGCTTCACAAGAGTGGAAACAGAGAGGAGGCTGGAAACTACAGACCGGTTAGCCTCACCTCGGTAGTGGGAAAAGTAATGAAGTCGCTGTTAAAAGAAGGAATAGTGAACTATCTACAGTCGGAAGAATTGCTGGACCAGAGGCAGCATGGATTCACCAGGGGAAGATCCTGTCAGACAAATCTGATAGACTTTTTTGACTGGGTAACCAAGGAATTGGATCAAGGAAGATCACTCGATGTCATCTACTTGGACTTCAGCAAAGCTTTTGATATGGTCCTGCACAGGAGACTGGTGAATAAAATAAGAAGCTTAGGAGTGAGTGCCAAGGTGGTGGCTTGGATTGCAAACTGATTGATGGACAGAAGACAATGTGATGGTAAATGGAACTTACTCTAAAGAGAGAGCGGTGTTGAGCAGAGTGCCGCAGGGGTCGGTGTTGGGATCGGTCCTGTTCAATATCTTTGTGAGCGACATTGCGGATGGGATAGAAGGTAAGGTTTGTCTTTTTGCGGATGACACTAAGATCTGCAACAGAGTGGACACGCTGGAAGGAGTGGAGTGAATGAGATGGGACTTAAGGAAGCTGGAAGAGTGGTCGAAGATATGGCAGCTGATATTCAATGCCAAGAAGTGCAGAGTCATGCATATGGGGTGTAGAAATCCGAATGAACTATATTCGATGGGGTGAGAAGGGCTAATGTGCACGGGGCAGGAGAGAGACCTTGGGGTGATAGTGTCTAATGATCTGAAGTCAGCGAAACAATGTAACAAGACGATAGCTAAAGCCAGAAGAATGCTGGGCTGCATAGAGAGAGGATTATCGAGTAAGAAAAGGGAAGTGATTATCCCCTTGTTCATGTCCCTGGTGAGGCCTCACCTGGAGTACTGTGTTCAGTTCTGGAGACCGTATCTACAAAGGGACAGAGACAGGATGGAGGCGGTACAGAGAAGGGCAACCAAAAAGGTGGAAGGTCTTCATTGAATGACTTATGAGGAGAGATTGAAGAATCTAAATATGTACACCCTGGAGGAAAGGAGGAGCAGAGGTGATATGATACAGACTTTCAGATACTTGAAAGGTTTTAATGATCCAAAGACAACGACAAACCTTTTCTGTCGGGAAAAAAATCAGCAGAACCAGGGGTCACGATTTGAAGCTCCAGGGAGGAAGACTCAGAACCAATGTCGGGAAGTATTTCTTCATGGAGAGGGTGGTGGATGCCTGGAATGCCCTTCCGGCGGAAGTGGTGAAGACCAGAACTGTGAAGGACTTCAAAGGGGCGTGGGATAAACACTGTGGATTCATAAAGTCTAGAGGACGAGAATGAAGAGTGGGGTGGCTCGCGGGAATGATGGCTACTGCCTGGAGATAATACCCTTATTCCATAAACATACACACGGTTAATGCGACTCCAACATTGCTCTAAGACTCCAACATTGCTCTAAGCTTCAACGGCAAGTGGAAATGTGGAAAAAAGGATTTGCATTCACAAAAAGCGGGGAGTATCTTGCTTGTTATGGCGGTTACTACCCCAAACCATAAAAATGTATTACGGCCCAGCTCCAGCTCTGTTTATTTAATTAGATTTTTTGTTACCATGAGGTATATACCAGTTTCTGTATTTTTTAATTTTATTTTTATCTTTAATTTTTAATTCTATTTTTTTTTAATTTTATTTTCATTTTACTATGTAAACCGTTTTGACAAAAAAACCTTGTTTTGAAAAACGGTATATACCGTATTTTTCGCTCCATAAGATGCACCTGACTATAAGACGCACCTAGGATTCAGAGGGGGAAAATAAAAAAAAAAAAATTTGTGCTAAACCGGCTCTGCGTCTGGGCGTCTTATGGAGCAAATTAGGGGAGTGCATAGTTTGTTTTTTTTTTCTCCCCATTTTGTTTTCGGGTCTGGGGAGGGCCATTTCGGTCCACTCCCCAGATCAGAAAACTTTTCTTTCTCTGGGAACCCCTCCCCCCCCAAAAAAAACCCCATCCCAACCCTTTAAATTAACAACCCCCACCCTCCTGACCCCCCCAAGACCTGCCGACTTAATTTACTACAACCCCCTCCCTCCTGACCCCTCCCAAGACCTGCCGACTTAATTTACTACAACCCCCCACCCTCCTGACTCCCCCAAGACCTGCCGACTTAATTTACTACAACCCCCACCCTCCTGACCCCCCCAAGACCTGCCGACTTAATTTACTACAACCCCCCACCCTCCTGACCTCCCCAAGACCTGCCGACTTAATTTACTACAACCCCCCACCCTCCTGACCCCCCAAGACCTGCCGACTTAATTTACTGCAACCCCCCACCCTCCTGACTCCCCCAAGACCCTGCCGACTTAATTTACTACAAACCCCCACCCTCCTGACTCCCCCAAGACCTGCGACTTAATTTACTACAACCCCCCACCCTCCTGACCCCCCCAAGACCTGTCGACTTAATTTACTGCAAACCCCCCACCCTCCTGACCCCCCCCAAGACCTGCCAAACGTCCCTGGTAGTCCAGCTGGGGTCCAGAAGCGGTCCGGGAACGATCTCCTGGGCTTCGGCCGTCGGCTGCCAGTAAACAAAATGGCGCCGACGGCCCTTTGCCCTCACTATGTCACTGAGACCGACCAATAGCAGCTGTCGGTCCCAGTGACATAGTGAGGGCAAAGGGCCGTCGGCGCCATTTTGTTTACTGGCAGCCGACGGCCCACGCCCAGGAGATCGTTCCCGGACCCCCGCTGGACCACCAGGGACGTTTGGCAGGTCTTGGGGGGGTCAGGAGGGTGGGGGGTTTGTTAGATTTTTTTTTTTTTAATATTCGCTCCATAAGACGCACATACATTTCCCCCCCACTTTTGGGGGGAAAAAAGTGCGTCTTATGGAGCGAAAAATACGGTAAATACTTTTAAATAAATAAATAAAGCCTAATACTTCACTTTCAATGCATAACCAGCATAGCTCTCTGCTTCAACGGCAGGGGAGAAAGTCTGATACTTCACTTTCAGTGCATATCCAGCATAGCTCTCTGCTTCAACGGCAGGGGAGAAATTCTGATACTTCATGCATATCCAGCATAGCTCTCTGCTTAAACAGCAGGGGGAATGAAGAAAAGTGGATCTATATACAGACAACAACCAGCAAGGACTGAATTACCGTATTTTTCGCTCCATAAGACGCACCTGACCATAAGACGCACTTAGGATTCAGAGGGGGAAAATTAAAAAAAAAAAAAATTGTGCTAAACCGGCTCTGCGTCTGGCCGTCTTATGGAGCAAATTAGGGGAGTGCATAGTTTTTTTTTTTTCTCCCCATTTTGTTTTCGGGTCTGGGGAGGGCCATTTCGGTCCACTCCCCAGATCAGAAAATTTTTCTTTCTGTGGGAACCCCCAAACCCCCCCCCCCCATCCCAACCCTTTAAATTAACAACCTCCCACCCCCCTGACCCCCCCAAGACCTGCCGAATTAATTTCCTGCAACCCCCCACCCTCCTGACCCCCCCAAGACCTGCCAAACGTCCCTGGTGGTCCAGCGGGGGTCCAGGAGCGGTCCGGGAACGATCTCCTGGGCGTGAGCCGTCGGCTGCCAGTAAACAAAATGGCGCCGACGGCCCTATGCCCTCACTATGTCACTGAGACCGACCAATAGCAGCGATCGGTCTCAGTGACATGGTGAGGGCATAGGGCCGTCGGCGCCATTTTGTTTACTGGCAGCCGACGGCCCACGCCCAGGAGATCGTTCCCGGACCCCCGCTGGACCACCAGGGACGTTTGGCAGGTCTTGGGGGGGTCAGGAGGGTGGGGGGTTGCAGGAAATTAATTTGTCAGGTCTTGGGGGGGGGGGGGGTTGTAGGAAATTAAGTCGGCAGGTCTTGGGGGAGTCGGGGGGGGTGTTTGTTAGATTTTTGTTTGGTTTTTTTTTTATATTCGCTCCATAAGACGCACATACATTTTCCCCCCACCTTTGGGGGAAAAAAAGTGCGTCTTATGGAGCGAAAAATACGGTACATAGTCTGGGTAAACAAATAAGCATGGGTGTAGCTTGCTTATTGCGGCGGTTACTACCCCTAACTAAACAAGCTAGATATTTAACTTAGATGCAGCTCTAACACTGCTCTCTTCATTAATGGTGGGGGTGGAAGGGAAATAGAGCCAAAAGGTTACTAAGAGCCAAGAGTAACAGATAAGTATGGGAAAAAAAAAAGTGCGAAGCTTGCTGGGCAGACTGGATGGGCCGTTTGGTCTTCTGCCGTCATTTCTATGTTTCTATGTTTCTATATATCACTGGTACAATTTTAAGAAAACATGAGTGATCGGAGAAAACACGTCTGTTTTAATGTTTCAAATTAAACTATTTTATGCATCACGGAGTAGCACAATCATTAAACCATAGTAATAAAGGAAATAATAAAATGGTCCTGTTCAAAAGTTTACATACCCTTAGTTCTTAATATTATGCATTGCCCTTTTTTGCATCAATGTCGGCTTGCAGTCTTTTGTAATAGTTGTTAATAAGGCCCTTTATTTTTTCATGTGGTAAAGCTGCCTATTCCTCTTAGCAAAAAGCCTCCAGATCCTATAAATTCTTTGGTTGTCCAGCATGAACTGCCTGTTTGATTTCTCCCCAAAGTGGCTCAATGATGTTGAGGTCAGGAGACTGTGATGGCCACTCCAGAACCTTCACTTTCTTCTGCTGCAGCCACTGAAGGGTCAATTTGTCTTATGTTTCAGATCATTGTCATATTGGAAAGTCCAAGTGTGTGCCCCATATGCAGCTTCTTGGCTAACTAATGCAAATTCTTCTCCAATATTTTCTGATGCTGCACTCATCCTGCCATTAATTTTGACTTAAATTCCCTGTGCCACTGTAGCTCACACCCCCTCCTAAACAGCAGAAATCTACTTCCATGCTTCACGGTAGGAATGGTGTTGACTCCTCAGTTCAATTTTGGTCTCATCACTCCAAATTTGTTTGTTCCAGAAGTTTTGAGGCTTCTCTAGGTGCTGTTTTTGAGGTACTGTAACCGGGCTGTTTGTGGCATTGGTGCAGCAATGACTTTTTTCTTGCAACTCTACCATGCAGCCTATTTTGTTCAAGTATATCCTTATTGTACTTGATGAAACACGCACACTTATTTGTTTCAGAGAAGCCTGTATTTCAGTAGAAGTTGCATATGGGTTTTCTTTGCATCCCAACAAATTTTCCTGGCAGTTGTATCTGAAATCTTTCTTGGTCTGGCTTTGTATTAACCAAACCCATAATTTTCCACTTCTTAATCCAAGTTTGAACAGTACTGATTGGCATTTTCAAATCTTTGGATATCTTTTATCCTTTTCCTGATATATAAAGTTGGACTACTTTTGCTCGCAGATCCTTTGACAGTTCTTTTGCTTTCCCTATGCTTCGGTAATCACCAAAGTAAGTACAGTCCTGAATGAAATGCACAATGGTTTCTCAAGAGCTAAGAAACTCATTGACTGTTTATACACAGACACCAGTTAAAATCAAACAAGGCACACGTGTGGATACCTACCCTTCATTGCCATTTCAACCTCTGTGTGTGTCAACTTAAGTGTATATTATCATGAATATTATCAGCCCAAACATTCAAGTGAACAGGTCCATCTTATTATTTCCTTTATTGTTATGGTTTGTTTAATGATTATGCTATTCTTTGATGCATAAAATACTTTAATTTGAAATACATTAAAAATAGCAGACATGTTTTGTTTGATCACTCATGTTTTCTTAAAATGCTTCAAAACTTACAAATTCTGCCAGGGGTATGTAAACTTATGAGCACAACTGTGTGTGTGTGTGTGCGCGCACATTTTTCTATTTTATGTATATATTTTATTTTCTGAAGAAAAGCAGTTGACTGTAGTCACACATGAGTGACATCATCTAGTGGTGCAACCATAGAACACATTTCCAAAATTTTGAGAAACACCCAAAGGGCACTCTGAGCATGTGCAGCAGTTTTTGCATCTGCACAATATGCTTCAGTTGGTAACATTCTGCTGATAGCTTTTTTGCTGCAGTTTAACTGCTTTGACTCACCAGCACTAGTTTTTCCAGGCCTCTTTTCTTAGTGTTCTTTAGATATTTTTTATCTTTCCTTTAGTGTTTTAGTTAGGTTTTTTTCTTCAGTTTTGAAGTTTAGGTTTTTTTCATCTTTGGCTATCTTTTTCCTTCAAAATTTTCTTTCCCTCCTTTGTTGCCATCATTTTTTCTGATGGTGGATGAGAAGACCACCAGCAACTTCAAATTTTGTCTTGATTGCAGGCGCTGATGTCCTGAGTGATCATCATAAGACCTGCTAAAGTCTGGATGCATTCATTTGGTGTTGATAGCACCCAAGCTAAGGACCATGGAGCTTTGTCAACTGCTGGAGGCAAGGAGTTGTTGAAGGGAACTTCAAGCTCCTTTGGCACTTAAAGATAAGCCCAAAAATCAAGAGCAATCTCATTCATTCAATTCATATTGAGCTGCAAGTGCTTAAGGACAGAACCGAGAAGAAACAGTGCTGAAAGCTCATTGAAGAAAAAATTAAATTCTGTTGGTACAGATTTCCTTTGCATGGTGATTCTAGAATATGCTTTCTGCCCCCCCCCCCCCCAAAGTGGTTGTGCATGGAGGAAAGCTCTAAATTTAGTTCACTGCACTGGTTTCCAGAGGTATAATTTCAAGTTTTAGGCTTCCTTTGAGACATGCTGAAGATGGTCAGTTCTGCTAAGGCTCATTATCTCTTGAATTCAGAAATCTTTGAGGAAGAACTCCACAGGCAAATAGCAATAGCAGTCACATAGCATATGAAGAGCACTGAGCAAGCAGCATTGACTGATTAAATTCCATTTGGAACGTTCAGTAATCTGCCTATTCCTACCTCCTTGAATTACCAAGTACATTGCATTAAAGTCAGCTCTGAATGCACTGAGTCAAAACCATCGCTGCTATTCACCTTTGAGGCCCCAAGAATCGACCAGTGATACCAAAAAGCAGTGGACCTATAAACTGACGCATCCTTGGAGGTCATCTCCACTATATATGGCGAGTGACGCAGAACATTCATGAGAAATCCCCTTATAGATCAGAAGAGATAATTTTTGAAGTGGTATTCTCACCCGAGCTCCCTGGAAATCGTTCTCTTCCACAGTCCAGGAGTAGATTTCTACTTAAAGGACTTGTCTCAGAGTTTACGCAGGACATGGACAGGTCCATGCCAATTGAGTTACATGTTGGAGAGCCCAGCGCTCCCCTTTTTAGGCCCTTTTCAAGTACCTGGATGCCTCGAAGGAGTTGATGGCAGTGCTTGTCTGTTCCCTACTAGGATGAATGTGGGAGATCTCCATACACTGTACTTCCAGTGAACAAAAAAGCAGACATCAAATATTATATTCAGATGGGACCAGCCAACTTCCATAACACTGCGGTGGGTGAATCCTCTTTGATACGTACTAAAAAGCTTAGAATGCATGCCTTGGTATCTCTAGGTTGAGTGCCAGACCTTGGATTGTTTTCAGGAGAAAGCACTTTCAGAATGCTGTTTTACATTCCAACATAGCATTCTGCCAACCTAGATGGTCCACTACTTGCATATCATGTTGGAAAGGGCATAGGGCTTCACTTGTTGGTTCCATCAGGAAGATTGTGTGAATTCCATTCACTATTAGTTGAAGGCAAAGAGTGCAAGAAGCAACGCATACACATGGCAATGATGAAAGTGAGGCAGAGTCAGCAGATGATAGCCTGGACCACTTGAGAATATTGTCTTTTGGCCTTGTAATTCCCATGGGACATCTTCACATGATTGTCAAATCACCAAAAACTGCCCTGTGAAAATTATAATCCAGAAACCACTGATAGACTAATGATATAAAAAAGAATACGTTTTCTGGTCTTTTAATTAAAAAAAAATAATGAGCATAACTATATGAATTGTCTTCTTATGTTTGTAGGACCGACGCAGTGCCAGCTAATATCACAAGCTGAATGTCTCTTAGGTCCACGTTTATATATTTTTTTAGATAGTTTTTTTTTTAATGTAAATAAAATATTTCCACTTAATGTGGAAGTAATTTGATACACCTGAACCCTGGGTGTTAAAAAATGAGCACAGTGTCCCATATAACAAAAGCAGTACTTAGCTTGTATAGCCAGCGTAAGAATAACACCGACATGGATCCATGTTTCGAACGTAGTCTGCTTCAGGGGACTTTGTAAAGTCTTGATGCTGATCACTTATCGTTGGTCCTTCGCATGTTTTTTATAGAGATTTGTGAGATGCTGTGCAAATTGTCTATCTTTTGCTTAGGCACAAGAAGTTTTGACCTTAGAAGAGTGTGTTGAGGCCCATAATGTTAGGGCCATGGCTGTTTTGTAGGTCCGTCTAAGGTCAACTTCTTTTGAAGAGATTTCCAAAGCTGTGATGTGCAGTTCAGTCCACATTTTCATGTCTCATTAATGTTTGGCTTCTGACTTTTGACACAACAGCAGATTTAGGCAACCCTTTCTTAAGGGAAGTTTTGAGGATTAGAGCCAAACTCCAGCCCAAACAGGGTCCATTTTTATGATTTAGGATTGTCTTTCAGTCTAAAAAATAAATATGAGAGTTCTTACTTACCAAAATGAGCTTGGTATACTCTTGACATGGTGGTTATTTTTCCCTTTTTGTGTGACAGTCCTTAAGTAGGGGGTTCCATATTTGTGATTACGGTGATGTTGCCTTTAGGGAAAGCAAAGTTACTTACTTATAATATGTGTTCTCTGAAGACAGCAGTTCATCGGTCACACTAACCCTCCCTCCTTCACTTTCTGGAGTTGAGCTTATTAGCTTATGGTTAGTGCCATTGGATGATGTCACCTATATGTGTGACTGATGAACTTCTGTCTTCAGAGAATATCTTTTACATGGGAGCAACTGCACTTTATATAGATATACCTCTATAATTGTACACTTCTCTGACTTTAACATACAAAAATGTTTTTAACATAGCAATCGTGTCCCTTTGAGTGATAGACAATAAATGAATTGCCCAGCTGTTTACAAGTACATATAATGATGTATGTTTATTTAGAATATACACTAGATATACTATGCTTGTGATTCATGAGATAGACACAATAGATATGACAATATTATTGCTAAAATGTTAGAATTTGTTCTTAAAGCGTAGTTGTTAAAGGATTATTTGATATTTCATCATATCTTATAGATTCTTTATAAAAATATGAGAGAGTCTTGTCACTGTTTCTGGTACTACTTAAGAGTGCAATTTTGAAACTGCTTGAGGGGGCTTGCAGTAAGCTCATTGTCAACATGCAGGTGCAAAGAACATGCCAGAAAGTATACACAGTGATTTGAAAATGCAGTTACTGTGAGTAGTTTTACTCCCCTGACCTAATCCTACCTGCTGTTTCCCACCAATTTAAGTACATACTCTGTTTCACTCCCCCCACCCTCTTAGTGCTGTGTACTACCTACTTTTAATTTGCTGAATAATATTGACATGCTACTTTTAAAAACATGTTGGTTGGGCTGGCCCTGTGGCTCCATGGTACTGCTGTGTGCTTCCATGCAGAGGACCTGGGTTCGATTCTCAGGTCAGATCTTTTATTCCCTGGGATGAATGGGGAACTTGCAGAGATAGTGCTCACAACCCCTGGGAAGAAGGAGACCAGTAATCTTGAAACAGCGACATCTAGTGAACAGAATTAGAGCCCATGATTCCAGGGTTCTGGTTCCTGACCCAGGACTATCACTGCAATAACTGGCTTAAGTGAGTTGGGAGGGGGACATAAAATAGTGGGGAATAAAGTCCCCTGGTTAATTGCAAATGAAAACTCATGGCATTGTAGTTCAAAGAAGACCATTTCAGATTGAGATGGAAGTTTAAAGAAGCAGGGGAAAAATTTGCTGGGGCACCAAAAAATTCTAGTTAAGATGACCTAGAAATCTTTCAGTATGTGTATTTTGCTAGTCATAAATTGTGCTGTCATTTGGTGAGAGAAAGTGAAAAGCAGCAAGCAGAGAACTGGAGAACAGATTTAATATTTATTAGCGCCTAGTTTAAAAATTGGTCTTTTACAAGTCATGCAGTATTTGTAACAAATGTGGAATAATGTGGTGAACTTTTGTTACCCAGCTGCAATGCTTATTTCTTTTCTATTCTTTTTGTAAAATGTGGTAGTAATGTTCTTTCTCACAGGACAAGCAGGATGGTAGTCCTCACATATGGGTGACATCATCAGGATGGAGCCCAATCACGGAAAACTTCTGTCAAAGTTTCCAGAACTTTGATTGGCCCCTACTGGGCATGCCCAGCATGGCACTAACCCTGCAGCCAGCAGGGGTCCCCCTTCAGTCTTCTTTTTTCCGCGCAGCAGTAGCCTCACAGTAAAGGAGCTCTGAAGAGATTCCTGACAGGAATTTTCCTCACGGAAATACTAAAAGTTAATTACCCCACAGGGGTCCCCCTTCTAACTTTTCTCAGTCTGCGGTACTCCGGTAAGTTTTTACCTGTTTTTTCTTCTCTTACATTCGAGTTTGGCCCTCGCAGCCTACTGGCCGTCGACCGTACCGCGGCTCGATTTTTTTCCATGGCCATGGCTTCGGGGTTTCGTCGGTGCCCGGATTGTACCCACACCATGTCTATCACAGACCACCATAAAGTCTGTGTAATGTGCCTAGGACGTGAGCGCGATGTCTTGACCTGCACCTAATGTGCCTTAATGACACCGAAGGATCGCAAGGCCAGAATGGAGAAGATAGAACTTCTCTTCCGTGCTCAAACCCCGACTCCGTCCATCACATCGAAGTTGTCGGAACCGCCACCGTCAACTTCGCTCCAGCATTGACCACCGACTGGTGACCGACCGCCATTGATGACTTCTCGGCCATCGACACCCTCCACTCCCCCTCAGGATCGAGGGGATCGCAGGGAGAAACATCGCCATCGACATCGTAAGACTCGGACCATCGAGGGAGCGAAATCATCAACCTCGCCATCGTCCGAGCGGCTGTCCAGGAAAGGCACCGACCATTCCTGTGACAGAGGCAACCCTCACCCGATCGGGGATCGGGAGCCGCGGCTCCGCCTTTAACGGTGGTCCCTCCGGCTGTGCCTCTGCCTCCTTCTTCTGTTCCGGAGCTGGGGCTGATTGCTCCAGGTCTCCGAGAAGAACTGGATCGGATGGTTCAGGAGGCCATCAACAAGGCAATGCAACGCCTTCAGGTTCCTCCGACTGTTGAACCGATCATCGACCTGATTCCGGCAGCGCTGGCACTGCTGCTATCCAGGATGGAAGCGCTTATGAGCGCTTTTCCTCCGATGGTTCCCAGGTCTCAGATGGCTCCGATGCCCTCCCCATTGACTGCGTCATTGGGAGGAGAAACACCGTTCCACATACCTCCATCAGGAGTTCTGCCTCAGCCATCGATGCCGATACGTCCCTCACCACTGACCCATCCATCGGTGCCGATACGTCCGTCAGCACCACCGAGTCATCCATCGATGCCTTCGATGCCATCATCGGTACTTCCGATAATTCCTCAGATTCCCTCGGAGCCTAGACCGGGACCTTCAGGTCTACAACCACCCTGTCCCCCTCTAGTTCTTAGAGGAGCAGGTGCTGATCCTTACGACACTTGGGGTGATGACACTTCATCAGACACCGATGATTTACCTTCACCACCTTCACCCAGTGAGAGTAGGAAGCGTTCTCCTCCAGAGGACCTCTCCTTTATAAACTTTGTGAAAGAAATGTCTGAATTGGTCCCCTTCCAATTGCAGACTGAACAGGATGATAGGCACCAGATGATGGAATTGCTCCAATTCCTGGATGCCCCCAAGATAATCACATCTATACCCATCCATTAGGTCCTTCTCGATCTCCTCAAGAAGAACTGGGAACATCCTGGATCAGTTGCTCCAGTACACAAGAAAGCTGACACTACCAATCTGGTACAATCAGCTCCAGGTTTTCAAAAATCTCAGCTTGATCACCACTCGGTCGTTGTAGAGTCTGCACAAAAAAGGGCAAAGGGGTCAAAGCCTCACTCATCTGTTCCTCCTGGAAAGGAACAGAAGTTCCTAGACAACATTGGTCGCCGAGTATTCCAAGGGACCATGCTCATCTCCAGAATTGCCGCCTATTAGCTTTATATGACCCAATATAACAGGGTCATTTTTAAGCAGCTACAGGACTTCTCAGACTCCCTGCCTCAACAATTTCAAGAACAATTACAAACCCTAGTCAGCAAGGGTTTTGAGGCAGGCAAGCATGAGATTAGAACATCTTATGACATTTTTGACACTTCTACCAGAGTGTCTGCAGCTGCCATCTCGGTGAGGCGGTGGGCCTGGCTGAAGTCTTCTGACCTTCGCCCGGAAGTACAAGACTGGTTATCCGACCTGCCTTGTGTCGGAGATAATCTGTTTGGCGAGCAGATTCAACGGACGGTAGCAGAATTAAAAGACCATCCTGAGACCTCAAAGACAGCTCTCTTTGATGCCTTCTGACTTCTCCTCAAACAGCCCTTCAGAAAGGACTCTAAGAAGTCATTCTTCCGTCTGAAGAAGTCTTATCCGCCACCATCCAGATCCCGTGCCACGAGACCTTATCAAAAACCGCAGTCTCGTCAAGCCCATAAACAAAAAACACAAGCAGCTCCTCAACCAGGACCTGCTTCAGGTTTTTGACTTCCACTTAAAGAGCAGCAGCCACATTCCTCTGTGGCACATACCAGTGGGAGGTCGATTGTGCCACTTCCACAGCATGTGGCATCCAATCACATCCGACCAGTGGGTATTGGCAATCATTGCTCAGGGTTGCCATCTGAACTTTCTCGCCCTGCCACCGGACTCCCCACCTCTACAGACGTGGAGAACGTCTAACCACTCCATTCTTCTGGAGCAAGAGGTTTCCCCCCTCCTCAAGTCAAGAGCAATAGAACCCGTTCTATTCTCGGTCCTTCCTAATCCCCAAAAAATCAGGAGGTGTCCGTCCTATTCTAGACCTACGGGCCCTCAACAAGTACCTTCAACTAGAAAAGTTCAAGATGGTCACCTTGGGATCGCTTCTACCTCTTCTACAAAGAAGAGTCTGGC
The DNA here is from genome assembly GCF_901001135.1 of Rhinatrema bivittatum. NCBI lineage: Eukaryota > Metazoa > Chordata > Amphibia > Gymnophiona > Rhinatrematidae > Rhinatrema > Rhinatrema bivittatum. Next base: position 60,779,207 of record NC_042623.1, read on the forward strand.
TCTGCTCTCTGGACCTCCAGGACGCATACACCCACATTGCGATAACTCCAGCTCATCGCAAGTACCTGAGATTTCTAGTAGGCCCCAAGCACTATCAATATTGAGTGCTCCCATTCGGCCTAGCTTCTGCGCCACGAGTCTTTACCAAGTGCCTCGTAGTTGTCACAGCCATCCTCAGAACGTCTACCCCTATCTGGACGATTGGTTAATCAGGGCTCCCACTCAGCAATCTGCTCTGTCATCCCTCAATCTAACCTTACACACTCTAATTTTGCTAGGATTTCTCGTCAATTACGACAAATCCTACTTAGTCCCATCTCAAACCTTATCATTCATTGGGGCAGACTTGGACACCTTACAGGCAAAAGCTTTCCTACCTCAACAGCGAGCACTGACTCTTGCGTCCCTTGCTCATCAGCTGCAGTCTCAGCACTCCGCGACTGCACGCCAATTTCTTGTCCTCCTCGGACACATGGCGTTCTCAGTCTATGTCACACCAATGGCCCGCTTGACCATGAGACTCATGGACTGGACTCTGAGGTCTCAATGGACTCAAGCTATTCAGCCTCTGTCAGCCATTGTCCGCATAACCGACTCACTCAGTCTGTCTTTCGCCTGGTGGAAAAATCAGACCAATCTCCTCCAGGAATTGCCCTTCCAGGCTCCAAATCCTCAAATCATTCTCACCACCGATGCTTCCAATCTCGGGTGGGGGGCCCATTTAGCCGATCTGCAGACACAAGGCTCTTGGTCTCCAGAGGAAGCCAAACACCAAATAAATTTCCTGGAACTTCGAGCAATCAGATATGCTCTCAGGGCCTTTCAGGATTGCCTCTCAAATCAAGTCATCCTGATTCAGACGGACAACCAGGAGGCAATGTGGTACATCAACAAACAGGGAGGCAGAGGCTCCTTCCTTCTATGTCAGGAAGCTGCGCAGATTTGGCAGGAAGCTCTCTCCCATTCGATGTACCTCAGGGCCACCTGGTTACTGGGAGTGGACAATGTGTTGGCAAACAAGCTGAGTCGCGTCTTTCAACCGCGCACGAGTGGTCTCTCAACCCCTCGGTAGCGAACTCCATCTTCCAACAATGGGGATATCCTCGGATAGACCTCTTTGCATCCCCACAGAACTGCAAAGTGGAGAACTACTGCTCTCTCATTCGCAGCAAACACTTTCAACCCAAAGACGCATTCTCCCTCTCTTGGGCAACCGGTCTGCTCTATGCATTCCCTCCACTTCCTCTTCTCTCGAAGATTCTCGTGAAGCTACATCAGGACAAGGGAACCATGATCCTGATAGCACCTCACTGGCCACGCCAAGTGTGGTTTCCAATACTTCAGGTCCTCTCCATCCGCAGGCACATTCCATTAGGAAAGGACCCGCTTCTGATCACTCAAAACGACGGGTGCCTACGACATCCCAATCTTCAAGCCTTGTCCCTGACGGCATGGATGTTGAAAGGTTAATCCTTCAACCACTTAACCTTTCTGAGCCAGTTTCCCGTGTCTTGATTGCTTCACGGAAGCCTTCCACGAGAAAAGCTTACTCTTACAAATGGAAAAGGTTCACGTCATGGTGCTCTTCTCAGTCCCTTGACCCCTTTTCCTGTCCAGTCCCGAAATTTCTGGACTATCTCTGGCAACTATGAGAGTCAGGTCTTAAGACTTCCTCCATTAGAATGCATGTCAGTGTGGTAGCCGCCTTCCATAAAGGTATTGGGGATGTCTCTATATCAGTACACCCCCTTGTAACACGTTTTTTTGAAGGGCTTGCTCCACATCAAGCCCCCGTTGCGTCCTCCGGCCCCTTCTTGGGACCTTAATCTAGTTCTGGGTTGGCTCATGAAACCACCATTCGAGCCTCTTCACTCTTGTGAACTTCAATATCTCACATGGAAAGTGATTTTCCTTTTGGCTATCACTTCAGCTCGCAGAGTTAGTGAATTGCAGGCTCTAGTTACCTAGCCGCCTTACACTAAACTTCTGCAGGACCGGGCGGTACTCCGCACTCACCCGAAATTCTTACCTAAGGTAGTTTCGGATTTTCATCTAAATCAATCCATCATACTACCTACCTTTTCTCCCAGGCCCCATGCCAACCCAGGAGAACAGGCTCTGCATACCCTTGACTGTAAACGGGCTCTAGCGTTTTACCTAGACCGTACAGCGACCCACAGGGAAAACACTCAATTGTTTGTCTCTTTCCACCCAAACAAGTTAGGGAAGCCTGTGGGTAAGCAGACTCTCTCCTCCTGGTTGGTGGACTGCATATCCTTTTGCTACCAGCAAGCGGGCATTCCATTTCAAGACCATGCTAAAGCACACTCTGTGAGGGCCATGGCGACTTCAGTAGCACACCTACGATTGGTGCCGCTTCCTGACATCTGCAGGGCTGCCACCTGGACTTCCCTCCACACTTTTGCAGCCCATTATTGCTTGGACAAAGCTGGAAGACAAGATTCCATCTTCGGCCAGTCTGTCCTTCGTAACCTATTTACAACATGATGTACCAACACCCTTCCGCCTGCGCGGTGGGGTTCAGGATGCCCTCTCCCAAATTCCACCCCAGTTGTTGTGCCTGTTATACGCCTTTGGGTACATTTGCTGCATGTTCGGACATCCTCCGCTCGGTACTCAGCTATATGTGAGGACTACCATCCTGCTTGTCCTGTGAGAAAGCAAATGTTGCTTACCTGTAATAGGTGTTCTCACAGGACAGCAGGATGTTAGTCCTCATGAAACCCGCCCACCACCCTGCGGTGTTGGGTTCGTTACGTTTTGTTATTTTATTTTTCGGCACTGCCTGTAGCTTTCAAATAAGACTGAAGGGGGACCCCTGCTGGCTGCAGGGTTAGTGCCATGCTGGGCATGCCCAGTAAACTTTGACAGAAGTTTTCCATGATTGGGCTCCATCCTGATGATGTCACCCATATGTGAGGACTAACATCCTGCTGTCCTTTGAGAACACCCGTTATAGGTAAGCAACATTTGCTTTTTACTCTTTAGAGTTTTCTGATGGTGTATTTTGTGTTTATTTTATAAAGTCCACAAGTTCATGTATCATTTCTTACTTTCTTATCACTTTCACTGTTTACTGTCTGTTTTGTCCTTCATTGGTTTGGTCCCTGCTTTTGAAGGCTACAACAGCTTGAGGAAAGCACTCAAGAAGAAAGAAGGTTGGAATATTTTCCAGTTTTGGCTTTTTTTTTTTTTTTTGTAATTCAGTTCATTTAAAAAAAAAAAAAAAAAAAAAAAAAAAATCAACAAACAAACCCTAGTTGCCATGCAATGCTGTAAGAAGACAGTCTAGTGCAGTGAAACCTGTCATATGTAAACACAGGCCTAAATTTGTTTTTATGTACAGATGATCTTATGTACAGTAAATGCGAACAGTGATGATTCCGCTAGCCAGTCTTCATAGCCATCTCCTTCCATTGACAGATGGCCCCAAGTACACGTTTCACTGCAATAGATAACTTTAGAACAGTTAAGTAGACTTGCTTAAAATTTCAGTTCAGCTAATTATATTTTTCTTTTAATTAACATTTTTATAATTTATTTAAATAGATAATTGCTTAACAGTTCATGTTTTACGAGCTCTTTTTTAATTGTAACTTTATTGGTTTTGTATTTATATGTATTTATAGTATTGTAAAATTCTTACTAAAACATTCCTCAAATTTAAAGAGAACCTGTTAGGTTTGGTAGAATAGAATTGTACAAATACTTGCATTTGAGGTGCAGCAGGAAAATGTGAATATTGCTGCTGAACCAAATAAGCTAACTCTCTGTATATCCTTGTGCTGCACCCCAAAGGAAATAAAATTAAAATACAGGATTCAGACCAAATCTAGTATAGTATTTCCAACCAAGTCCTTGAGGCCAACCTGGTTAGTCTAAATTTCAAGATATCCATGTTGAATATGCATGAGGTACATTTACAGTAAACTAAAATTGAATTGAAATTTTTTTAATACAATTAGATTGTAAGTTGTTTTGCTTCTTTTGTGGAGCAACAGTAAAAAATATTCATTGTGAAGTCAGAGGATTGCCTCTCCCTTTTGTACTTTTGGAAAAATCTGTTATGATATATGATACCCAAAGCTTACTCCTTTGGAAATGTAGGTAAATATTTCATTGAAGCAGTAAACAGTTATTAAAAGATTGTATAAAAATATTAAGAAAACAAGACCCTTCTTTCCAAGCTTTTCTCTCACCAACTATACCAACCTGACGGTGTCCTTTAAATGTTGTTACATGGCTGACCTAGGCAAGGTGATGGTACAAGAGGCACCAAGTTTAGAACTCTCATTCCTCAGGCCTGGAGGAGTCAAGTCAAGGCATGTCACAGGAGTGATGCTTCTGACCCTTGGGATTAGGACTGATAAATGGATACAACTTTAACATTTCTTAGGCTTGTAGCCATTTTGCTGATTTTAGTACATCAAAAAATGGTTGCTACCAGCTTATGATAGTGTGTGATTAACCCCTGAGGCATGCCTTGGGGGAGTTCCTCTACATATGCCATTATCATTTGAACAGTAGCTCCTTCCAATATTAAGCAATTTTTTTTTTACTAAAATAATGTTGCTGTGCACCTGTATTCAAAGTGATGAATGGGTATAATATGCAGCTATTGTTGCCCAATTATTACTTTTATCTAGCTTGGAAGGATGAAAGACTGTTGGTTTGTCCTGGGTTTTGAACTCGTGAAGCCCAGAAGTATGTAAATGATGCAATCAGGCATCTTAGTGGAGATTCCTTTAGCTTGGTGAATCCTAACTTGACTTCCCCCTAGGTCACAGTAATCCATTCTAACAATACTAATATAGCTACAAAAACAAAACAGAGGTTAAGAAGTTGAACTCACTTGTGCTCTGAGAATGTATCTTCACACACACACACATTTTCTGAGTATTACAGCTTTGGTAACCATTTTTCGACTTCTCATTGTCTACCAGTTTGGACTTAATGTTTTTCTGGATGTTGCCTCTTCTGGATGAATGGGCAGAACCATCCGTGAGACAGCAGCTCATGTTTCTGTTGCTCCTTTTCTTAGAGAATCCAGTCTCTCTCTTGCCTTCAGACACTACCATTCTTCTAGGACAAGCAGGATGGTAGTCCTCACACATGGGGTGACTACATCGAATGGAGCCCGGCACGGAAAACTTGGGTCAAAATTTCTGGAACTTTGACTCTGCATACTGAGCATGTCCTATACCATGCGTCTATGTGGGGTCCCTCTCCAGTCTCTTTTTTTTTTCCCCGCAGAGCTTTCGCCTTGCGGTTGAGTGAGCTTGTAGCTTTTCTTCCAGAAATTGCCTTTGGAAACTTTTCCACCGTTTATTTTCGGGTTTTCTTGCAATTTCTTCGAATGCAGGTCTCTCTCGGTTCCCCTTAGTCTCCTCAGTCAGGGTTTTCGGTGGTTTGGTAAGTTTATTTTCGCTTCCGTTGCCCACTTGCCATCACCGGCTCTCGTTTTTCCCTTTCTTTTAGTTTGTCATGGCCTCGTCTGATTTCCGTCGATGCCCCCTAGTGTTCGAGGACCCATGTCTATCATGGATCCCCATGAGGTGTGTCTCCTCTGCCTGGGGGCATCGCAAGATGTCCGGGGTTGCCGCATGTGTGCCCAGATGACTCCTAAGAGATGTCACTTTGACTTGATAAGATGGAGAAACTCTTTGGGTCGTGGAAGTCCGAGCCATCAACATCAGCATTGGCGGCATCTGCACAGATGGACCTTGGAGCCGCACTAATGGACACTGAGCCATCGACATCAGTGGGGCCGTTGGTTCCATCAATACCATCAGCGGATAGGGGTGCCAGGGACTGGCCCCTGTTGGTCTCTTCCAGATCGAGGACTTCGGGTTCATCATCATTGACCTCTGCACTGAGGGAAGACCAGGCCGAAGCCGAGGAAACATCAGCACCGGTCACCTTTGATGCACAGTGCCAGGCTTGGGAAGGCGCTGGCTGATGCCGTGATGCCCCTGAAGCAACCCCCTTGCGAGGAGTGTCCGTCCATCCTATTGCTCTGTGCCTATTTTGGGGGCCAGTAGTGCATTAGGAGGTATTGTTAAGGGAACTCTCTGCCCTCTTAAAGGCCAGAGCAGTCGAACCTGTCCCACCAAGGCAAAGAGGGCAGGGATTCTACTCCCGGTGCTTCCTGATTCCAAAAAGAACAGTGGAACTCCATCCCATCCTAGACCTGAGGGCCTTGAACAAGTTTTTCAAAAAGAAAAGTTTAAAATGGTTTCCTTGGGCACCCTGATTCCCCTCCTGCGAAAAGGGGACTGGCTGTGTTCCCTCGATTTAAAGGATGCATACACTCACATTGAGATCTTCCCAGGTCACAGGAAGTATCTCAGATTTGTGGTGGGAAAACATCATTTCCACTACAGAGTATTGTCATTTGGGCTAACATTGGCCCCACGTGTCTTTACAAAATGTCTGGCCGTGGTGGGGGTGCACCTCTGCAGAGTGGGAGTGAATGTTTTCCCTTACTTGGATGATTGGCTGGTTAAGAGCACTTCTCAGATAGGGGGCTGATCAGCCATTGTGCTTGACCATCCAAGTGTTGGAGTCACTATTGTTTGTCATCAACTACCCAAAGTCCCATCTTAGCCTTGATTGGACTTCATAGGAGCCCTGCTATACACGGCTCAGGCAAGAGCCTTCCTTCCAAAATCCAGGGCGGTCACCTTGGCGTCCATAATGACAGTGATTCAACAGAGCCAGCAGGTTTCAGCTTGGCACATATTGAAACTGTTGAGCCACATGGCATGCTTGGCATGCTTACATATGCACAGAGCCCAGTGGACCCTGAGGTTGCAGTGGTGCCAGGCCACATAGAGCCTCCGGACTCACATCCGAGTCACTCCGTCTCTCTGGGACTCTTTGTCCTGGTGGCAGGTTCTTTCGAATTTGGATTGGGGAATATCGTTCCAAAATCCCCCTACCCAAATTGTCCTAATCATGGATATATACACATTGGGGTGGGGAGCTCATGTAGAGTGCCTCCACACCCCAGGGCCTATGGTCTGCCCAGGAAGCATGGTGTCAGATCAACTTCCTGGAGCGCCGAGTGATCAGGTGCACTCTATGGCCTTTCAGAGATTGGCTGCCCAACAAAATTGTCGTGATACAGACAACCATGTTGCAAATGTGGTATGTCAACAAGCAGGGAGGCACAGGGTTGTACCTCCTGTGTTGTGAAGTGGTCCAGATCCTGTCCTGGGGCCTGTCCCACGGGATGGTACTTGGAGCCATGTATCTGGCCAGAACGGAGAATGTGATAGAGGATAGACTGAGTCGTGCCTTCAGACCCCACGAGTGGTCTCTGGACCAGGAGGAAGCGAACAGAATCTTCTGCCTCTGGGGAAATCTGGATGTGGACTTGTTTGCGTCCCCCTGCAACAGGAAGGTGTCTGTTTTGCTTCCTGTACAGTTCTGATGGCAAACCAGCCTCGGACACCTTTGCCCAACATTGGGGCAGGGGTCTTCTGTACGCATATCCTCTGATTCCTCTAGTCATGAAGACCCTCTTGAAGCTTCGTGAGGACCGAGGGACTATGATTCTCATAGCCCCTCATTGGCCAAGATAGATCTGGTTTCTACTCCTTTGAGTATTATCTATCCGGAGACCAATCAGTCTGGAGACTTCCCCAGGTCTCATCATGCAAGATCATGGCAGGCTGCGGCATCCTAACCTCCAGACCCTGTCGCTTGCAGCCTGGATGTTGAGAGGTTAATTCTGCAGCCGCTTGATCTTTCGGAAGGTGTGTCTTAGGTCCTGGTGGCTTCTAGAAAGCCTTCCACTAGAAAATCCTATGGACTGAAGTGGAGGAGATTTTCTGTGTGCTGTGAGCAGAAGGCCCTAGATCCATTCTCCTGCCCCATGCAAAAACTGCTTGACTACCTCCACCTATCGGAGGCTGACTTGAAGACCAACCCCATTAGAGTTCATCTCAGTGCAACTGGCGAATATCACTGAGGTGTAGATGGTGTGACCATCTCTGTACAACCTCTAGTTGTATGCTTCATGCGGAGCTTGCTTCAATTGAAGCCTCCCCTAAGGTCTCCCGCTGTGTCTTGGGACCTCAACATTGTGCTAGCTCAGCTGATGAAAGCTCCTTTTGAGCTGCGCTTCTGTGACCTGAAGTACCTGACCTGGAATGCCATATTTTTGGTGGTGGTCACTTCAGCGTGCAGGATCAGCGAGCTCCAGGCATTATACCAAATTTTATCATGATAGGGTGATCTTGCGTACGCACCCTAAGTTCCTGCCTGAGGTGGTGATAGAATTCCTTCTTAATCAGTCAGTGGTCCTGCCAACATTCTTTCCCAGGCCCCATTCGCACCAAGGTGAATGAGCACTGCACAGTTTGGATTGCGAAAGAGCCTATGCCTTCTATCTGGAGTGGACAGAAGCCCATAGACAGTCCACCCAACTTTTTATTTCTTTTGACAGGAATAGGTTGGGAGTTGCTGTTGCCAAACAGACACTATCCAGTTGGCTAGCAGACTGCATTACCCTTCTGTTATACCAGGCGGAACTGCATCTTGGGGGTAATTTATTTATTTATTTGTTCGTTTTTATATACCGAAGTTTAGTGAGAGGCCTTCACTCCGGTTTACATTTGAAACAACGAAATACATGTGTAGAAACCATATGAAAAGTCATTACAGTAAACTGATAGAGCAAGATTTACATCTAACGATATGATTGGTAATACAACATTTTGGATATAATGAGATAAAGCGAGATACAACAATATAACATAATGAGGGATTACACAATAACAAGATGGTTGGAAATTCACCATTTAGGATAAATTAACAGCAGGGGACAGGTTATGGCTCTGGTTGTGACAGTGGGTGCGATTGGAGTGGGGTTAGCAGGTTTTCTAGTGGTATATTGGGAGTATCATTATATGATTTAAATAACTGTATTAGTAGGGATTAGTGATATGTATATAAGATTGAAGTGTCCGTAAGGATATGGGTGTAGGATGATTGTAATAGGTAGTTTAACCGATCCCGTCTTTGAAGGTTTGTATGAAGAGCCAGGTCTTTAGATCTTTTTTGAAGGTTTTAGTGTTGTTTTGAAGTCTTAGGTGCTCTGGTAGAGAGTTCCAGAGGTGAGGCCCTGCAATGGAGATGGCTCTGTTTCTTACAGTAGTATGTTTGGCAGTTGAAATTGTTGGAATGTTGAGTTTTAATTTGTTTGTTTGTTCTCGTATTGAATGTAATGTCAAGGCTCATTCTGTCAGAGCCATGGCAACTTCGGTGGCCCACTTGTGAGCAGTTCCCATGGAGGAGATCTGCAGAGCTGCGATGCTGAATTCTTTCCACACATTTGTATCTCACTACTGTCTGGATAGGGATGGCTGACATGATAGTAGGTTCGGCAAGTCTGTCCTTTGGAATCTCTTTGAGATGTAGAACCCAACTCTCCCTGTCTAGGGTCCATTGTTTTGGTTCAGACTGTCTCCCTCTCTGTTATCAATAGCACTGTGGTTGTTGTGCCCATTGGCACTTGGTTGTTGCTTGTTGGTCCTCTTTTGTGTTGGGGAGCATCCTGTAGCTAGGGTTTCACCCATGTGTGAGTACTACCATCCTGCTTGTCCTAGGAGAAAGCAGAGTTGCTTTCCTGTAACAAGTGTTCTCCTAGGACAGCAGGATATTAGTCCTCATGAAACCCGCCCGCCACCCTGAGGAGTTGGGGTCCTCTTATTTTTTGTTCTAATTTGTATTGAAATTCTATGTGACGAGACTTAAGAGGGACCCCGTGTGGACGTGTGCTATAGGGCATGCTGGGCATGTTCAGTATGCACAGTCAATGTTCCAGAAACTTTGACATAAGTTTTCCGTGCCGGGCTCCTCCCGATGCTGTCATCCTATGTGTGAGGACTAACATCCTGCTGTCCTAGAAGAACACCTATTACAGGGTAGCAACTCTGCTATACATACTGCATAGTTTAATTTTTCCTTTTTGTCCAAGTGTGACGACATAGTCAGCCCTAATGACGTGATTCACTAGGGCTTTTTTCTATTCTGTGCCCATTGGAAAAGACCTTGATATGGGCTCTAAGTCTTGTCTTATGACTAACAGGAAGGGAGCAACTTACATACTGTAAAAGTTTTTTTTCAACTTCGGTACATTCAGTTTATTCCTCATTGCTCTAGATCAGTGATTCCCAAAGCTATCCTGAGGGACGCCCAGCCAGTCATGTTTTCAGGATATGAACTATAAAAATGCATGAGAGAGATTTGCATGCTTTGCCATACACATTTATCTCATATTTATAGCAGCTCTCTAGAAAACCCAGCTGGCTCAGAGTTCCTCAAGACAGGTTTGGGGACCACTGTTCTAGATAATCTGTCATCTTGATTAGATGCAGTGAAGTTGTCTGCACTTGATTGCTTCATTCTTTATTTTTGTCCTGGACAAATAAACTGAAACAAGATTCTTACGAGTTCTTATGCTCACTGATTCTTCTAGTTCCTTGGCTGTCATTTGACTTTATATCCTTCATTGATAACTTTGCAAAATAGGACCAGTTTTTGGCAGTCATTACATTTTGGGCATTATGCAGCCTGTGAAGGTTTAACTCCCCTTGAAGCATTCTGTGATGATGACCATTTTTCAAATGAGGATTTGGGAATTTCTTCAAGCAGCCTTCTGACAGCATACCCAGGGACTGTACTACAGAGCTAAAGGAGAAGGTTTTCTACTTGTACTAATAGGTTATTCCTATGTACTTTAGCCTGGTTTCTGAAATTCCTCCCACGCTCTCCGGCCCCTTCTGCTCAAAAGGGATAAAACTATCCCAGTGATACCCATCTTACACTTTGTTCAGGTTTGGACTTGGGATCTCACTTCTGACACCATATATATGTGTCCAGAATGACTGTAGATTTTTCAGGCCTACATTCTATTCGCCAACTAAGGCTCTTATGATTTGAACCTAAAAACTAAAAAAGCAGATTTCTTCACTGAGCTACTAGGAGTACCCTATTTATTTTGCTTTAGTTTTTCAAATACCTCTGTTTATCATTGCACCCTATCACACAGGCATTTCACAAAGCTGAATTTATGCCCCAAAGATAGTTTTAATTTAATGTTCACAGACCCTGTTCTTCACATAATATTCTGATCAAGTTCTTGACACTGGTACATCTTAAAGTTGTTTTATTGACTTGGGTGAATGTAATTCCAGTGTTATGCCAATAAAAAAAATTTCTTATAAGAAATTAACTACATGCTGAGGATCACTATAAATTATCGTACAATATATTTCTATCTGGCACTCCCTCCTCCTTAAACCCAATGAATTTACATGTAAGTTGGCCCTTGTTTTTTTAGTGGGCCCAGATGTAACTTATGGAAACATAATCTAGTGTTATCTTACTTATTAATATACTTTTATCCTGGTACAAAGTTCCCTAAATGGAATGTGATGGATTACATTTATGGGATCAGTTTACTGAAATGTTAATATACTTTCAGATCGATACAGACGGGCGCGTGTGACGTCACGGCGTGCGTCATGTGCGCCCGTCTATGCGCTTTCATTAGCTGGAGCGCCCAAATTGACGGGTGCTCCGGCCAATGAAAGCACATAGATGGGCGCGCGTGACGTCACGGTGTGTGTCACGCGCGCCCGTCTATGCGCTTTCATTGGCTGGAGCGCCCAAATAGACGGGCGCTCCGGCCAATGAAAGCACGCCCGTCTATGTGCGTTTGGAGGGTATGTGTAGGGGAGGAAATGAACTGCGGGTCTGAAGTACGTTTGAATGATGGAGGTTGAATCGCAGGTGATGGTAGTGTTCGGCGTACTTTGGATAATGGGGACATTGAGAATTGTTAGATTGGGGTACACTGGGCAGATTTCTGGGTGCTGTGTAGGGGGGGAGGGCTAGTAAGGTGGGTTTCCAGACTCGTGCTAGATAAATTTTATGGACGCTGTAAGGGGAGGGGAGGCAGTTGGGTGCCATCTTTGGCAAAGTTTGGGAGCTGTGCAGAGGTTAGGCTGGAGCGCCCAAATCGACGGGCTGATGGAGCCCTAGCTGTTGCCGAGCCAGGAGAACCGGGACCTGTGCGGGGGGGACCACTGCGAGCCGCTTTCGCCGCCGGCTGCCCCCTCCGGAGGGCGGCAGAGAAGGGAAGGGGCTGAAAAGCAACAAAAGGTAAGTTGGCACATGTAGAGTCGCTTCGGGAGCAGGGGATTTTCGGTTTCTTTTGGGGGAAAGTTTGCCATCTACCATTACCCCCTGCCTCTAACGCAGGGGTAAGGGTAGGCGGTAAGTTAGCAGGTTAAATGCACGGCAAAACGGCAGGGGTAAAATAGCGATAGTCGGGGCGCGCATTACTGTATGGGAGGGAATAGCTAATTTGATCGTTTACATCTGATATACATGCCGCGTGCGGAAGGGGTTACCCGGGGATTTAAAGAGGCGGTAAGAATGGGTTAAAGGGGATAGTGTATCACGGGTTGGACTACGCGGCCGAAAAGTGAGTAGAAAGCGGGTTAGGAGCAGGGTAACCGCGGCCCCACTTTACTGTATCGAGCTGTTTGTTAGTAAATAAACCCTATTGAGATTAATGCGGTCTATTTACTAACACTTCACATTAACACATTTTGGTAAATAGGACCCTGTATTTGCAAAAAATAATAAGAATTGAAATTTATAAGGTGCTTTTCAATCAAACCATATTCATTGTGCTCAACAGGTACTTTAAAAAGGAAAATTGGTTCTTAACTGCTAATTTTCATTCCTGTAATAACACAGATCAGTCCAGACAAGTGGATTTTGCCTCCCTGCCAGCAGATGGAGTCAGAGAAACAAAATTTGAAGCACTGCTACATAATAGAGTGCAGTCTGCAGTCCCCTCAGTATTGACCTGTACCCAAGCCAAGATGTAACCCCCAAACCCCTTTCTCGGTCTAACAGAGAGAACTATAGGATTAGAAACCCCCCCAAAAACTGGAGCCCAAAACTAAATCCGAAAACCCAAACCATGATCAACTGCCCAAATACACTGAAAGGCAAACCTACCTCAACCACCAGTTGGTAAAAAAAACAGTCTTTTGGCAGTGACAGGATGGGTCTGTGGACTGAACTGTGGTATTATAGGAACGAAAATTAGCAGGTAAGAACCAATTTTCCTTTTCTGAACATACCCAGATCAGTTCAGACAAGTGGGATGTTCCAAAGCACCCCCTAGACTGGGCGGGAACCCGAAAAACCCGCACGCAGAGCACTCTCACCAAAGAACACTTCTTCCTGCTCCTCATGTCTATGCGGTAATGTCTGGTGAAAGTATGCAACGAGGACCACACCACAGTCCTACAGCAACTGACATTCCGCCCAGGAAGTGGCTAGTGTTCTTGTGGAATGTGCCTTCAGCCCTGCTGGAACTTGATGGTCCTCACAAATATAGGCCGTGCAAATAGCTGCTTTCAACCAACTAGAAATGGTAGCCCTAGAGGCCTTCTCTCCCGTCTACCTGCCCCTCATATAGGATAAAAGGGTGATCAGAGTGCCGAACTATTCGACAGCTCCAGATAACGCAACAGAGTTCTCCTCACATCCAAAAGATGCAGCTCCCTGCACCTAGGGGAATCCTTAGACCACTCTGGAAAAACCGGAAGATCTGCCGATTGATTAACATGAAAGGAGGACACCACCTTAGACCAAAAAGAGGGGGCCCTCTGAATCGGAATATGAAGGTATGCCTTCGTCAAGTTCAGAGACGCCAGGAACTGTCCTTTGCGGACTGCTACTACAACCGTGCGCAGTGGCCCCATTCAAAAATGCGGCACCCAAAGGGCCCTGTTTACCTTATGCAGGTCGAAAATGAGACAGAAGGTACCCTCCTTCTTGGGAATAATGGAGTTCCTGCCCTGCCCTTTTTTCCTCCCGCGGCACAGGCAATATGGCACGTAGATCCAGTAATCTTTGCAGCGTCCACCACACAGCCTCTAGCTTGCTGCGAGAGACCACATGATACTCGAGAGAGGCCTCCCTAACCAGGCACAAAAATTTGAGAGCATAGCCATCTTTTATGACCTCTAGCACCCAACGGTCCAAGGTAATCCTGGTCCATTCCATGTAAATAAGTACCAATGCCAGTTTTCATAGATATGATACTTGTACATAATTGTGTTAGCTAAGATTGTGCAGATTCCTTCTGGCTATTTACTTTTGCACTACTACTAGTGATGATGAAATCCTCACTGATTGTATTACTCTAACTGGAGCTGCTTAGATGGCTCTGCCACTGGCAATGATGGAGCTAGAGATGTAGATTTATCTAGGAATCTGAACGGTTTCCATTTTGTGTGCTCTTATCATTTCTTAACATGACTTGATCTTGGTTGATGCGTCTGTTGCCTCTACTGTACTCTTCTACCCCCATATCACTTCTTCCACCCTCTTTATCATTCAGGACACATTGGGAGGTATTGGTGCTCCCTTCCCAGACACTTGACTCCTTCAGATTTCACCTTCTGTATCTCATTTAAACTCAGTTGTGATCTACTGTCAGGTTAGATTTTTGGCCTTTGTCCAGTTGCTTCCTTCTTTTCCTCTAGGCATCCATTTCGGTTAGAACTAGACTATGGCATAACGGGCCTTCCTTCCCAGCTATATAGGGTTTTCCCACCATTTTTTAATGCCCTCGTGTCTTATCACAGTGTCTGTTCTCTGTCATAAAGTATGGACTGCTGTTTCCTGCAGAAGTCATCACCAAATGCACTTTTGAGCAAGTTGGTAGGTGTCACTGTTGTATGGTGGTTGGGACTACCAATCCCTGGGGTTTCTGAATGCTGCCTTCACAGGGTGTCCCCAGCCACCTCAGGGTGCAGAAGATGGGCTAGAGAAATGAACCCTAGTCTCCACCTAGCACTTTCCTGAAAAATGAAACAACACTTTTTTGTTTTAACTAGTAGCATACAATTTGTAAATAATTGTATATAAAGGTGCAAAGACAAATGGAAATAATTACCAGTTGTGCCTTGCCATGCCTAATCCCTATATATAAGTAATTGAGCATTGGTACAGATCAGATTCTTGTTTTTGAAGTGATTACTATATAAATAATTTTCATAAATAATTTTTATAAATTTTTTATAAATAAATAATTTTTATAAATTATTTTATAAATAAATAATTTTTATAAATTATTTATAAATAAATAATTTTCAAACAAGCTTTCCCCTAGAGCCAAGAACTCGAAGAAAAGTCTTTTCAAGCCCACAACGAGTTATTCAAATCTATTATTTTTCTTCCTTTTTTCAATCAGAAATTTACACATGCTGACTTCAATGTAAAAACTTGTTTACTTAGTTTTTGTTCAATGTAAAACTTCTTTTTATTCTGTTCTATGTAAACCGCTATTTGTAGCGATAGTTACTGTTCTTTGTGAACCGGGGTGATATGTATATTATACAGGAACCTCCGGTATATAAATTATTTAAATAAATAAATAAATAAATATATGGCAATAAAATTGATACTAGTGCAAGGTAAAACTCACTTAGGTTTGCTGTGCCTTTAATCTTCTGTGCTTATTGTTTCATTCTTCTATTTTACAGACTCTGACCTTCTGACTTTATTTCCTTATCTTTCATTATCCTGCCACCTTCTGTTCGTTTCCTTCTTCCACCCATCTTTGTTCTCCTTCCTCATCAGTGTTTGTCATGCTAACCAATAAAAATATGTTCTTTTAACCTTTCCATCTATTCCATCTATTTTAACCTTAACATCTATTGTCATCTGATATTTCCAACATATCCCAGTATTTTTGTCTCTGGCTTCAATCTTTTATCTTCCCATTGTAAACTAAGGACATAAGTTAAAAGCACATTAAAAATGCCCTAGAAAAGGAAAAGTAGTGATCTGCCCAATTACTGGACATTCTTCTCTTGTGTCTGCTAAAACTTGAGTAAACATACCTTTTTTCCTCTTCATTTTTTTCATACTGAGATAGTTTTCAGCAATTTGTGGTCTCTCTGAGCAAATTGCAGCTTTTACAATTTATTTATGACCTGAAAATTCTTTACATACTATTTTTTAATTCTGTTTCTTTTGTACTCATTTTCATTGATCCTACAAAACATAGCGTGCTGTGGTTTGCATCTTTTGACATATTTTTTCCATATAATAGACTGGACAATAGAGGAAGATCAGCAATTACCAAGGAAGTGAATTGGCAATTTCTTATGCTGTTGCACTCACCTTAAAACCTCAGCAATAAATGCTAATTCTTTGTATATAATTCTTTCACCATGTTTCATATATCTGTTTCTGAGGTTCCACAGAAGGTCAAACTGATGGTAATAATATTAGTGTCACCATAGGTATGTATATTACTTGTGTAGGACTTCATCTGCATTCTCTAAGCTCTCTGAAATGGAGCTTCTGTGAGCTGCTGGTCCACTTTTAGTCTTTTTAGTAATCCTTTTGCCTGATTGTATGGGCAAGATTCAACAAGTCCATTTATCCAGATTATCAAATCCTGTTTTGTTCTTGTTTTTTCTTTTGTTTAAACTGAATGCATTCACAGATATCTCTAGTAACGTTTTCCTGATTTCTCATATGGTAAGACCGGTACTAGTGTTTTTGACAATTTATTTCTAGAAAAGTCAATACAGGAGAGGAAGTAATGGCCACAGGAAAAAAGCCAATAAGCAAGAGTGACCATGTCTCTTGCTTTTTGGGTTTTATTTTTGTATAAGTTAAAAAATGCTTTGATAGTGGGAACAATTTTGATAAGCTTGAAAAGTGTGAATGCCCAACTATTCATTGGTTCCCTTTTTGTATTTGCATGTTTCTTTGTAGTGTGGTGAAAGAAGAAAACATCGATAATGAGCAGGAAAAAGGCAGAAGAAAAGGATGCCTCAGAAAGAGAAAGCCATGAACTTGAAGTAGTATGTATCACAGGCTGAAAGTCTGTTTTTTAATTAATTGTTAAAATGGGCTTGGACCCTTGTGGGCAGGTCACATTTTGACAAACTTGGTGACTTCTGTTGGTTCCAAGGCAGCACTGAAGCTCAGCCACAAAGGAGGTTTTCATCCCCAGCCTCCTGTTTGATATTTGGAGAAACTGCGGTTCTCAACTGTCAGGGGAGTGGGGAGAAAAATACGCACTGAAAGATTCTGACTTTGTGATGCAAGGAAGTAAACATGGTACCATTCCAGAATTTATTTACCAGAAATATTCAAATAAGACGAGAGAGGACGTCAAATAATGAAATGGACACTACAAAAATAGGAAATGTATGTTTACATTTTTTTTTTTTTTTTTGGTCATGTCCAAGAAACGAGCAAAAAATGTCTTATCACTGGTATGAAAAATTAAATGTGAGGTGGAACCAATACAACCTAAGTACTTACAAAAGTAATCATCCCTACCCACCAAAAGAAAAGTTAAGACTGAAAATTAAGAATAACTGTATGAGAACCCGGTATGATGCTGTATCAAAATAGTTACCTGTTACAATAACACTCATTTGCTCTGTATATTTTTAAAAATATTTCATTTACTTCACTAAACGGTGTCTTGTATATAGAAACACCCTAATGCAGAGGCATTAAATCAAAACTGTATGTTCCTGAAAAAATAGGGAGCTGGTAAAGCTACTTAGAAGTACCGTACAAGTCTAGCTGAGGTGGAGTCACAAAATTTTATGTTTTGGCATTACCATTCATTCTCAATAAGTGCCATCAGTTTATATGTAGCAGTCATGGTGGCCTTCTCAATCACTGAGTTCAACTGGTGGAGGTTTATTTTTTCTTTCTTTCTAACAGGAGGAAGGCTTAGAAACAAGTGACCATGAAGAGATAGAGGAGGAAGAGGAAGAAGATGAAGATGATGACATAGAAGGTGTGAAAGCTCAGATGAATCCGATTCCGAGTTAGATGAGAAAGGTATTATTTAAGCATGTTTGCTATTTTTATTAGTCTTCAAAATAATTAAAAAATGAAACCCAAACAAACCATGACAGTGATAATTGCAGTTCTGCATTAAACCAGAGTATGCTGAACACTGGGGACACTGGCAGTATCTCAGAATGCTGAAATCCTCCATCAAGACTTTTCTAGTAAAGCATGGGATGGGAGCTGTTGGCAGCTTCTCTCACAGAGATTAACCATAACACCTTGCTTCGTTTTCCATTAACCCAGCCTTTCCTGCATTTACAGATTGTAGCTTCAGAGGGAGGTAGAAATTGTCTCTAACAGTTGATGAATATGCAGATTTTGAGGCCTATGTAGTAAGGTGTGGTGATGTTTGAAAATGCCTACTAAATCAGCAAGTACCATATGTGGTTCTTCAGGTGTCTTCTCAGCTCCCAATTATCACATGAATTCCCTCATCCTTTTCTTTTTGTAAAATTGTGCACGCATTATGTCATTTTATCACACATTAGTTAGGTAATGTTGCAAAATCTATGCAAAAGTAAGTAATGACTTGTATAATTATGCAGATAAGCTTACTACCTATGGCCAGGATTTATCATTCCTCGCAGAATGATGAATTCTGCGAAAATGGTGGGCGGGGGGCGGGGCCCCCTGCGAAAGCCCGCAGCCGTTGCACCATGACGGTGCGCCGGCTTTCGCACCAATTAGTGCCACCATGAAAGGTGGCGCTATTCAATGCGCTACTGCCAACGATAATGTTAGTAACATTATCGCCAGCAGCGAAGCCACCGCCGTCTCTGCCCCTCATTTATCAAAGGCTCGCGTGTGCTGAGCCTTTGATAAATGACCCCCTATGTTTGCATGACTAGAAAACACACATTAAAATGCATGAATATAAATGCATAGCCATTTTCATGAGAACTTTTGTACATTTTTAAGGTAAGGGTTTTTTTTTTTTTTTTGCAATATTATGTGAAATTTATCACACATTATTTACCTCCAAATTAATGTGCATGCAGTTAACACGGGATGTTATCACATGTTAATGTATAATTGTCTATTCCTGTTCATACTCAGACAAGTGGATTTATGCATCCCTACCAGCAGATGGCGGCAGAGAACAAAAACTTTTGAGTCACTGCTACATAACCGAGAGTGCCACCTATAGTCCCTCAGTATTTCACTGTCTCCAGCAGATGGTAGTGGTGCATAGCTGCAGTCTGTTAGTAAAAAAAAAAAAAAGTATAGCTAGTTTAGAGTAGGGAAAAGAAGATCCGGGACTCTGAGGTGTTAGGTACGTTCATGGGCCATCTGTCTGGTTGAGCAGGGTGAGCGGGGGGTTGGATATCCCCGGATAGGCTCGACCCTTGATTCCACAGGGAGGGAAAGCCAGGGGTCCTGGTTCCCTCACTTCCCCTGAGGGCCTTCCTCCGAAGCCGGCCTGAGGAAGCGTCCTGGAGCCCAGAAACAAGAGCGTACACCTTTCTGTCCCCTTTTCTGTCCTCCTTGGAGGGGCTCTCAGGCGTGCTGGGGCAATTAATTTTCTTTCCTTCCTGCGGTCTGTCGAGTCAGTGTCAGGGGGTGGACAGGCTCGAGCAGCCGGACAGCGGCGCGGCTGCGAGGGCTTTATTTTTTCCTCCTGCTTGGTTTATTTTTAGCTGCAAGCCATGCCAACTGCCGCTGAGCATGGGAAATCCTGTCAGGCCTGCAGGGGGGGATGGCGTTCTCACCTCAGTGCGGTCCTTCTCTGCCCAATTTGTGTTTTCCTAGCATGTAGCAGATGGACTCAGGACCAGTGGGTATAGTGTACTCCTGATAGCAGTTGAAGACGGATCAGATTTCAATCTGACGTCAGCCCCTAGTACATATACCTCTGCAGGAAGTGCAGCTCTTCAGTATTTTCAGTCTCCATAGCAGTTAGGGACTATCTCTACACGCTCTCACAGCGTTAGAACAAATTCAACTGAGAAAACCCAATTCGGAAGAAAACCTACTCTGAAGACGAGCCCCCGCTCTCCTGCGGTGATACCCTCTGGTCCCTCCCTCAGTTGAGAATTCCCGAGGTGATTTCCATGGTCCCTCGGAGGTAAGCCTCGGTCCGGCGGCCAACATCGCTGCGAGGACCTAGTCCCCGATCTCGGGCGCGGCTGAGAGGCAGCGGGTGCACCCTCGAGTGCGGCAGTGAAGGTATTTGCCCTCATCCCCCCCGCAGCCGGAGACCGCCCGGAACGAAACCGGGAAGCGCCGAAGACAAGGTAAGGTAGAAATCTTCAGCATAGACTCCGGTCTCTGAGGTTCGAGGAGTCGCACAGGTCACCAGCCGGGACCAGTGCCGCCGGGTTGATCCACCCTACCAGTGCCAGGCCCCGGCTAGTTCAAAGGGTCCTCCCCGTGGAGACCCTCCGAGGTGGTCGCCATATTGCCCGCGTGGTCGCCGTCGCCATATTGCCCGCGTGGTTGCCGTCGCCATCTTGGCCTATTCTGCCGTCTCGATCCGGGTGCACAAGGCTAGCTAGGCGCACAAAATACTTGTGTGCATGAAGTTACACGCACAAGGGCCGTGTGTATAAGTTATACGCACATCGCGCGCCTACCGGGCTGAGCGCATACCTGCGACTTGGGCGCACAACTATGCGCACAACCCGCATGCACATCTTAGACGTGCCGGAGCGCATAAGGGGATATGCGCCTATAGCCATGGCAACCACCGGAAACGGAGATCAAGGCTCAAGGCCTCTGCCCAGCATGCCATATCAGAGCCGCACAAAGCGAAAAAGACAATGCCCTGTGTGCTTAGTGGCATTGGCATCTGGCCCTGGCAGTCCAGGGCCAAGTACTAGCTCCTCAATGAGTATCCCAGACCTAGCAAATTCCAGCGGGACACCCCTCAGATGGGGACTCCCAGGGACTCAATGCCCCTTAGCTTGGACCCAGCGTCTATCTCATGGGTGGAATTCTTCAAAGGGCTACACACCTTTGTCACATGCAGACGGAGCCTCCGGCCAAACAGCCACAGCCTCCACCAGAGGACCTTTATACCCCAGGCCCCTCTAGGCCTAGACAAATGTTTCCAACCGCCCAGAAGCCCCACCTATGGGGACATGGACAACTCTGAAGAGGAAGCAGAGCCCCTGGAAGAGGGGAACTCCCCCGGGACAGAGCCTCACCGAACCATGAGGCGCTTCTTCACCAAGTACAAGCTCCCTCACCTGGTCAACCCACAGCCTGAAGGAGCTCGTTATCCCGGCGCAAGTGCTTCGGGGGAGCCTAAGACGAATCCCCTGCTAGAGGGCCTCCACCAGACCTCCCGCCATTTCCCTCTGTTACAAGCTGTCCTGCAGCTAATTGACCTGGAATAGAGTGCTCCAGAATCCACATTCAAGGGGGACGAACTATGGCAGCCATGTACCCCCTGGACCCAGCGGCCAAAACCTTCTGACATGCCCAAAAGTGGATGCCATGGTCTGCGCTGTCTCGAAGCGCACTACTATCCCAGTGGAGGGAGGAGCAACGCTCAAAGATGCTCATGAACCGTGCGTCTGGAATCCATCCTTAAACAGTCCTTTGACGTCGCCGCTGTGTCCCTACAAACAGCGGCCTGCTGCACCGAAGTGACACGTGCCTGCCTCTCCCAGACCAGGAGCAATACCCCTGGGGAGGCCATGGAACCAGCAGTATCTTTCCTGTGGACGCTACTTCTCGATCTGGTATGCACAGCGGCCAGAGGAGTGTCATCAGCTGTGGCTGTCAGGAGACAACTCTGGCTCCGATGCTGGTCGGCCGATGCATCTTCCAAAACGCGTCTCACAAGGATGCCCTTCAAAGGATCCCTCCTGTTCGGCAGCGAACTAGAGAAACTGGCCAAAAATTGGGATGAGTCCCCATTGCTGCGCCTACCGGAGGACAGGAATAAGAGAAACCAGCGACCCTTCCCCGTCCTCCAGGGGCAGAGGTTCACAGCGCTTCAATCGATACAGAAGCAACTATCAAGCGCCCCACCCTACGAGCAGGAACCAGTCCTTTTGGAACAAGCACAACAAGAGGGGATTCCGCTTGGGTCCAGGCCCCAGCCGCACCCCACAATGAGATTCATGCCGACCCGTCCAAGGAAAGAAGCCATAGGGGGCAGACTAGCCCTATTCTACCACAGATGGGTCAAGATAACTTCAGACAAGTGGGTCCTAGCCATCATTCGAGAGGGGTACTTCCTGGATTTCTACGAACCCCTCCAGACAAGTTCGTGGAATCCCCCCTGCCACGACCTCCCCAAGAGGGTGGCAGTGGAAGCTACACTGACCAGACTACTGGCCCTCGAGGCCATAACCCCAGTGCCCTCCACAGGAAATAAATACTGGGCATTATTCCATTTATTTTATCCCCAAGAAAGAGGGGACGTTCAGGCCCATCCTGGACCTAAAGTCGGTCAAAAAACCGCCACCTGAGGATTCCCCGCTTCTGAATGGAAACCCTACGCTCCATAATGGCGATACATCCGGGAGAGCTTCTCAACATCCTTGGATCTTTCGGAGGCCTACCTACACATCCCAATTCATTATTATTTATTAGAACTTTTCTATACCGACTTTCCAGTAACAGAATTACTGATCAATTCGGTTTACAATTTGAACAATAACAACAGTGACAAGTAAATGTCTTACAAGGAACAGGAAGAAATAACTTGGAAATAAATATGTGGGTTGATTACATAAAAAGTACTATATACAAATAGTACTATATACAAATATATACAAAGCCTAAATGGTGGGTAGAGGCACTAAACAATGGTGTTGGACTGTCAAGAGGGTGGGTATTGGGATTTGGACTGCCAAGGAGTTGGAGTTGGTTAGACAAATTCTTTTGGTATTCCTTGTGGTATTTTGGGGGTATTCTTTGGGGTTTCAAAGAAGTTCCAGAGCTGAACTTGGATAGTTCTTGTGTAATTCTCTTGTTGGTTTGTTTAAAATAAATTGAAGTTCTTATATAGCTTTCTTGTAGGTTGAATGAAAATAACCTTGAGGGGTCCTTGGCAGATATTATTCCGCAGGCTGATGTTATGGAAAAGCTTGATGGAAGAGCCACGTCGTAAGTTTTTTTTTGAAAATAATGGGCATTGTACTGATTTGAGTTCTGGTGGGAGACTATTCCAGAGTTTGGGACCAGCTGTGGAGAATGCTCTTTTGCTTAACGTTGATTTTCATTGGTGGAGTCTGGAGGGTTCGTTTCTGTAGGCTTTTCTCACTGGTCTTGTAGATGTGTGGCGTTGTAAATGGGATTTTGAGCTCAAGTGGTGTTAGGTTATGTAGTGATTTGTGTATTGTTGAGAGCACTTTGAAGCGTATTCCTGAAATTGACGGGCAGCCAATGTAGGCTTTTTAATATTGGTGAGATGTGGTCTCTTTTGTTAGTCTTGGTTAGAATCCTTGCCGAAGCGTTTTGCAACATCTGTAATGGTTTTAAGGTGTTTTGCGGGGAGGCCCACTAGAAGAGCATTGCAATAATCTATTTTCGTGAGAATGATTGCTTGTAGAACCAGTCGGAAGTCATGGAGATGGAGGAGTGGTCTAAGTCTTTTTAAGACTTGTAATTTGAAGAATCCATCCTTTACTATACTGTTCATCAGGAACACCAGCGCTTCCTACGCTTCAAAATTCTGGACCGTCACTACCGTTCCGGGCACTACCCTTCGGGTTAGCCACGGCACCAAGAATCATGGTGGGTGGTGGCGGCAACACTGAGGAAGGAAGGAATCCTCGTATACCCTTACCTAGACGATTGGCTGACAGGGCGAAATCCCCAAGATGAAAGCCACCAAGCAACCAACAGAGTCAGAACTCTACTGGAGAGCCTAGGATGGGTGGTCAACACAAGCTTGGACTTGGGGACCTTGGAACAAGTGTCTCACAGTGGTTTTTCCGCGGATTTCGTTTCATGATGTACGAGGCCTATCTCGCCAGTGAGGAGCTGGCGAATAAGTGACCAGCCTCTCAGCCAGTCCGGATGGGCCCGTAAGAGGACCTCAGACTGAGGCGCCTCCTTGTAAGGCGGGCTTTTTGTGCTTATTGGGTCTGGAGCATTCGCTTGCTGATGATACTTCCTCTGAAGGTTCCGAGAGTGTTGATTCAAGGGGTGATGGTCCATAGGGTTGCAGGAGGACCAAGGTGCTGGTCAGGGCATGGATCCTGGGGCCAGATCGCTGGGGTACCTGGATACAGACAAGTTCCCTTTGATGGAAGGGGATGATCCCAGGGTTGTTAGATTATTTTGCAAGTATGAATTGCAACCATTTATCCCTCAGGTTCTGGAGGAACTGGGGATTAAGCTGATGGAGGGGGTCAACCCGGTGTTGGAGGTCTGTTGGACCACAGAGGACTTTCCCTTTGCCGAAGAAATTGATTGACCAGGAGTGGGAATCCACGAAAGCTGGATTGAAGATGGCCAAGGCTATAGCCAGGTGGTACCCCCCCTACCTGGAAAGCATCTTGAGATGTGAAGCTGCTGAAGGTTGATGCGGCAGTATTGGCTGTGACTAAGAAGACGACCATTCCGGTGGCAGGGTCAGTGGCTTTAAAGGACATCCAAGATTGGAAGCTGGAGATCCTTTTGAAGAGGCTGTTTGAAGTCTCTGCTTTGAGGCCTGAGGGTTACAGTCTGCGCCAGCCTTATGCAGAGGGCTTATTTTTGCTGGGTGCAGGAAATCCGCCACGGAGGTACCCTCGGAGGCGGCTGGCCAGGATCTAGTCTTGAAGAGGGTGTGGCCCATATGTGGCGGATGCCCTCTTATGACATTGCTTCGCACTTTGGCTAGAAACATGGTGTCCATAGTGACCGTAGCGAAGACTCCTGTGGCTATGCAATTGGTCTGCGGATGTTTGGTCGAAGGCACAACATGCTAATTTCCCCTTAAGAGACAGCAGTTGTTCGGTGAGGACCTGGAGAAGCTGATGAAGCATCTGGCAAGACTGTAAGGGCAATAGGTTGCCGAGGATAAGAAGGGCAACTAAAAGTCCTTTCCGTCTCGTTATCTTTTCCGTGAGATGAGATTTTGTCCAGCAGAAGTTCATCCAGTTCTTTGCAGAAAAGGGTTCAGGAAGGCGGCAGTCCTTTCGGGGGGACCTGAAGACTGGCCAGAGAGGGTTCTGGACAAGGGTTCGGAGGTGCCAAGTCTGCCCAATGAAGGTGGGCTGGTCCACTCTTCCCTCGCGGCTGTCGGCAGGTTGTCCCATTTTTACGAGGAGTGGACCAGAATTACCTCATACCAGTGGGTGCTGGAAGTAATTCAAGATTGGCTAAGCATTAGAATTTTCTCAACCCCTCAAGGAGGCCTTCGTAGTGTCCTGTTGCACTTCGTCCGCCAAACAAGCGGCGGTGTGGGACACTGTGCTATGCCTGTAGCATTTGGAAGCCATCCTCCTGGTGCTGCTCGGGGAGCATGGTAAGAGAAGGTATTCTGTGTACTTTGTGGTTCCAAAGATGGGAGGGGTTGTTTCGGCCCATTCTGGATCTCCAAAGGGTCAATGCGAAGTTGTGTGTCCCATGTTTCCGCATGGAAACATTACAAACAGTGGTTGCGGCAGTGCGCAAAAGGGAGTTCCTGGCCTTCCTCGATCTGATGGAGGCATATCTCCATATTCTCATCAGGGCGGATCATCAGAGATTTCTACAATTCATGGTGCTGGGAGATCATTTTCGGTTTCAAGCCCTGCCCTTCGGGTTGGCTACAGTGCCGAGAACTTTCGTGATGGTGGTAGTAGGAGCAGCTCTCAGAAGAGCGGGGATACTGGTTCATCCTTATCTCAATGATTGGCTCATTCGAGCGAAGTCGGAAGCGGAGTGTGTCGCCTCTATTCCAGTCTGGATGATAAACCAGGAAAAGAGTCAGCTAGTCCCGTCTCAGTCCTTGGACTAGCTGGGTGCCAGATTAAACACCCTGGTGGGCAAGGTTTTCCTCACCCCGGAAAGGATTCTCAAGTTACAGCTGGTTCCCAAGGTCTGGGATTATTTACAGGTACTAGGGTCCATGGCATCTACGCTAGATCTAATGCCATGGGCTATGTGCACATGCGTCTCTTATAGAAAGCTCTCCTATCCCATTGGAATCCGATGTCGGAGGAGTTTCAAGTGCCGTTGCCCGCGCTCCAGGAAGAGGCCAGATCAGTCTCTCATGATGGATATCGTGAAGAGATATTTGAGAAGGAAGTGGATCTGGAGGTTCCAGACTGGATGGTGGTGACCTCGGATGCCAGTCTCAGCGGTTGGGGAGCAGTGTGTCAAGGATGGGCGGCGCAGGGGCAGTGGTCCCCAGTGGAAGCGTCCTGGTCCATCAACCCTCTGGAGAACAAGAGTGGTTCTTTCTCTCTCGGCTTCAGGGACTGGCAGTTGTGTGTTTTCAGACAATGCGACAATGGTGGCCTATATCAATCAGGGTGGAACGAAGAGTCGAATGGTAGCTCAGGAAGTTCACGAGTTCTTCGTCTGGGGTGGAGTTTCATCTGGCGGCTCTGGGAGTGTCTCACGTAGCAGGTGTGTACAGTGTGCAGGCGTACTTTCTCAACAGGCAACAACTGGACCCAGGAGAATGGGAGCTGTTGGCAGAGGGCTTTGCATTTTTTCGACACAGGAGGGACGAGCCCCAATTGGCTCTCATGGCAACAAGGTTGAATGCCAAGGGCAACCAAGTTTTTCAGTCGCCAGAGAAATTCGGCTCCTCAGGGATAGACGCCCTAGTTCATCCGTGGCCAGCGAGGCTACTACAGTGTGGCCCATGGAAATGTAAGCCCACCTCCAATACCAGTGCATAGGAGGCAGGCTACTTTTCCATGGGCCACCTGTACTACTGTACGTCTTTCCTCCGTTGCACGTGTAGGTCAGGTGCTACATCACATCGAGCAGCATCAGGGACGAGTGATCCTGGTAGTGCCAGAGTGGCTGTGGCATTTGCGGTTTGTGGATCTGGTGCAACTGGTGGTGGACGGGCCATTTGTCTGAGCCATTTGAAGGTCTGCTGCGTCAGGGGACTCATCTTGTTGAAACATGCAGATCATTTCTGTCTAGTGGCTTGGCTTTTGAAAGGCAACGTTTCCATCTGTAAAGAGGTATTCCGAGCCGGTGATTACTACTCTGCTTCAGGCTAGGAGATCCTCCACTTCTTTGGCGTATATCGGAGTTTGGAGGGTGTTTGGGGCCTGGTATGGAGCCCATGCCACTGTATTGTGCTTAAGGAACTTCAATTTCCATACCCACAGGGAGGGGAAAAGTAGCTGATTTTCTAGAAACCGAAACTTTTCTCACGGCCTAAGCATTGCAGCCACTCCCTCTCACGAATACTAAGATTTCTATTTTTGTTTCTCTTGTCTATTCTTCAGATATTTAAGCATCAGCACAGAAGCCACCTGCTTTACTTAGCTTATCTCCCCAAAGGTAAACCAATTTAAAAAAAATGCTCATTGCCGGAATGTGTCATTCAGAGTTAATATGTCGTTCTGATTGCTTTACTTTATAAGGTGTGCAAGGCATTTTGCCTCTTTTAATATTCACTATTAAAACGATATTCCCCGTTTACCTTCCCCACCCCTTTCCGAGGATCTCTTGCAGGCAAAGATGACTCAGGGTTTTGGCCTTTTTGCAGGAGGGGTCATCGAAGGTTTGTCCTACAATTCTCTCAGAGTCCAAGTGGCAGAAAGCCGGGAAGAGATGATACTAATTTAGCAAATTACCGTCCCATTTCTCTCTTAAATACGGATTATAAAATATTCAACGAAAATACTGGCTACTAGGTTATCTAAAGTTTATGGGCCTTTTGGTAGATCCCGACCAATCAGGTTTATTAAAGATCGCTTGATCTCCAATAACACTAGGCTTTTTTTTCATATACAGCAACTGGGCTTTCTCCTCCACTACAACCAGCGGTGGCGGTCTCATTAGACGCGAGAAAGCCTTTGATCGTGGTCGAGTGGCCTTTTTTATTTGCTGCTTTGCATTGGTATGGTATAGGTCCCCTGTTTCTAAACTGGAATTAAATATTTATATACCGCCACCACAAGCTTATCTTTACCTCAATCAGCAAAGATCTCCCACTTTCCTCCCTCATAGGGGTACGAGGCAAGGCTGCCCCCTGTCACCGTTACTCTTCAACCTGGCTTTGGAACCACTACTTCTAGCTATTAGACAATCTAATGTTATTCATGGTATAACAGTTGGCTCTGTTGAATTCAAACTCTCAGCATATGCTGATGATGTTTTGTTATTTCTACGGGAACCGGAAAGTTCACTTCCTCACCTTTTTGATCTAATCTCCACTTACTCGTCCCTATCGGGATACAAAGTTAATTGGAATAAAACGGAATTACTTCCGCTTAATTTTTTGGCCTCCACCTTGGATTATACGAATCTACCCGTGCAAACGAAATCTCGAAACTTAAATACTTGGGAGTCTATTTTTATACGGACCCACAAGAGACGGTACTGCACAGTGAATTGACTATATTACGCTCCCTTCAAGATCTTATGACGAGATGGTCTCCCCTCCACCTTACTTGGTGGGGCAGATTAGATACCATCAAGATGATATTAGCTCCTAAAATTACTTATATTTTAAGTATTTTGCCGGTTTTTTTCTCATCTGATTTCTATAAACGGGTGGACAGGCTATTATCGAAATTTTTATGGAATAATAAAGCCCCCCGAATAGCTCTTATTAAGCTTAAGAGAGTCAGGGATCAGGGCGGAGTGAACTTTCCGGATTTCTACTCTTATCATTTAGCGTTATGTTACAGCAAGGTTCTTATTATTTTGAATATGATGTGGAGAGACCCACCCCTCGTTGGTTACTTCTTGAACAGGAACTTCTGGCTCCTTTCCCTCTTTCTTGTTTTCCTAGTATGACACTGCATAAGTCTCATATGGCTAATAATATTCTGAGATCCCTGCATAGGGCCTTTTTGGAAGCCGACGGTCTGCGCCCGCCATCCTCTGTGGGATGGAAGCTATCTCGTCATACTTCCATCTGGAACAATTCACTTCTCACAATCGACAACAAGACACTTAATTGGCGCATATGGCAAACGAGAGGCATTTGGCTACTTTCTGCTTTGGTCTGCGATGGCAAAGTGGTACCTTTTTCTCAACTAAGTGAGACCTTTGGGCTCCCCAGCTCTCAACAGTTTGCTTATTGTCCAACTACGTGCTGCTCTACATGACATTGTTCCAAGAACCAATTGGTCTTTCGACCATCCTACT
Organism: Rhinatrema bivittatum; assembly: GCF_901001135.1. Classification (NCBI taxonomy): domain Eukaryota; kingdom Metazoa; phylum Chordata; class Amphibia; order Gymnophiona; family Rhinatrematidae; genus Rhinatrema; species Rhinatrema bivittatum. The sequence continues at coordinate 60,808,373 of NC_042623.1, forward strand.
GGTGGACTTTTTACCAAAAGTATGTTGAACAAGGTCATTTGGCATCTCGGTTTATACAAAGCATAATATGTTTTCTCTATTCCGCCAAAGGATTCTTTAAGATCAACGTGGGCCGCGGACCTTGGTGTAGACATAACTCCTGCCATGTGGCACTATGTTTGGTCTACTTCTACTCGTATATCGCTTTCTTCCAGTTTGACACAATCATCCTTTTATTGCCCTGCACCGGGCTTACTGGACCCCATGGAAACTCCATAGGGCTGGGTATATTAGATTCACACGTGTTGGTCTTGTGCTTGCACACACGCTACTTTATCACACATGCTATACGATTGTCCTTTTGTCCTCAATTTTTGGAAACGGATATGGGAAAGGATTTCGTCCATCTTGGACATAGAGTTACCTATCTCTTATTCCCTTGTAGTGCTTAGAGGTGCACATCCTTTACTAATGCTATCCTTGCCACATCGTAGGGCTTTGGGATTTTTTACTGCTAATTGGCCACCATACTATTGTGTCAAACTGGAAAAACGCAGTGATCAGTTGTCTGAACCGTTATGGTGGAACATGGTTAGTATGTATTCTAAGTATGAACGAGCTATGGCTTCTCAAACTATGGTAGACTTGGTAAGTGGTCCCAAGTGTGGGGAAACCGTTAGACGTCTACATAAATTCTATGGGAAGCGCTTCTGTACCTTGCTTATGAACGCAGATTACTCTTTTCTCTCGGGATGCAGTATGCTAGCTATTTACTCTATTTTACCTCTGTCAGCTTCTGATGGGTAATATCTCTTTTCTCTTCGGATATCCTCTTTTCTTACTCTCTTTCTGCTGCTTTACTTCTTCTCTTCTCTTGTCTTTTCTTCCTTTCTTATCTCTCTTTTTCTTCTTTTTTCTTCTTCTTTTCTTTTTGTTTCTTTGCATAGCAATCTATGGCGGCTGTCAGCCTATACTATGTTATGGTTCAGAATTAAGACTGTACGCTTCTATGATGTTGTAATAGTGGCTGTATCTACTTGTATCATACTTGGTTTTTGTATCATGTACTGCCATAAATTGCTTGAAAATTTAATTAAAAATTGTTTAAACAGAGTCCAAGTGGCAGCCTTAGACTGTTTAGAGGAAAGCTACATGGTAGACCTTTAGCTTCGCATCCAAATGTGGTGTATTTTTTGAAAGGGGCAAAGCATTTGCATCCTCCAGTTTGTAAACTTGTCCATCCTAGAATCTCAATTTGGTTCTGTGAGTTTTGTGTTGTCCTCCTTTTGAGCCTTTACGCAGGGCTTTGTTGAAGGATTTTACTCTGAAGGCGGTTTTTCTGGTGGCGATTTGCTCGCGAGGATGGATTTCTGAGCTCCAAGCCTTATCATGCAGGGAGCCCTTTTTTCGGATTTCCGATGATGGGATCTCATTGCGGGTGGTTCCCTCCTTTTGCCCAAGGGGATGTCGGCCCTTTCATCTTATTCTCAATTTATGGCTACTGAATCCTCAAATATTGGTATTACCATACACACAAAAAAAGTTTATTAAGGAGCTACTTTTTATTCTAATATGCAAAAATTTTTTTATATATTAAGGGAATTAGTATCAGAATTAAACAGTGCTCTCCTGTAAACAGTCTTCAGGCTCTTGCCCGCAATGGGCTTCAACCAGTTTTTAGTGCCTTAAACACGAAACTGGTTGAAGCCCATTGCGGGCAAGAGCCTGAAGGCTGAAGGCAGGTCAATACTGAGGGGCTTACAGGTGGCACTCTCGGCTATGTAGTAGTGCCTCAAAGTTTTTGTTCTCTGCCTCCTGCTGGTAGGGATGCATAAACCCACTTGTTTGGACTGATCTGTGGTATTCCAGGAACGAAAATTAGCAGGTAAGTACCAATTTTCCTTTTTATCACATCATAGTACATGGCCTCTCTGGTTTAAATTCTCAATGGAGGTGCTTTTCTCTTTGCCTAGCTTTACTTTCATTGTTTCAGAGGATCTTAGATTGTGGCATGGACCCTTCAGAGGTATTCATGATGCCACTTTTCTACCTGCTCTAGGATTATTGCACTGAAGACTTTATTTGGAATATATTTCTCTCTTGTCTGTTTTGTCTTTTTTCTATTGCAGCAAATTACCAGGCAGATTTGGCAAATATTACGTGTGAAATTGCCATTAAGCAAAAACTGATAGATGAATTAGAAAACAGCCAACGAAGATTGCACACCTTGAAACAGCAGTACGAAGAGAAGCTGATGATGTTGCAACACAAGATTCGAGATACCCAACTTGAAAGGGATCGAGTTCTTCAGAACATGGGTAATTGTTTTATTCTCAATTTTTAAGACATTTGAGTCCTATTTTCCTGATTCCAGAATGATTGTTGAAAAATGTAAAAAAAAAAAAAAATTTACACGGAAAGGGCGGAGTAAATAGCACACACATTCAATAGCAAATGCAACAAGAACTAATGCATAGCAAACATAAAGACCTGATCAATATATCTCAAAAGGACACACTTTTATTGAAAATGCAGTCACACCAGTGGTGTATATTGGTTAACAATTACAGTTCACAGTTTGAAACAGGGTTCCCGACACAGCCATGTTTCGCATCGGGCTGCAGGGGGACCAAGCACGTAAATAATCTATAGGGAGTTTTAAGTGAAAATTAACCATCCATTTTAGGTTATTTAACATAAGGGATCTTTGATTCATAAAATTTAGTGAGAGCCGTGACCTCATGGGAAAAAACGTGTCAGAACCGCTTGTGCATGAGAGACAAATTTTTATGACGAATAAATTCCGATGGGTACTAGTCGGTTCTAGAGAAGGGGGTCAAATGACATGTACTGCGGGTGCGTGGGAAAATCCCACCGTGGTTAGAAGAGGGTATGCAAGCTTTAAATCTTGGGACTCAATGGGGAAACAGAAAAACTATGTAAATTGAATAGAACTGCTGACCCTGGGCTTTTAGAAGCTTAGTAATCTTCAAAGCGGGTTTAGACAGCCAACCCCGAAACACGGCCGTGTCAGGGCCACTGTTTCAAAACTGTGAACTGTAATTTGTTTAACCAATATACACCACTGGTGTGACAGTATTTTCAATAAAAGTGTGTCCTTTTGAGATATATTGATCAGGTCTTTGTTTGCCACGCATTTAGTTCTTGTTGCAAAAAAAAAAAAAAAAAAGTAGCAATTATTTGCATTACATATAGTCATACTTAACTTTCACATTGTTTGTTTTTTTTAGCTCCAGTATCAGTTTAGTATCCTCTACTTATTAGTCAAATGAAGACCAAAGAAATAAAAAAGATGGTTCCTTTTTAACATATTTTCTGTTTTATTTCATAATTAAATGTATTTATATAGCATTGTCAATATATACAACACAGGAGAAGATCTTTTATTGTATATAATTAGATGATACCAACTCATAGAACTTGCACTGTTTTAAGCAAAAGAAGGTTAAATACTTATCTTGGAGTCTTGCAGCCAGTGTTAGCAGAAGGAATCAAACCTGTAAGTTTCTCTAATTGCTAAGCTACACTGTTAGCTATGGAAATACCATCCTGTCACTAGTCTCTTGGAAAATTAGCATGTCATAATAGTGGTCTATCAAACTTCAGGAGCATGATGGATTCCCATTGTTTATATGAAGTTAGAGTTCTCTGCAGAGTTGGTCCGTGGAATATCTTTCATTTGGGTTTGCATAGAGTGCTCACCATTTATGCCTAGATTCCACTTAATCATGACTCACAAAAGATGAGAAAGATGGTTGTAATGGCTGCTGTAAAGATGTCTCAGGGTGGTGTTTAATTGCAAGAGTACATTCCCCTGTACATACCCAGATCAGTCCAGACTCCTGGGTTTTGCCTCCCTGCCAGCAGATGGAGACAGAGAAAGTTTCACTGACACTGTACATAACCCAGTGTGCCACCTGCAGTCCCTCAGTATTTCTTGGTCTCCAGCGGATGGTGCAAAACCTGTAGTTCTGCAGTCAGGAGACTGTTTTGGATTTGGATCTCCCAGGGGGTTTTTGGGTCCTAGTGTGTCCTTCCCTGTCTTGTCAAGGTGGACGAGCTGGGGGTTGGTGACCCTTTTGTACACTCGCTCTTTTAAGAACATGCCATACTGGGTCCAGCATCCTGTTTCCAATAATGTCCAGGCCATAAGAACCTGGCAAGCACCCATAAACTAAGTCTACTCCATGTTACTGTTGCTAGTAATAGCAGTGGCTATTTTCTAAGTCAACTTAATAGCAGGTAATGGACTTCTCCAGTCCTTTTTTAAACACAGCTACACTAACTGCACTAACCACATCCTCTGGCAACAAATTCCAGAGTTTAATTGTGCATTGAGTGAAAAAGAACTTTCTCCGATTAGTTTTAAATGTGCCCCATGCTAAACTTCATGAAGTGCCCCTAGTCTTTCTATTATCCGAAAGAGTAAATAACCGATTCACATTTACCCATTCTAGACCTCTCATGATTTTAAATACCTCTATCATATCCCCTCCTCAGCCATCTCTTCTCCAAGCTGAAAAGTCCTAACTTTCTTAGTCTTTCCTCATAGGGGAGTTGTTCCATTCCCCTTATCATTTTGGTCGCCCTTCTCTGAACTTCTCCATCGCAATTATATCTTTTTTGAGATGTGGCGACCAGATTGCACACAGTATTCAAGGTGCGGTCTCACCATGGAGCAATACAGAGGCATTATGACATTTTCCGTTTTATTCACCATTCCCTTTCTAATAATTCCCTTCCGTGGGTTGTAAATTTGATGGTCCAGATCCCTCTCCTTCACAAGGCTGCTGAGGTATCTACAGGCTTAAGGCAACTGTTTTCTTTTAGTCTGTCCCTTTTTAATTTGGATGATTTTCTAGCAGGTATTATAAGTTTGGTAAAGTTTTGAAGAAAAAAAAAGTCTGGGGTTTTTTTCTGATCTGCCATGCGGCCTGTACTCTTGGAACCTGAACCTCTGCACTAAAGGAAAGTATTAGTTTCTATGCATCTTTATTTGTTCTCAGAGTAAAAAAAAAAAATAGTGAGAACAAGGAATTAGAGGAATCTGTGCACCAGTGAGGTTCCAAGGGGGGAAGCTACCTTAGCAGCTCAGTAAGCTCAGCAATGGGGTTTTTCAGCAACTTCTCTGCTTGCGGAGGAGACCGGATGTTGGCTCTGTGGCGCTAAGGGACTGATCCCTGCTTGCCATTGAGGTGCTGGTGGTGCCTTGGGATGCGGGGAGGAGAACAACGTGCACGTACAGCAAAAGCAGCATGGCATTCAATGGATCTGCATCAAGCATGACCGCACCGGTAGAACAAGCCTCACGGTTGACAGGGTTTAGCGCTGAGGCTTCCCAGTCAGCACGGAGATGGCGGCTGTTTTCGATTCCTTAGCAGCGTTGGCGGGAGAGGTAGGGGAATCCCCTCCTCAACTATTGCTGGCAGTTTCTTGTTTCGCAGAGGTGCAGAGAGGCATTTGCACTGAGGAGGAGTAGAGGTCTTCTGCTGATTTTAATCTGCTTATGTGCAAAGCGTGTTTCGTGAGATGGCTGGCTCTTGGCCCCAGTCTCCTTGGATTCTCGGCCAGTCAAAAGGCCTGAGCTGTTGAGAAACTCTTCAGGTCAATGATTTTCGTGCCAGATGTTAAACAGATCTGGGACTAAATGCGCTGAAAGTGCAGGCAGGCTTTGCTTAGCCAATTGGTAGGGCCACTTCAGCAGTTCTTTTCTCTTGTGCATAGGTGAGTGCACATTCTCACCGCGTGGCGGCTGCATGTACTGGGATCGTGGGCGCATAAGGCCACGGCCTAGATTTGAGCATGTACGTCTGCGACCTAGACTGGAGCATGTATTTGCGCATGTACTTGTGCACGTACAACCGCGATGTAGTCTTGAGCTTGTATTTGCATGCATCCTGGAGTGGTGTGCATGTACGTCCAGGTGGCATTGGTGTGCTCACAGGAGGCCGCCTATAGCTGAAGTTCAGGAGAGCTAGGTGCCAGGGACGAACAGGTCCAAGCACCTTGCTATCTGTGAGGCTTTCCATCTGATAGTAATTCAGTCCTTACTCTCTCTCCGTTTGTGTCAGTGCTAATTAGATGCTCAAAGTGAATTGACTACTACAGCTTTTGCCCATATTGGGACATCCCCTCGGCCTACAGTGTGTCTGGAGAGGGAGTGGAGTGGAGTCAAGGCAATGGTCAGTTCTCTCTTGTTCCTGAGGGCAGAAACTTCCCCAAGAGAGGCTGGAGAGAGCAAGGTTGGGCCTATAGACTCTGGTATAGATCCATCCTTCTCTTCCTGGGTGAAATGTTTCTAGGGCCTGCAGATCTTTCTGCAGGGGTGCCCAACAAAAAGGCAAAGCACCTACTGTGTAGGGATCACGTGGCTTGGGCCTCCCATTTTTCAGTCACAATGGGCAAATGCAGCAGGGAGGCTGTCGCTGGTAATGTTCAAGGGGGTGTGAATCATGAGACATCAGAGAATTCCAATGGGGAACTGGCTTCCTCACTTCTAAAAGAGGGAGAAATTGCATATGATTGAGAGCCGCTTTGGACTTTCTGCAGATTTTTCTTTTTTTCACAGAGATGTCTTACTGAGTTTGTTGATTCAGACGCTTAGTGTGGCTGGAGGACAGTTTTAAGTTCAGCACCCTATTTCTTTTCCCCACTGTATCAATTCAAGAGAGATTTGATTTAAAGAAGGTAAATGCAGCTCTCAAGGTTCCCCGTTTCTACATAGAAACTCTAAGGTCCAACTCTGAGGTCCGTCATGATGGCGGTATACAAGGGAGAGTTCTCTGCATCTCTCGCCTTGATAGAGGCATGTCTGCAAATAACCATCAGGCTGGAGCACCAGAGATTCCTGAGGTTCATGTACCTTCACGAAGGTGATGGTGGTGGGGGCAGCTGCATTGTAAAAGAGGGTGTGTTAGTGTATCCTTATCTGGATTGTCTGGCTTATTCATGGGAAATCAAATGACCTCTGTCGACACTCAGTACAAAAGGTACTGATGCGTTTGAAGTCTCTAGGATGGGTGGTGAATCTAGCAACGAGCCATTTAGTCCTCTTCCAAACTCTGGAGTATCTGGGAACTCAGTTCTACACACTAGCGGAGACGGGTGTTTCTCACAGAGAGAGAGTGTGCTGAAATTGCAGAGTCAGATTAGGCTTCTGCTAGAGCTTTTGGTGCCTAGGGTATGAAACTATTTACAGGTCTGGGTTCTATGGCATCGACCATAGGAAATTAATTCTTTGGGCATTCGCACATATGCGGCCTCTGCAGGGAATTCTTCTCCCGCTGGAATCCGTTATTGGAAGAGTTTCATCTTCCTAGTCTGTTAAGAGGAGGAAGCCAGGGATATTTTCATGGTGCTTACTCGCACCAATCTCAAGCATGGTGCAGAATTGGAGATTCTGAATTGGATAATAGAGCTTCCAGCTTTTATCGATTGGGATTCCTTTGCGCCTCATGCCGGGGAGCTTTGCCTCTTAGATTGGAGGCATGCATTATTGAGGTATCTAAAGGTCACTTATGATTTCCATAGATCGCATCTCCTCTTTGTAGATTGTATCACTTCTTTGTACTGTGGAGTTGTCCAAAGAAGGGAATAAATCATCTAAGGCTACAATTGGGCGGGGTTGAAGGAAGCAATCGAATCGACTTACATTTCTAAAGGGTGCCCACTGCCGAGGGGTTTAGGGGGCGCATTTGACACGTTCTCAGGCAACTTCCTGCACTGAGTCACATCAGGTGTGTCTGCATGAAATTTGCTGAGTGGCTACTGGGAAGTCATTGCCCACTTTTGCTAGGCCTTATCACTTAGATGTTGGGGCTCCAGCTTCCATGTGCTTTAGTGAGAGTGTTCTACGAGCGGAAACTCTCCACATCCAACCCCAGTTAAGTGGAGATTAAGTACATCCCTGGAGTCTGGACTGATCTGGGTACGTACAGGGAAAGTAAAATTAGCTCTTTCCTGCTAATTTTCATTCCTATAGTACAACAGAATAGTCCAGAGACCTGCCCATTTACTGGGGGGGGGGGGGAGAGAGTCCGCCGCTCGTACTGTTGCTTTGTATATAGTGCAGAGGAGTTAGAGGTTTTCAGTGCTGATTGCTTATGTTAAATTTGGGAACAGAGTTTTCTATTGTCTTTTTGGGCAACTTCACCTTCTTCTGGTTTGTTGGAGGGGAGCGAGTTGCTTAGAAGCTTGCTTAGAAATCTATGGTTGTTGCTGTCATCTTGGCTTGAGTACAGGTCAATACTGACTGACTGCAGGTGGCACACTGGGTTATGTACAGTGTCAGTGAAACTTTCTCTGTTTCCATCTGCTGGCAGGGAGGCAAAGCCCAGGAGTCTGGACTGATCTGTGGTACTGCAAGAACGAAAATTAACAGTGAAGAACCAGTTTTCCTTTTGCAAGTAAGCTAAAATGGATTAATGCCCACAGTACAAACATAGCACATTATTTTCTTTTTTTAGGATCAATGGAAACTTGTACAGAAGAAAAAACAAAAAAATTAAAACAGAATATGAAAAGAAACTTCAAGTCATGAATAAAGAATTGCAAGGCTGCAAGTAGCTCAGAAAGAACATGCACGATTGTTGAAAAATCAGTCTCAGTATGAAAAACAGATGAGGAAGTTGCAGCAGGATGTGTCAGAAATGAAGAAAACAAAGGTATTTTTAAGCATTTTAAGGCTTCCAAAGAAGTAAAAAATGTGAGATTAAAAAGACAAATCTATTTTTTTATATAGTTATAAATCTCAGTTACATTTTTCTTGCTGCCTGGCTTGTATAATAAATTAGTGGGTTTCTCAAACTTTACAGGTTCGTCTGATGAAAACAAATGAAGGAAGAGCAAGAAAAAGCCAGGATGGTAGAATCGAAGAAGGAATCGAGAGATAGCACAACTGAAAAAAGACCAGCGTAAGAGAGATGTAAGTTCTACCTTAAAAGTTTATAAAAGCTTGTAAATAATGCATGTAGTTGCCTCACCAGATGTAATCCCCACCTCTCATTTATTTAATCATATTTCTATTCCACCACTTCCAAAAATGTGCAGGGTGGATTTACAATAATAACATTCATAAAATACCACAGATAAAATTGCACATGAAACACATAATTTCATAAATATAACATACTAAATAGAGAAATATAATGTGACTGGTACATCAGTCAAATGCCTCAGAAAATATAATTTTCTTAAGCTTCTGTCTAAAAGTCTTAGCCTACCTATTTTTCCTGTGGGTAAACCTATGAGCATTGTTGATCCCCACATTGTACTTTTACCTATGTACAGGGTGGACAGTTTTCAGGCAACCTATTTAGCAGGACAAATAGCTTTTGAAAATTGCTTTCAATATGTTATAAATAAAGGATGTATAAGATTATAGTTTGGTAAACCATGGATTGCTCATGGAAAATGCAACTTCTTATCCTGCCAGACTAATTCAGATGTATGGGTTTACATCAGGTACTAACAGAGAGAGACAGAGGACACACCTTTTTCAAGTTATCATCACTAGCATACAGGATGGTGCAGTGCAGGCAAAAGCCAGTATTCTCTCTCTCCAGCAGATGATAGCAGTTTTGGACTGGTGCAGTATGATTTCCAACTCCCAGACTTTGGCTTTGGTCTCTCACTAGTTAAGCTTTCCCTGGGGCCAGGCTCTCGGAGTCTGTGCCAGGTTGAACAAGTCTGGTATCTGACTGCCTGGTTCCCTGCAGGCCTAGTTCAGCTTGGGGCAGTGGGCTGGCTCACAATTTTTTTCCTTAGAGCAAATGGCTCTCTCCTGGGAATTAGGTTTTGTTTTCCCTTATAAGACCAAAACAAAACAAGACGTTGCTTTGGGTTTTGTGTTGGTAGAAGTATATCCAATCTGGTGCTCCCTACTTTCAGGCTCACCTCAGCGCCATGGATCTTCACCAAGGTGAAGGGTAATGCTCATGGCTTCTTGGATCAGAATGGTGATGACTGTTGGCAGCAAGAGCCCTTTACGGCAGCAGGGGGTTTCTTATCTGTCCCCACACCTTGGCTTTCCTGCTCTTGGGAATGGGTGAATACTGAAGAAGTAGGCTTCCTGAATCAATCCAAGCACTTACCTATCCCAAATTAAGGGAGTCAGCCATTGAATTCCTTCGGCGGGCTCCCCATACATCAAACTCCCTTCCCCCTCCACCAAGTGCTGGACCTACTCTGCTCTTTCTCTGATGTTGCTTTGTTAATAATGGGGTGTTGTGTAAGGATTGAGAAGGAAAACATGCATATTAAACATATTAGAATAACTCTGTAATGTAACAAAATGTGGAAAAAGTGAAGGGGCCTGAATACTTTCTGAATGCACTGTATGTTGAGTCCCAGAGAGTGGGCACTCAACTGGGAAGCTGTCTAAATGTTTATAGGCCAGTGGAGCATTCCTAATGTGGACCTGGTAGTTTCTCACAGAACTTCTAAGCTGACAGATTTTTAAATTGGAGTTGATGCCTTGATTCAACCATGGCTGAAGAACAGGTTTCTTATGTTCATCTTGGCTTCTTAGATGGGTCTTAAAGAAGAATAAAGGTTCACTGGTTGATCGTCATACTGGTAGTTCCAGGATGGCCACAAAGTTTTTTGGATTGGTTGAAGTGGCAGGTTAGTGTTCCTCCTCTTCTTTACAGGATTCATAGTCTGTATTTTCTAGTCCTGGTTCTTTAGGAGGATCCTGCCCCTCACAGTTTTCTGGTCTGATCAGTGAAGGAATGCAGAAAGGGGCATTCCTCAGCAGGTTTGCTTCTTGCTGAAGGCCCATTTTCTTCTCTTGTTCTTCGGATCTGGCATCTTTTTGAGAAATATGACAAGGAGCTGTCCGTTTTATCCTTTCTGACCTTCGTATGGAAGGATTTGGGTGGGGGTGAGAAGAGCCCAGGTTCTGCACTCTCCTTATTCAGGATTCAGATTGAGTGGGTTTCAGAGATGTCTCATCATGGAGTTATTCATATTTAATTCCTTTTAGGATCCTGATTACTTAGTGGGGTCTTAATCTGTTTAACATTAGAACATAAGAATTTGCCATACTGGGTCAGACCGAGGGTCCATCATGCCCAGTATCCTGTTTCCAACTGTGACCAATCCAGGTCACAAGTATTTTGCAACATTCCAAACAGTAAGTACATCCCATGCTGCTATCGTGCGTGTAGTGAAAATAGTGGTTATTCTTAAGTCTGTTTGGTTAATAACGGTTTATTGATTTCTCTTCCATTAACTTCTCTTCCATGAACTTTAAAATCGTCGGCTCAGTGTGCTGCAGCAGTCAAAAAAGCAAACAGAATGTTAAGAATTATGAGGAAGGGAATGGTTAATAAAACGGAAAATGTCATAATGCCTCTGTGTCGCTCCAGGGTGAGACCGCACCTTGAATACTGTGTACAATTCTGGTCACCGCATCTCAAAAGGATATATTTGCGATGGAGAAGGTACAGAGAAGGGCAACCAAAATGATAAAGGGGTTGAACAGCTCCCCTATGAGGAAAGGCTGAAGAGGTTAGGGCTGTTCAGCTTGGAGAAGAGACTGCTGAGGTGGGATATGATAGAGGTCTTTAAGATCATGAGAAGTCTTGAACAAGTAGATGTCAATGGTTATTTACACTTTCGGATAATAGGAGGACTAGGGGGCACTCCATGAAGTTAGCAAGTAGCACATTTAAGACTAATCAGAGAAATACTCTTTCACTCAATGCACAATTAAGTTCTGAAATTTGTTGCCAAAGGATGTGGTTAGTGCAGTTAGTGTAGCTGGGTTCAAGAAAGGTTTGGATAAGTTCTTGGAGAAGTCCATTAACTGCTATTGATCAAGTTTACTTAGGGAACAGCCACTGATATTAATTGCATCAGTAGCGTGGGATCTTCTTGGTGTTTGGGTAATTGCCAGGTTCTTGTGGTCTGGTTTGGCATCTGTTGGAAACAGGATGCTGGACTTGATGGACCCTTGGTCTGACCCAGCATGGCAATTTCTTATGTTCTTATGTTCTCACAGGACAAGCAGAATGGTAGTCCTCACATATGGGTGACATCATCAGGATGGAGCCCAATCACAGAACACTTTTGTCAAAGTTTCTAGAACTTTGACTGGCACCTACTGGGCATGCCCAGCAATGCACTGACCCTGCATCCAGCAGGGGTCCCCCTTCAGACTTCTTTTTTCTGCGCAGCAGTAGCCACGCAGGTTAAGGAGCTCTTGAGATTTCTGACAGAAATTTTCCTCACGGAATGTCTTTCAAAATTTTCAAAAGAATTCTACCCCATAGGGGTCCCCCTATCGATAGCCATACTCCGTGGTCAAAAGGTAAGGTTTTACCCTTGTTGCGGTCTATTCCCATCGAGTTATCCCTTCGGGGCCTACCGGCCATCAACCGCACCGCAGCTAAATTTTTGTCTGAGCCGTGGTGTTGGGTTTTCGTCGGTGCCCCAACTGTACTCGAACAATGTCCATAACTGACCCACATGGGGTCTGTGTTATGTGTTTGGGGTCCGAACACGATGTCCTAACTTGCACCAAATGTGCCCAATGACACCGAAGGGCTGTAAGGCTCGTTTAGAGAAAATGGACTTTCTCTTTCAGTTAAAACCCCAACTCCATCGATAGCTTCGACGTCATCCGAGCCGGTGCCATCAACTTCTCGCCAGCACCGGGACACCACTGCTGGTCGACTGGCGTCGACAATTCCAAAGGTGTCTATTGCCTCCTTGGCTCCTCAAGAAAAGGACAGATGAGAACATCGGGAAAAGCGTCGACACCGGCTTCAGAAGGTTCAGTCTGTCGATCCAGGCAAGTCCTCAGCATCGACGTCGACAGAGCCACCGACAAAGAAGCCCCATCCAGAAAAGGCCCCATCCTCTTCTGTGACCCGGTCACCTAGGCAATACCCACCTTTAATGGTGAAGGGCTCCGCAACTCCACCTTCACCAGTGGACCCTCCGGCTACGCCAGTGCAGCCTCTTACTCCGGTGCTGGGGTTCCATGCCCCAGGCTTCTGCGAGGAATTGGATCGGATTATCCAAGAGGCCATCGGTAAAGTACTTCAGGGCTTCCAACCTCCATCGATGCCGGTATGGTCACCGATCTGATTCCCGCAGCACTCCCACCGCGTTGATCAGTGCCCTGCCTCCGATGGAACCGAGAGCACCGGTGGGTCCAGTGCCGCCTTCACCAATTCCATTATCAGATGATGAGGAAACACAGATACCCATTGCACCATCTGGGATCTTACCACCGACTCGTCCATTGATGTCACTGGTCCCTTCGGTGCCTCCATCGATGCCATCGGTTCATCCATTGATGCCATTGGTGCCTCCATCGATGCCGTCAGTGCCACCTCCGATGCCGTTGATGCCTAGGCCTGGTCCTTCAGGATTAGCACAACTTCTCCCTGCTGGAGACCCACTAGGTGCTGGAGATCAGCCCTATAATCCTTGGACTGATGATTCTTCCCAGGATGCAGATGATCTATTATCAGAGCCCTCTCCCCCCAGATGAAAGACTACGCTCTCCACCAGAAGATCTGTCTTTTATTAATTTCATCAAGGAAATGTCTGAAACCATTCTCTTTCAGCTTCAGACGGAAGAGGACTCTAGGCACAAGATGCTGGAAGTACTCTAGTTTCTTGATGCTCCTAAGGAAATCATGTCTATACCTATCCATGAAATCCTGCTTGATCTCCTGAAGAGAAACTGGGAACACCCATGTTCGGTCCCATCTGTCAACTGCAAGACAGTTGCCACCTATTTGGTGCAGTCAGCTCCTGGGTTCCAAAGTCACAGTTGGATCATCACTCTGTGGTCGTTGAATCAGCCCAGAAGAAGGCACGACGTTCAAAACCTCATTCCTCCATACCTCCAGGGAAGGAAGAAAAAATCCCTGGATACCTCTGGCAGCCGTGTCTTCCATGGCTCAATACTCATATCTCGCATTGCATCTTACCAGTTATACATGACCCAGTATAACAGAGACCTTTTTAAAAGGATCCAGGACTTCTCTGATTTTTTACCAGAGCAACTCCAGACTCAACTTCATACTCTAGCTCAGAAAGGTCTAGATGCTGGAAAGATGAGGACCGCGCTGCATATCATATCTTTGACACTGCCTCTAGAGTGTCTGCAGCAGGGATTAGTGCAAGAAGATGGGCCTGGCTCAAATCCTTGGACTTAAGACCAGAAGTCCAAGACAGGTTAGCAGATCTACCCTGTGTGGGCGATAATCACTTCGGGGAAAAGATCCAAGAGACTGTGGCGCAGTTGAAGGACCACCATGAATCGCTGCGCCAACTTTCTTCTGTGCCGTCTGAGTTCCCTTCCACCCCCTAAGAGAACTTTCAGACGTGACTCTTAAGTGGCCGTGACTCTAAGCTAAGGAAATTTATCCTCCGGCTTCTAGAGGTTGCCCTTCCAGACCTTACCAAAAAGGTCAATCCAGGCAGACTGGGCCTCAAAAGTCTCAGCCACCTTCTCAGCCTGGACCAGGGTCAGGATTTTGACTCCTTCCTAGAGAGTGTAAGCCAACCTCCTCTTCCATCCATACCAGTCGGTGGTCGGCTCTGCCACTTCAACAGCGCTTGGCATACAGTCACCACAGACAGTGGGTACTCGCAGTAGTCACTCAGGGTTACCACCTAAATTTCCTGACTGTTCCAGCGGACTCTTCACCTCGGCTGATGTGGGGAACGTCTGACCACTCTCCCTTGCTCGGATAGGAGGTCTCATCCCGAGCAATAGAACCAGTGCCCTCCCCCAGCAGGGGAAGGGGTTTTATTCTCGGTATTTTCTAATACCAAAAAGGTCAGGTGGTGTACGCCCGATACTGGACCTCCGCACACTAAACAAATTTTTGCACAGAGAAAAATTCAAAATGGTAACCTTGGGCTCTCTACTTCCTCTTCTACAAAGAGAAGATTGGCTATGCTCTCTAGATCTCCAAGATGCTTACACACACGTCTCAATTACTCCATCTCATTGCAAGTACCTGTGATTCCTGGTTGACCCTCGTCATTTCCAGTACCGTGTACTACCATTCGGCCTGGCGTCCGCTCCACGAGTATTCACCAAGTGCATGGTGGTGGTCTCAGCCTTCCTCAGGAATCAGGGTGTACATGTCTACCCTTATCTCGACGATTGGTTGATAAGAGCTCCAACTCAGCAGGGTGCATTAACCTCCCTGCATCTCACTATCCAACACCCTGATCTCCTTAGGGTTTCTAATCAACTATACCAAATTCAGGATAGTTCCATCCCAAACCATATCCTTTATAGGGGTCGACCTAAACACTATACAGGCGAAACCCTTCCTCCCCCAGGATCGCGCTTTCACCATAATATCTCTGGCGCATCAACTACAGACTCGAGTATCTTCAACTGCTCGTCACTTCCTCATATTGTTGGGTCACATGGCGTCCTCTGTGCACTTCCTCATATTGTTGGGTCACATGGCGTCCTCGGTGCATGTCACTCCGATGGCTCGCCTAGCCATGAGAGTAATGCAGTGGACCTTAAAATGCCAGTGGATCAAGCTTGTCAGCGATTGTCCAGCATTATCCAGGTTACCAAACAGCTCCGTCTGTCACTAGCCTGGTGGATGACTTCCACCAGGCCTTCCATTTCAGGCTCCAGATCCTCAAATTATCTTAACAGACGCATCCAACCTCGGGTGGGTGCACATGTAGGCGATCTGCAGACTCAGGGAACCTGGTCTACAGAGGAAGCCAAACACCAGACAAATTTCCTGGAGCTATGGGCGATCAGGTATGCTCTTAAGGCCTTTCAGGATTGCCTATCAAACAAAGCCATCCTGACTCAAACCAACAATCAGGTTGCGATATGGTACATCAGCAAACAAGGGGGAACGGGCTCCTGCCTCCTGTGTCAGGAAGCTGCACAGATATGGGCATGGGCCCTTTCCTGCTCAATGTGCCTCAAAGCAACCTACTTGCCGGGAGTGGACAATGTGTTGGCAGACAAGCTGAGTCGCACTTTCCATCCGCACGAGTGGTCTCTCAACCCCACAGTAGCAGACACGATATTCCAATGTTGAGGTTACCCTCGAATAGACCTCTTTGCGTCGGTCCACAATGACAAAGTAGACAACTTCTGCTCTCTCATTCACAGTCACCAAGAGATGCCTTCGGCCTCTCCTGGGCCAGCAGTCTCCTTTATTGTTCACGTTGATGTTAATGTTATTGCACAGATGTTTATTGTAAACCAATACGATATGATTGGTATCATGAGTGTCGGTATAAAAAAGCCCTAAATAAATAAATAAATAAATGCGTACCCTCCACTTCCTCTCATTTCAAAGATCCTCATGAACCTCCGGCAGGACAAGGGATTAATGATTCTGATAGCTTCCCACTGGCCATGCCAGGTTTGGTTTCCAGTCCTCCAGGACCTATCAATACGACACATTCCTCTAGGGAAGGATCCCCTTCTAATCACTCAGAACGAAGGGTATCTGTGTCACCCCAACCTCCAAGCTCTGTCTCTGACGGCCTGGATGTTGAAAGGTTAATACTCCAACCTTTTAACCTTTCAGAGTCAGTATCCCAAGTCCTTGTGGCTTCACGAAAGCCTTCAACAAGAAGGTCTTGACTCTCTAAGTGGAAGAGGTTTACGGTCTGGTGTACTTCCATGTCCATAGACCCCTTCACTTGTTCCACTGCGAAGTTCCTGGACTACCTCTGGCACCTGTCAGAGTTAGGCCTAAAAACTTCCTCTATCAGGGTGCACGTTAGTGCAGTGTCTGCATACCATAAGGGTATAGGAAATGTCTCCATTTCAATGCAACCCTTAGTATCACGTTTCATGAGAGGCTTGCTCCTTTTAAAAACCTCCACTGTGCCCTCCTGCCCCTGCTTGGGACCTTAATGTGCTTTTGGGACGGCTAATGAAACCTCCGTTTGAGCCTCTCCACTCAATTGTTTGTTTCTTTTGATACCATCAAATTGGGAAATCCTGTGGGAAAGCAGACCCTCTCCTCCTGGTTGGCGGAATGCATTTCTTTTTGCTACCAGCAAGCAGGCATACCGCTACAAGACCGTGTAAACGCACACTCGATCAGGGCCATGGCGACATCAGTAGCACCTCTGTTCGGTGCCGTTTGCTGATATTTTTAAGGCTGCTACCTGAAGTTCTTGCCATACTTTCGCAGCCCATTATTGCTTAGATAAGGCTGGCACACTGGATTCCATCTTTGGCCGGTCCATTCTACGCAATTTGTTTTCAGTTTAACTTCCCAACATCCTTCCACCGATCCGTTTAGGGTTCAGGATGCCCTCCTAACCAAATTTCCACCCCTGTTGTTGTGCCCGTTGCATGTCTTTGGGTGCATTTGGTGCTTTGCTCGGGCATCCTCAGCTCGGTACTCACCCATATGTGAGGACTACCATCCTGCTTGTCCTGTGAGAAAGCAGAGTTGCTTACCTGTAATAGGTATTCTCACAGGACAGCAGGATGTTAGTCCTCATGAAACCCACCTGCCACCCCGCGGAGTTGGGTTTGTTTACGTTTTCTCATTTTATTTTTCGCACATACTTTTACTATAACACGAGACTGAAGAGGGACCCCTGCTGGATGCAGGGTCAGTGCATTGCTGGGCATGCCCAGTAGGTGCCAGTCAAAGTTCTAGAAACTTTGACAAAAGTGTTCTGTGATTGGACTCCATAAGAACATAAGAAATTGCCATGCTGGGTCAGACCAAGGTTCCATCAAGCCCAGCATCCTGTTTCCAACAGAGGCCAAACCAGGCCACAAGAACCTGGCAATTATCCAAACACTAAGAAGATCAAATGCTACTGATGCAATTAATAGCAGTGGCTATTCCCTAAGTAAACTTGATTAATAGCCGTTAATGGACTTCTCCTCCAAGAACTTATCCAAACCTTTTTTGAACCCAGTTACACTAACTGCACTAACCACATCCTCTGGCAACAATTCCAGAGCTTTATTGTGCATTGAGTGAAAAAGAATTTTCTCCGATTAGTCTTAAATGTGCTTCTTGCTAACTTCATGGAATGCCCCCTAATCGTTCTATTATTCGAAAGTGTTAATAACCGAGTCACATCTACTCGTTCAAGACCTCTCATGATCTTAAAGACCTCTATCATATCCCCCTCAGCTGTCTCTTCTCCAAGCTGAACAGCTCTACCTCTTCAGCCTTTCCTCATAGGGGAGCTGTTCCATCCCCTTTATAATTTTGGTTGTCCTTCTATGTACCTTTTCCATCGCAACTATATCTTTTTTGAGATGCGGCGACCAGAATTGTACACAGTATTCAAGGTGTGGTCTCACCATGGAGCGATATAGAGGCATTATGATAATTCCTAACATTCTGTTTGCTTTTTTGACTGCTGCAGCACACTGAGCCGGCGATTTTAAAGTATTATCCACTATGATGCCTAGATCTTTTTCCTGAGTGGTAGCTTCTAATATGGAACCTAACATCGTGTAACTAAATGCAACACCTTGCACTTATCCACATTAAATTTCATCTGCCATTTGGATGCCCAATCTTCCAGTCTTGCAAGATCCTCCTGTAATGTATCACAGTCTGCTTGTGATTTAACTACTCTGAATAATTTTGTATCATCCGCAAATTTGATAACCTCACTCATCGTATTCCTTTCCAGATCATTTATATATATATTGAAAAGCATCGGTCCAAGTACAGATCCCTGAGGCACTCCACTGTTTACCCTTTTCCACCGAGAAAATTGACCATTTAATCCTACTCTCTGTTTCCTGTCTTTTAACCAGTTTGTAATCCACGAAAGGACATCGCCTCCTATCCCATGACTTTTTAGTTTTCGTAGAAGCCTCTCATGTGGCACTTTGTCAAACACCTTCTGAAAATCCAAATACACTACATCTACTTGTTCAAAAAAATGAAGCAGATTTGTTAGGCAAGACTTCCCTTGGCTAAATCCGTGTTGACTGTGTTCCATTAAATCATGTCTTTCTATATGCTCTACGATTTTGATCTTGAGAATAGTTTCCACTATTTTTCCCGGCACTGAAGTTAGGCTCACTGGTCTATAGTTACCCGGATCGCCCCTGGAGCCTTTTTTAAATATTGGGGTTACATTGGCCACCCTCCAGTCTTCAGGTACAATGGATGATTTTAATGATAGGTTACAAATTTTAACTAATAGATCAGAAATTTCATTTTTGAGTTCCTTCAGTACCCTTGGATGCATACCGTCCGGTCCAGGTGATTTGCTACTCTTTAGTTTGTCAATCTGGCCTACTACATCTTCCAGGTTCACAGTGATTTCGCTCAGTTCGTCTGACTCATCACTCCTGAAAACCATCTCCGGAACTGGTATCCTCCCAACATCCTCATTAGTAAACATGGAAGCAAAGAATTCATTTAGTCTTTCTGCAATGGCCTTATCTTCCCTAAGAGCCCCTTTAACCCCTCGGTCATCTAATGGCCAACCGACTCCCTCACAGGTTTCTTGCTTTGGATATATTTTAAAAAGTTTTTATTATGAGTTTTTGCCTCTATGGCCAACTTCATTTCAAATTTTCTCTTTGCCTTTCTTATCAATGTTTTATACTTAACTTGACAATGCTTATGTTTTATCCTATTTTCTTCAGATGGATCCATCTTCCAATTTTTGAAGGATGTTTTTTTGGCTAAAATAGCCTCTTTCACCTCACCTTTTAACCATGACCGTATTCGTTTTGCCTTCCTTCCACCGTTTTTAGTGCGTGGAATACATATGGACTGCGCCTCTAGGATTGTATTTTTAAACAATGTCCAAGCCTGTTGAACACTTTTAACCTTTGCAGCTGCACCTTTCAGTTCCCTTTTGAAAGTTTTGTGTTAGAGCTGCAGATTTACTTATTGTCCCCCTTCCAGTTATTAGTTTAAATTTGATTATGTTATGATCACTGTTGCCAAGTGGCCCCACCACTGTTACCCTCTCTCACCAAATCCTGCGTTCCACTAAGAATTAAATCTAAAATAGCTCCCTCTCTTTTTGGTTCCTGAACCAATTGCTTCATGAAGCAATCATTTATTACATCCAGGAACTTTGTCTCTAGCAAGTCCTGATGTTACAGTTACCCAGTCAATATTGGGGTAATTGAAATCTCTCAGACACAATGGTGCAGGATAAAACTCTCACTTCCACTGAGAATTGTAAACAGTTACATTTATTCAGAATAATGACAGGTATTCATTGCGGCAACTCCATCAGTAATATCAGATATTTCTTAAAGTCCCCCGACACGGTCCCGTGTTTCGCGACTGCTGCATCGGGAGGGACCAAGTAACAGTATCAATCTTTAAAAGTGATATCTGGAGATTGATACTGTTACTTGGTCCCTCCCGATGCAGCAGTCGCGAAACACGGGACCGTGTCGGGGGACTTTAAGAAATCTCTGATATTACTGATGGAGTTGCCGCAATGAATACCTGTCATTAATCTGAATAAATGTAACTGTTTACAATTCTCAGTGGAAGTGAGAGTTTTATCCTGCACCATTGTGTCTGAGTACTTGCGGATGTGCAAGGTTGATGCTTCATTGGATTATCGGGTAATTGAAATTTCCCATTATTATTGCACTGCCAAATTGGTTAGCTTCCCTGATTTCTCTTAGCATTTCATCATTTGTCTGACCATTTTGTCCAGGTGGACGGTAGTATACTCCTATCACTATACTCGTACTAAACAAACATAGGATTTCTACCCATATAGATTCTACTGAGCATTTAGTCTCTTCTATGATCTTTATCCTGTTGGACTCTATATCCTCCTGGACATAAAGAGCCTCACCCCCGCCAAGTTGATCCTATCATTGCGATATAATTTGTACCCTGATATAGCACTGTCCCATTGGTTATCCTCCTTCCACCAAGTCTCTGTGATGCCAATTATGTCAATCTCATCATTTGCTGCTATGCACTCTAACTCTCCCATCTTACTTCTTAGACTTCTGGCATTGGCATACAGACATTTCAAAGTGTGTGTTTTGTTTGTTTTAACAACCTGCTTTTCAGTTGTTTGGGATAATTCGGAAATCATTAGCTTTGGTGATTTTTTACATATAGGCATATGGACTCTGTTTACTTTTAATGGAACCTCTCTGTTGGGATGCCCTAACTCTCCTGTATCATTAGTATCCTTCAAGGATATATTTCTCTGAACCATGCACTGCTGAGTGACTGTCTGCTTTCCCCCTTGTTCTAGTTTAAAAGCTGCGCTATTTCCTTTTTGAAAGTTAGTGCCAGTAGCTTGGTTCCACTCTGGATAAGGTGGAGCCCATCCTTTCGGAAAAGTCTCCCCTTTCCCCAAAAGTTCCCCCAGTTCCTTACAAAGCTGAATCTCTCTTCCCTGCACCATCGTCTCATCCATGCATTGAAACTCTGGAGCTCTGCCTGCCTCTGGGGACCTGCACCCATATGTGAGGTCCCCAGAGGCAGGCATATGTGAGGACTAACATCCTGCTATCCTGTGAGAACATCTGTTACAGGTAAGCCACTCTGCTTTCTAACTTTTTCTAACTTTTTTTTAAACCCAGCTACGCTAACTTCTGTAACCACATCCTCCAAAAATTAATTCCAGAGTTTAATTGTGCACAGCTTGAAAAAGAACTTTCTTCAGTTTGTTTTGAATGTTACTAACTTCATGGAGTGTCCCCTAGTTCTTGTATTTTTTTTGAAAGAGTAAATAACTGATTTACATTTACCTGTTATATTCCACTCATTGTTTTATAGATCTGTCATATCCCCCCTCAGCTGTCTCGTCTCCAGCTGATCAGCCCTAACTTCTTTAGCCTTTTCCCATAGGGGAGCTGCTCCATCCCCTTTATCATTTTGTCTCCCTTTTCTGTATTTTTTCCAATGCAACTATATCTTTTTTTTTTTTTTTTTTGTGATGCGGTGACCAGAACTGCACACAGTACTCAAGGTGCAGCCTCATCATAGAGCAATGAAGAGGCATTATCCCAGGACAAGCAGGATGCTAGTCCTCACATATGGGTGATGTCACTGACGGAGCCCTATTGCGGGAAAATTTCTGTCAAAGTTCCTAGAAATTTTTGACTGGCACTGTGAGGCCACTGAGCATGCCCAGCATGCCATGATATTCTCTGCCACAGGGGCTCTCACTCTAGTCTTTGTTTTTCCGCGCTGCTGTAAGCATCGCAGAGATAGGAGCCCTGTGAGTTTCATTACTCACTTCTGACTGAAAAAGTCAAATTTTTTCCAAAGTTTTTTCCCACAAGGGATCTCACTCTCCCTTTCTCACCGGACAGTGAGAAATTGATAGCGTTTTTACGTGAGAAAAAATAATAGATTTTCTCACAGAACTTTTCTCATCGACGACCGTCGATACAATGGCTTTGGGTTTTAAAAAAATGGCCCAATTTGTAATCGGACCATGTCAATCACAGACCACTTCTCGAGCCCTGTCGTCTGTTTAGGCGAGAAACATTGAATCTCGTCCTGCCAACAATGCCAGGAATGACTCTGAAGGGAAGGAAATTAAGGAGAGAGAAAATGGAACATCTTTTCCACCTGCAATTCCTTCCTTCACCTTCGACAATCCACAAAATCATCACCAGCAGGAGTTACGAAAAAAAGTCCTCCTGAAAAAACGTCGAACTGGAAGGATCCGGTATAAAGCATCGCCAACTCACGTTGACGATATCATAAGGTCAGTAACCGATGTAGGCCTAAACATAAACATCGGCATCGTCACGCCCGGCAATCACACCGTTACCCCCCAGGAGGAACCGAGCGCGAAGCGGCAGAAACAAACAGACACACCGGTACCATCCGGGCCTACTCCGGTACAATCGGTTCAGCCATCGCAGGAGATATTATCTCTTCCTCCACAGACGCCAGCCGGACCAACAATCTCACAGGACTTGTCGATGCTAATCAAAGAAGCAGTAATGCAAGCCCTAAAAGACCAGCTTCCGGTGACCACGCTGATTCCGGCGATATCTCCGATGCTGGTGACATCTCTGATACCGGTGACGTCACCGATGCCGGTAACCTTGCCGATGACGATGGCACTCTCCATACCGGTGACATCACCGATGCCGGGGAAAACCCCGATGCCAGTGATGTCGATTCCACTGATGCCCGCGACATCGATTCCAACACCGATACCTTCTATCTTGCCGATATCGATGACTTCATCGGTTCCAGCACCGATGCCCACCTTTACCCTAGCACCAACACAAGGGAAAAAGGGTAAAACACCGATGACTGCAAAACATCCATTGAAGACACCAATTCCTTCGATGCCAAAACCTTCACCAACTGTGCCACTCATTCCTGGGCTCCAGGATCTTCAGAGTCGCACTACACAGCATCATTATGAAAAGATATCAGGATTTATTGGATTCCTTACCATCTTAATCCAAGAGAGGATATCCAAACGACTCTTCTCCTGATGATCCTTTACCAGGACCTTCTGGCCTTCCTCCACCACTTAGGACTTCAGTACCACCACAACAACAACTCCAGAGTATGATACTTGGAGTGATACTGCCTCACAGACATCATCAGAAGATTTTATGTCTGAACCATCACCACCACATCCCAGAAAACAATCTCCTCCAGAGGATTTCACTTTTACTAGTTTGTGCAGGAAATGGCTGATTCCATTCCATTTAAATTAGAAACCGAGCAGGACACCAGGCAACAAACCTTTGGAGGTACTCCAATTTGTTGACCCCCTGAAACAGGTGGTGGCCATTCCAATACATGATGTTCTCTTACAATTGCAACATCGTCTATGGGAACATCCCTGCTCTGTTCCAGCAGTGAACAAGAGGATGGGACAGTACCTACTTAGTCCAATCCACTCCGAGATACCAGAAGTCACAACCTTCCTCACCACTCAGTGGGTTGTGGAATCAGCACAAAAAAGAATCAAAAAGAACAAAGAATTCATTCATCAAACCCCCCAGGAAAAGACCATAGATTTCTGGATTCCATGGGTCGTAAAGTATTTCAAGGGGCCATGCTAAACGCTCGGATTTCTTCCTATCACCTTTACATGACCCAGTATCAAAGAAAACTTATGGAAACAAATTCAAGATGTTGTCCCATCTCTCCCTGCTCAATATCAGGAAGCTGCCCAGGCCATCATCCACAAGGTTCTGGAAGCCGGGAAACATGAAGGTCAGGCGGCCTATGACGGCTTCGAAACTGCTTCAAGAGCTAGCTGCATCCAGGCATTAGCGCCAGAAGATGGGCATGGCTCAAGGTCTAAGACCTTCGACCGGACGTGCAGGATAAGTTAGTGGATCTCCCCTGTCTGGGAGACAACCTTTTCGGATCAAAGGTCCAGGATGCTGGCTCTCAATTAAAAGAACATACGGAGACACTAAGACACTATCCTCCTCCCACCAGGATACCCCTACCCACACTGGCGTAGGCCTCAACGAAAGGACACCAGAAGACCTTCTACCGGCAGCGGAGATACTATCCTCCAGCATCTTGTCCCAGGCCTTCTAGAACTCAACAAAGGCCGCAACCACGGCAGCAGAGAGCAACTAGGCCTCAACCTGCCCCACAGACAGGACCTGCTACTGGTTTTTGAAATTTCATCCAGAGAACTCAGCCTTTCCTCAAATCCTCAGCCAGGACTACCAGTGGGAGGCGGATATTCAAATTTTACAGCAATTGGATATCAATAACATCAGATCAATGGGTTCTATCAATAATATATCGAGGATATCAACTCAATTTCATCTCAATTCCCAAGATTTTCCACCAAGTCATCTCATCTCAGCGAAAATCATATGCTTCAATTACAATAGAATTATCCCCCCTTCTGAAAGCCAGAGCGGTAGAGCTGGTGCCCTGGTCTCAGAAGGGAAGAGGATTCTATTCCCGTTATTTCCTCATTCCAAAGAAAACCAGAGGCCTACGTCCCATCCTAGACCTCAGAAATCTCAACAAATTTCTAAAGAAGGAATAATTCGGGTTGGTTTCCCTAGGCACCATGCTTCCTCTTCTTCAAGCAGGAGATTGGCTTTGTTCTCTGGATCTTCAAGACGCTTACGCTCACATACCAATATTCCCTCCTCACCGCAGTACCTGCGCTTCATGGTGGGGCATCACCATTTCCAATACAGAGTACTGCCATTCGGACTTGCCTCTGCTCCCAGAGTGTTCACCAAATGTCTGGCAGTAATAGCAGCACACTTGCACAAGCAAAGTGTCCATGTCTTTCCATATCTAGATGACTGGCTCATCAGAAGTCACTCTCAACAGGGAGCTCTCACTTCTCTCAGACGAATGATTTCCCTACTTTACTCCATGGGTTTTCTCATCAGTTATCAAAAATCCCACCTTACTCCATCTCACCTACTTCAATTCATAGGTGCAGACTTGAACACTAGCCTATCAAGAGCCTTTCTACCCGAGGATCGAGCAGAAACACTATCCCTGTTGGCAAACTCGATTCACTCGAAGAAACAGGCAACAGCTCATCGGTTTCTAACCTTACCAGGCCACATGGCCTCCACAGTTCATGTCACTCCTACGGCAAGACTAGCCATGCGAGTAACTCAATGGACTTTAAGATCTCAATGGATCCAAGCCATTCAACCACTGCATTCTCCAATTCAAGTAACCCACCAGCTACGGTCCTCTCTGCTTTGGTGGATGAACAAGGACAATTTGCGCAAGGACCTACCCTTCCAACAACCAGTCCCACAGATAACGTTAACTACAGATGCATCCACCTTGGGTTGGGGAGCTCACATAAACACTCTCCAAACCCAAGGTACTTGGACAAAACTCGAAGCAACATTTCAAATCAATTTCCTGGAGCTTCGAGCTATACGTTATGCGCTGCATGCGTTCAAGGACTGCCTTTCACACAAGACTCTTCTAATCCAAACGGCCAACACAGTTGCCATGTGGTACATCAACAAACAAGGAGGTACGGGCTCGTATCTCCTTTGTCAAGAAGCTGCACAGATTTGGGGCTGGGCCCTGAACCACTCAATGTTCCTCCGGGCCACTTATCTGGAAGGCATTCACAATGTAGTGGCAGATCGACTCAGTCGTCAATTTCAACCACACGAATGGTCCCTGGATCCCTCAGTAGCGACCAGGATATTTCAGCATTGGGGACAACCAACAATAGACCTCTTTGCGTCACATCTGAATCACAAAGTGGACAAATTCTGTTCTCTTCACAAACAGACAAACCAGCCAGCCAAGGTCGCCTTTGCTCGCCCTTGGAACTCAGGCCTTCTATACGCGTATTCTCCGATACCGCTCATAATCGAAACTCTAGTGAAGCTACAACAGGACAAGGGTCCATGATACTCATAGCCCCGTATTGGCCTTGACAAGTATGGTTTCCCACACTTTTAGACCTCTCGATCAGGGATCCCATTCGCCTGAGTGTAGCTCCCACTCTCATAACTCAGGATCAGGGTCGGTTGTGCCATCCCAACCTTCAATCCCTATCCCTGACAGCATGGATGTTGAAAGCTTGATTTTACAACCACTCAATCTTTCAACCAATGTATCTCAAGTGCTTATAGCTTCACGTAAACCTTCCACACGAAAGAATTATTCTTCCAATGGAAGAGATTCACTTTGTGGTGCAGACAAAAGAATATTGATCCTTTCACTTGCCCCACTACTTCTCTACTAGACTACTTATACCATCTTTCAGACTCTGGTCTCCAGACTTCATCTGTAAGAGTACATTTAAGTGCAATCTCAGCTTACCATAACAAGATGGGCGATGCACCTATATCCTCACAACCTCTTGTCAGTAGGTTTATGAGAGGTTTAACTCAAATTAGACCACCAATTCGGCCTCCAGTCACAGAATGAGACCTGAATCTGGTTTTAACAAGACTGTGTTCTCCTTTCGAACCCATATGATATTAAATTTCTCACATGGAAGACTATCTTCCTCATAGCCATTACATCAGCTAGAAGGGTTAGTGAGTTACAAGCACTTGTCACGTACTCACCCTATATGAAATTCCTACATGACAGAGTGGTTCTCCGTACACATCCAAAATTCCTCCCCAAGGTAGTTACGGAATTCCTCTTGAACCAATCAATAGTTTTACCCACATTCTTCCCAAGGCCTCATCCTCACCAAGGAGAAAGAGCCTTACATACCTTGGACTGTAAGCGTGCACTATCTTTCTACTTAAACCACACTGCAGTCCACAGGAAATCCAATCAGCTTTTTGTTTCCTATGATCCAAACAAACCGGGTAAAGCAGTGGGTAAGCATACTCTATCCAGTTGGCTAGCAGATTGCATACAGTTTTGCTATGAAAAAGCAGGCCTTCCTCTCCAAGGGCGAGTAAAGGCTCATTCAGTAAGAGCAATGTCAACTTCAGTAGCACACTTTTGTTCAGTGCCAATCCTTGACATATGTAAAGCAGCAACATGGAGTTCTCTTCATACCTTTGCAGCTCATTACTGTTTGGACAAAGAAGGATGACAAGATTCAGCCTATGGACAATCTGTCTTAAAGAACTTGTTTCCAGTTTACTCCCAACTCCTTCTACATCCAACCTGCTCTAATCTTCGGCTGTCTCATTTTCAACAACAATACTTCCCTGTTGCTTCACTACAAAATGACTCGGCCTCTAGCTTGCTAATCACCCATATGTGAGGACTAGCATCCTGCTTGTCCTGGGATAAAGCAAAATTGCTTAACCTTGTAATAGGTGTTTATCCCAGGACAGCAGGATGTAGTCCTCACGAAACCCACCCGCCACCCCCGCGGAGTTGGGTCTCATACCTTTTATTTTATTTTTTGCTAAAGCTTATTGCTACAATACGAGACTAGAGTGAGACCCCTGTGGGCAGAGAATATCATGGCATGCTGGGCATGCTCAGTGGCCTCACAGTGCCAGTCAAAAGTTTCTAGAAACTTTGACAGAAGTTTTCCCGCAATAGGGCTCCGTCAGTGACGTCACCCATATGTGAGGGCTACATCCTGCTGTCCTGGGATAACACCTATTACAAGGTAAGCAATTTTGCTTTGACATTTGTTGTTTTATTCTCCAATCCTTTTCTAATAATTCCTAACATTCTATTTGCTTTTTTGGCCGCTGTCACACACTGAACCTAGGATTACAATGTATTGTCCTCTATGATGCCCACGTCTTTTTCCTGGGCGGTAACTCCCAGTATGGAATCTAGCATCGTATAACTACAATGTGGGTTACTTTTCCCCATGTGTGCATCACTTTGCATTTGTCCACATTAAATTTCATTTGCAATTTAATTGCACAGTCTTCCAGTCTAGCAAGGTCCTCCTGCAATTTTTCACAATCCACTGTGATTTAACATCTCTGAATAATTTTGTGTCTGCAAATTTGATCACTTCACTTGTTCTCATTTCCAAATCATTTATGATTATATTAAAAAAGCATTGGCTTCAGTACAGATCCTGAGGCACTCCACTGAGAAAAGACCATTTAGTTTTTACTTTCTGGTTCTTATCTTTTAACTGGTTTGCAATCCATAATAGGACATTGCTTCTTATCTGAAGCTTTTTTTAAACTTCCCTCATGGGGCAATTTGTCAAATTCCTTCGAAATCCAAATACACTACGTCCACTGGCTCATCATTATCCATATGTTTAACCCCTTCAAAAAAAGTAGCAGATTGGTTGAGGCGCTATTTCCCTGTGTAAATCCATTCTGGTTGTGTCCCATTAAACCATGTCTTTCTATATGTTCTATGACTTTATTCTTTAGAATAGTTCTCCTCGATTTTTGCCCGGCACTGAATGAAAGACAGACTCACTGGTCTATAGTTTTTCAGGTCACCCCAGAGCCCTTGTTAAAATCGTGGCTTCTTTGGCCACCCTTTAGTCTTCAGGTATAACAGATGATCCAATGATAGGTTACAAATTACCAGTAACAGATCTGCAATTTCATTTTTGAGTTTTTTAGTACTTTGGGGTGTATGCCACCTGAACTGGGCGATTTGCTACTCTTTAGTTAATCTGCCTTATTGCATCTTCAACTTTACAGTGATTTGTATCAGTTCTTTTGAATCATCACCATTGAGTATAGTTGTCTCCCAAAATCCTCTCCAGTAAATACCAACACAAAGAATTAATTCAGTCTTTCCATGATGGTTGGTTTTGATTGGTGTTCGGATGGGTTTTCCCTTCAAGCCTGGACTTTCTCTCCTTAAGAATGATCTGTTGGCTATTGTTTAGCTGGAAGATTTTCAGATTTACTGGCATTATCTTGCAAAGTTCTCTACCTAGTGTTTTTCTGCATAGTTGGTTTTTTTTTTGACCAGTGCCATTCTTACCTAAAGTCATGTTGACTTTTCTTTTGAGCTAGACAGTTTACTCTGCCAGTATTCCTGAAGGGGGAATGTCAGGTAAAGGATGAGTCTCTGCACTTTTTGGATGTTCGAATTCTCTTCTGATATCAAACATGACTAATCTGTCAGGAGGTTTGGTGTGCTAAGGGTTTTGTTTTGCAGAGTTCACAAGCAAGAGTTTGCTTCAAGATTGTAATGTTATAGGGGTATCAAGAATCGATCCCTTAGTATATACAACTGAAGAGCTTCATGCTCATCCTGTCAAAGCTTACGCATCCTCTGAAACAGAGAGTGTATAATGATGGCCCCAGTTGATATTTGTAAAGTGGCTATTTGGTCTTCCTTATATTCATTCTTCCTTATTGCAGTTTACATGTGCAAGCCAAGGAGGTTTCCAGTGCTTTAGGCTTGTGTTTTCAGGGTAACCCTCTCTTCTTCCCAAGTAAGAATGGGCTTGGACACTTCCCGCACATCTGTATGTTTAGAGACATTTAATCTGATCTATTAATTTCCTTTCTTGAATCCAGCTAAACCAGTCCAGGACTCTCTCAGGGAATCAGGGCGCTGTGTTGTTCGTTTGTGGTTGTTGGTCTCGGAACTTACAGAAGGTTTCACTTGTTCCTTATGGGAAAAATCCTAGTATTATCTTTTCTGTTATTTCTTTCACTTGTATCCTTGGTCGAATTTGGAGAGGGTTTGATCTTGGAGGATTTTCTCTTGTACTTATGATGTATTTGAGTTAATAGTCCTAGGAGTAGGTTTGTTTTTGTTTTGTTTTTTTGCTTCTGTTTCTTTGACATAAGGATACTGGCTTTGCCTGCATTTCACCATCCTATATACTAGTTGTGATCTTACTGAAAAAGGTGGTGACTTTGTCTTCATTTGCTAGTAGGTTATACAAACTCACACATCTGGACTGATCTAGCAGGATTCAAGAGAAGGAAATTAACAGGTAAGACTAAATTTCTCCATGTCAGCTCATAGAACTCTTAAAACACAAAAAAATCCTGTAAAGTCTCAGACTTTTTCAGGGTCTAATCTTTTTCATTTATGCCCAAGGAATTGTATTTCAGAGTAAAGAAAAGCAATCATTTCTTTCATTAGTAATGAAAGAGGAATCTTTCTTAACTTTGGAGATTTCCTTTTTGCGTGTACATCCAGCTACAGCTATGTTCTACCAAGATTAACAGCCTCTTTTTGTATCAGCTGCACCAAAACAATGTCACACATGTCTTATGTGCTTGATATGGATTTATACCTCCTTGAGATATGCAGCATATCATCATCATCATCATTTTCCTCAGTGCAACATGGAAAGATTAGGCTTTCTAAAACTAGGCTGGCCATTTTTCATTTTCCTGTTTTTAAAATTTTTGCTCTTTAAATTGAAAATTGGCAAACATAGCTTCTGAAAAATGTAAAATACGTAACAGACTGGAAATGGAAGATAAGGATGATTTTGTCTAGCATTTCTTCTTTGGGCAGCTGCATTAAGTGATCCCTAAAACCACTGTCGTCATTTTGGAGAGTCAATCTCGGGAGGTTCTCAAATAGTTTTATTCCAGATTACCTTCTCTCTCTCTCCCTCTGTTTTGACCAAATTATAGAGGCTAATATATTAAAATGCTCAAACTTTGTTAAAGGTTGCATAATATTTGTTTTTGTGCACTATTTTGCTATTAGTGCATTATATGTAAATAAGCCCAGGAGCAAAGTAATGTGCATAGTTTTTCTGTGGACTTTTATCCAAGATACTTAACTGAACCTCCCTTTGATGTAGTTTGTATCTCTGCAAAATAGTTTGTGAAGCATGTTTTGCACATAGTTTAACTGTATGTTCATAGCTAATGAGCTGCTTTGCATAATTTTGCACTTCAGTCATTCATTATTATTTGTGCGCTAAAATCGCTGATCACAAAAAAGTTAAACTTTGTGCATTAAAGAAGACAATGGTGCACATTCTTATTTAACGCACACTAATGGTGATTGTAGCATGCAAACTCCCCTTTGCAAATTTCAGCACAATATAAGGGGTCTCAAATTTTACAAGAGCAGGGTCACACAGGATATTTCAAATCACAGAGAGGGCTGGGGAGGAGCTTTTCCTTAGTTTGTTGAGCCCCACAGAGTTTTTTGCTGAGAAGGGTTTGGGGTTAAGACCATGTCTGGCCCTTTCAGTGATGTTGGGGAAGGAAAGGGCTATGTTCCTGGTGGTGTAAGGGTATAGCAGATAATGTGTAATATTTCTAGATTCTTCCAAAGTTGACAGCCCTGCCATATCCCCAGCAACCTGACCTCTGCTCTCCCCTTCTCCAATATTTGCCTGA
Source organism: Rhinatrema bivittatum (assembly GCF_901001135.1). Lineage (NCBI taxonomy): Eukaryota > Metazoa > Chordata > Amphibia > Gymnophiona > Rhinatrematidae > Rhinatrema > Rhinatrema bivittatum. The sequence continues at coordinate 60,840,018 of NC_042623.1, forward strand.
TTAGGGAAGTAAGGGGAATAGAGAGTTCTTGGAGAATAGGATGGGGTGTTTGTGTGTGATGCAGTCTTATACACTCCATGCATTCTTGCTCCCTCTCTACTTCCTTACCCTTTCTGCCTTCCCCCCCCCCCTTCTCTCACTCCCCTCTACTGCAGCATGCCAGAAAATAATCCCCTTTGGAAACCCTAATGTAGGGAGAGAGACTCAGATTGGGTATGTGGGTTAGGATAACAAGGATTTTTGCACTTTGTGCAGCCAAAGCCGACATCCTTAGGGAGCGATGTCATGTCCCCTGCTCCACATCTCTGAAGAGATGGCAGTACGGTTGGGAGCTCCAGGAACCTCCATCTTACCTGGCTTTCCCTTGCAGCCTTTCAGATCCCACGGCTTTGGCTGCTGTGGAGGCCTATATCGCCTTCCACAACAGCCAAAAACTGCTTATGGTTGTGCTGCAATCTCTCTCTCTGTCTTCAGTCCAAGTGGCTCCACCTGCATAAACAGCACAAATGCCAGCAATGCAATGCAACCAATCCGAGGTTTTGCACTAGCATGCCCCACCCTTGCTGCTCTGGCATGTTGCCACTTGTACATCGAACTTCAAGTATCTGAGCTGGTGGAAGCAGTAAAATGCGCTCCAGTTGCTGCCACTCCAGGCCAGATCAAGCTCCTTCTGTCATTGCTGCTAGGGGTACAGATGAAAATCAGCCAAGGGTTTGCAACAGCCTTGGGCCATAGTTGAAAGGCCTCCTGCTTTAGTGCATTGGCCTCCTAATATGAGGTGTTTTGTTAATCTATTGTCTGTTTAATATCTGCTTCAGTGGTGGGGAAAACAGACATCCAAGTCCACTTCTTTATTCCCCTTCTTTTCACTCATATGGTTTCTCTGAGACAGAGAGCTTTATTGGTTTAGTTTTTTCCGATTTAATCAACATTTTTGTTTTGGTCAAACTATAATAATCTCTTCTATGCTGAGTACAATTGGTGAACTTAAAAGTGAGAGAGGGAAGATTTGTACAAAAACAAGACTGCCATAGTTTCTGGATGGAATTAGGTTGCATTTTGTGGACCTAATGTATGACTGTTCCAATTTTGTATCTAATGGAAAAAAAAGCTTAGTTCATAGTGCTCTGTGACCATAATTAAGACAGTTATGCATTACATTTAGCTATAGAAATAGAAGCATAAAAAGTGTTCCACAAATTAATAAATCCTTTTATGAGGTAATGGTGAAGGCAGACCTCCTAGTACATTGTACATAAGGTCACATTGAGAAATTGCTAAATCCTTGCATAGGCTGGCGACAGAATCGAAACAATTTTAATAGCATTCTTTTGCTTTATTGCCTGCGGTTTCTGTTCACAGCATCAGATGAGACTTTTGGAAGCTCAGAAAAAACAACAAGAACTTATCTACGCAGGAAAACGGAAAGAGGTATGAAAACTGTTTAACAGTTTTTGCCATATGGGTGTAAACATTTTGCATCCTCGCAAAGGGAGAAGTAGCCAGGATGATAATGCTGACTTTTCTGATCGCTGCAGGTTACAGCTCTTCGTCGACAGGTAAGACCTATGTCTGATAAAGTGGCCGGGAAAGTCAGTCGCAAGCTGAGCACACCCGAACACGTCGCTGAACCAGTTTCCAGTACATCATCAACAGATTATGACACATCAAGAGCAATGGGACAGCAGAAAATGAGAATTCCTGTGGCAAGGGTCCAACCAGCTCCAATAGCTGCCGTGAATGGAACCAGGTAAAGATTTGCCACTGTATTCTGTGAAAATATGTAACATCTATATGCATAAAGGAAGGCTCTTCAGTGCTGATCTTGTTTTGACTAGTCAGAGTCAGCTTTGTAGTAAGCAGCCTTCAGCATGTTCCTCTCTGGGACTAACTAACAATCAGGCCAATGCAGTATTATGCCCTGAGCCTAGTGCACAGGTTAACGAGCACTTGGATGCTCGTTTGGGATCCATGTCCATAACGAATGTCCAAAGTAGTGCGTAGCTAATAGCGCTCATCACATTACATTCATGTTGATGAGGCTATTAGCTGTTCTCCCAGGACAAGCAGGATGATAGTCCTCACATATGGGTGATATCATTAGGCGGAGCCCCTATTATGGAACACTTTTGTCAAAGTTTCTAGAAACTTTGACATACTGAGCTTGCCCAGCATGCCATGATCCCTGAGTCCACAGGGGTCTCCCTTCAGTCTTTTTTTTTCCGCACTGCAGTTTGCCTTGCGTTTAGGAGCTCTGAGATTTTTTCTCACAACTTTTCCTCACGGAAAAACTTGAAGTTTTACTACACGGTCTCCCTTTGCGTACATTTTCATCGACGCTTGGTGAGTACTATTCTGTGTTCTCTGGTTGGTTCCTGTCACCTCACTGTCAGTTCCCCCAGGTTACCAACCGTTTGTGGCCTTCTTTTTTTTTTCTCTCCCTATGTCTATTACACTCGGTCCGCCCCATGATGCCCATGGGTGTCCTTGCTTCAATCTTCCACCGGGTCCATCAGGGCTAGAGGGATTGGGGCGTCTACGGTTCCCATTGATGCCGTGGAGGCTGCCGTCAACCCTGTCGCGGCCACCATCGATGCTGTCGAAGTCGCCGTCGATGCCATCAGGGCCGATGTCGCCATCGATTCCGTCAATACCATTGATGCTGCCATCGATGCCGTCAATACTGTCGAAGCCTCCATCGATACCTCAGTGCCCTCGACTAACGAAAACACTCCATACTTCAGGATCTCAACCAGAGCCCCCGTGTAATCCTTGGGCGAAAAACAATGCCAAGAGCAGTAGAGGCACGGTGACCGTCCATCACCAATGGCATCCAGGACAGTGATGGCATCTTCCTCGTGCTGGAGAATGACCGGGCTGAGCACCATGGGAATCACCGTCACCAGCACGGTGACCGTCACAGACACCATCCTCAACATCGGTGGCATCTTCCTCTGTGCTGGAGAATGACCAGGCCGAGCACTGAGGGAAACATCATCACCACCACGGTAACCGTCCTTCACCGACGCCATCCTCAACATCGGTGGCATCTTCCTCTGTGCTGGAGAATGACCAGGCCGAGCACTGAGGGAAACATCATCACCACCACGGTAACCGTCCTTCACCGACGCCATCCTGGACATCGGTGGCAGCTTCCTCTGTGCTGGAGAATGACCGGGCCGAGCACCGAGGGAAACATCGTCGCCGGCACTGACAGGGTTCCGTGTTTGGTGCTGGCACCGATACCGCATCGGCATCGATGTCCATCAAGCCAATTGCGAAGCGGGCCTGGTACAAGAGTCTCCATGCTCCTCTGCACCTGAGGCACCAAGGCATTCCCCACCGACACCGGTGATGGGTACTGAGCCACCACAGATCCATGTTGAAGTGCCAGTAACGCCTAATCTGCCTCCCCCTGTAGCTGCGTTACCTATATCAACTTCCAGGGAGGAGCTGGACATCCTTGTCCGCCAGGCTGTCCTCGATGCCTTCCGGAGTGTACAGCCTCAGTCGATGCTGGCTCCCATACTGGCTCCAACACTGGAGCCATCGATATTCGCACCATTGTGACACCGCCTTGCTGCCCTCATCGGTACCCTTCCAATGACAGCTGAAGTCATCGACACTGGCTCGTCCTTCTGAGCCTCCACGGGCCCCTATTCCTATCACGGGATCCTCAAAGGGCGATGGGGACTCTAATCCCGCTTCAGCACCGATCCCATTGAGACCTAAACCAACCTCCTCTTGGAGCCTTCTCCACCAGAAGAGTGGAGACGATCCCTCCAAATGACATCTCCTTTGCCACTTTTGTAAAGGAAATATCTGAAACCATCCCTTTCGACCTGGTCACTAAAGAGGACCAGAAGTTTTTGGAGGGTCTAGGTTGTAAAATCGTCTGGGGATCCTTGTTGGTGTCACATATTGCTTGTTTTACCAGCTATGTTTGACACAACACCGAGAGAACCTCACTGCCATCAACATGAAGTTTGAACAACATGTGATTGCTTGAAACGTTCTCCCGTTGCCAGCAACAGGACTCGGTGCTAGATGGTGAACCTGGCTTACAGCCCCTGATTTACCGGCCCGAAGTTCATGATAAACTAGCTGATTTGCCATGCACCGCAGATCTTCCTCTTTGTGCACAAAGTCCAGCAAGACAGTGCCTCAATTGCAAGACCACCACGAGACCCTGCGATAGCTCTCTACGTTTCTTGCAAATCCTCCCTCCTCGGCTAGAAACTAGCGAAGAGGGATGCTTAGAAGGAACCTTCTTACCGCTCACGAGTATTATCCAGCTCCCGTGTGAGACCAACCAGTCCACTTTCAAAAAGCACGTACACGTCAACAACTGATATCCAGATCCCACCAGCTCTGCCAGTCGGGCAGGCTTCTGGATTTTGAAATCTCGCCAGAGAACAGAACGGTCCATCGTACTGAGGACCAGGGCTCGGGACACCGTTACCTGGACACAGCAAGGCAGAGGATCTTAATCCCGCTATTTCCTACTTCCAAGGAAAACAGGCGACCTCTGCCCATCCTGGACCCTCAGAAATCTCCAACACATTTCTCAGAAAGAAAAGTTCAGTATGGTGTTTTTCGCCACCATGCTTCCCGTCTACAACAAGGAGGTTGACTCTATTCTCTGGACCTTCAATATGCTTCATAGTGATTCAACAGCATTTTCAATACCAAGTTCTGCCATTCGAACTAGCTTTGACACCTCGTTTATTACACCAAATGCCTAGCAGTGATTGTTGCTCATCTACGAAAAAGCAGCATTACATGTTTCCTTACCTGGACGACTGCCTGATAAGGCATCAATCCAAACAAGGAGCTCTAAATTCTCTAAGACTCACTATAAATCTTCTAAATTTACTGGGATTTCTTATCAACTACCATAAATCCCATATGGATATGTCTCATCTCCTTGCCTCCATCGGACCAGATCTGGGCACCACAGTCCAAAAGGCCTTCCTACCCAACAACCGCGCAGACATCCTATCAAACTGTCCTCATCTCTGCGCGCATGCAACATAGCCTCAGCCCATCAATTCTTCCCATTGCTGGGCGACATGGTTTCCACGGTCCACGTCACTCCTATGGCCAGACTAGCCATGGGAAAAAACAAAAAACTCAGTGGACTTTAAAATTTCAGTGGCTGTAAGCCGTATAACCGTTTCGTCCCTGATCCATGTCACCAATCCAGTAAACCAATTCCTCAGGTGACCTTGGCCTCTGTCGCATCCATCTTGGGTTGGGGAGCTCGTATTAACCTCCAAACCCAAGATGTGTAGACTCCGCTTGATGAACAGTCTCAGATCAACTTCCTGAAGCTTCGAGCCATATGTTATGCCCTTTATGCCTTCAAGCACTGCCTCTCACACAAAACTGTGTGCATACAGATAGACAACATAGTGGCAATGTGGTACTCGAACAAGCAGGGACGCACAGGCTCTTATCTGCTTTACTAGCAAGCCGCGCAGATCTAGGCCTTGGCCCGGGCCCTTGCACACTCCATGCATCTCCGGGTCACTTATCTAACAGGCATACCGAACGTACTAGCAAACCATCTCAATTGATGTCTCCATCCCCACGAGTGGTCTCTGAACCCACGTGTAGCAAGCAAAATCTTCTAGCGCTGAGGACAACCAACCATTGACTTCTTTGCGTCCGAATTGAACCACAAAGTGGACAGATTCTGCTTCCTACATAGGCAACGACACACGTTAGCCATGGAAGCCTTTGCTCGCCCCTGGAACAAAGGCCTCCTAATATATGTCTCCTCCGATACCGCTCATATCCAAAAATGCTCTCGTAAAGCTACAGAGAGGACAGGGTTTAAAGATTCCACATGCCCCGTACTGGCCTTGACAAGTATGCTTCCCATACTTATCGACCTACCAATCCAGGAACCAATTCGCCTGTCCACAGCTCAGTCTCATAACACAAAATCACGGCAATTTATACCATCCGAACCCTCATATCTTTTCACTAATGTTTTTCAGGTACTTGTAGCTTCACGAAAACCTTCCACACGTAAATCTTACCATTTGAAATGGACAGGATTTACCAAATGGTGTACACAAAAAGGTATTGGCCCCTTTTTCTGCCCCACTCCATCTCTTATTAGGCTATATAAGGGTACCTTTCGGATTCTGGTCTCCAGACATCCTCTGCACAGGTACACTTCAGTGCCATTTCAGCGTACCACCAGGGAGTAGGGGATGCCCTGATAACGGCTCAACCCCTTATGAGTCGGCTTATCATGGGCTTTCTACAACTTAAGCCTCCTCTCCGATCACCGGTTATGGAATGGGACCTAAATGTAGTACTCACAAGGCTCATGCATTCCCCGTTTGAGCCTTTGCATTCCTGTGACATTAAAAATTCTAACATGGAAAATTCTTTTCCTCGTAGCCATTACATCTGCTAAAAGGGTAAGTGAGTTATAAGCCCTTGTTGCATACTCACCCTATACTAGGTTCTTCTGTGACCGAGTGGTCCTCCATACTCACCCTAAATTTCTTCCTAAGGTGGACACAGTCTCTCCCCTTACTCAGTCTATAGTCTGCCCACTCTTTTCCCAAGGCCTCACTCTCACCAGGGCGAGAGAGTTTTGCACACCTTGGACTGTAAGCGTGCACTTGCATTCTTATCTAGACCGCACTGCAGTTCATAGGAAATCCACCCAACTCTTTGTTTCTTTTGAGAAAAACAAGCTGGGAGTTGCAGTGGTCAAACAAACTCTCTCCAACTGGCTAGCAGCTTCTACATTAGGGTTACCATCCAAAAACTTGCTAAATCCAATGGTTCTACACATACATATTTGTTTTCCTTGTAACTCAAAATACATTTACAAGGGTATTTTACTATAAATTTTCCACCTCTCCTCTCAACCTCAGGTTTCATTAAAATACATTTTCTCCTTCTCTCCTGAGAGGACCTGGATAGATCCAGATATATCCAGATCTTAGCTCCATAAAACAATTTCAGCCTGTTTCTCATGAAAAATCTAAACACCATATCTCTATCTGAAATCAAAGTAAATGATACAAATAGAGTTCTTCTATTCATTATCATGGATTCTGATGATTGTTCCAAAAATTTGGAACTAAATTTACAAATCTTCTTGTAAATTTAGTTGATTCTCATTTTTCTTTTCTTCTCTTTCAGGTAGGTAATAGATTTTATTAAACACAGGCAATATTTCTTTAGGAAGTTCCAATAGTTGAATAAGATATTTCTTGAACATCTCCAATGGGGTAAATACCTCCAAGTAAGGAAAGTTCAATATTCGTAAGTTTGAATACTTCCCCATGTTTCTAAACTCTCAATTTTCTTTAAATTTATATTCTCAATTCTCAAAATTTCAAGCTGATTCTCTTCAAGTTTCACAACTCTATTGGTAATTTTCTCCTCATGATCTTTAATCATCACATCCATTTTCTGAAAATTTTGATTAGTTTCCATTGTAATTTTCATCAAATTTAGTATAGCTGACTCAAGATCTTTCCGTCCTCCCCACAGAGAGACGAGGGTTATTACCTGAGGTTTCACCGCTAGTATTTCAGCAGGTTGTTTGGATGGTTCTTTCCCTGCAGCTGACAAAGTTCCAATCTCAACCCGGAGTCTTTCTTCTTCCTCTTCCGTGGCTCCAGCAGACTCTCCCGAAGAGGATTCCTCTTCTCGCTTGGAAGATTTCTCTCCAGCAGGTTTTACAATCCTTTTCATACCGCCGAGCTCTGCAGTGCTCGACTGCTTCTCTTGGATCCTTCGTCCCTCTCGTTCTGCTTCTTCCACAGTCGGGGGTGGGGGAGGGGTGTTTGGTGCGCCAGGGCTCAGGGAGATGTCGACAGCCTGCAGGATCAGCGTCCGCTCCACGCTTACCTCTGCTGCGGCTGCCTCCACCGGCTTCAAACTCACTTTCTGGGCAAAGAAGGTCTCAATTCTTGGCTGAAGCACTTCGGGTAAGGGGGACGATGTTGCAACTTCCCTTACCCTGGCTTTCCTCTTAGTATGTGGCATAATTATTAGGCAAAAAAGCAAGAAGCAATCCGAGTTTCAAGAGCGATCCTCACTCCACCAGATGGTATTTTTTTAACAGTGTCCACACCTGTTGCACACTCAACCTTTTGTAGCTGCAACTTTTTTTTTTTTTTAATTATGTTTTGCATTTTATCAAAGCTTCTCTTTTGAAAGTTTAGTGCTAGAGCTGTGGATTTACTTACTGTCCCCCTTCAGTCATTAATTCAAATTTGATCATATTATGATCACTATTGCCAAGCAGTCCTACCACCGTTACCTTTCACCAATTCCACTAAGAATTAGATCTAAAATAGCTCCCTCTCTTGTTTGGTTCCTGAACCAATTGCTCCATAAAACAGTCATTTATTCCATCCAGGAACTTTATCTCTCTAGCATGTCCTGATGTTTCTCTTACCCAGTCAATATTGGGATAATTGAAATCTCCCATTATTACTGCACTACCAATTTGGTTAGCTTCCCTAATTTCTCTTAGCATTTCACTGGCCGTCTCACCATCTTGGCCAGGTGGACGGTAGTATACTCCTGTCACTATACTCTTCCCCAACACACAATAGATTTCTACCTATAAAGATTCGATTTAGTCTCATGCAGGATCTTTATCCTGTTAGACTCTATGCCATCCCAGCCAGCAAGATGCTCCTTTCTGTCATTATGATATAATTTGTACCCTGGTATAGTACTATCCCATTGGTTATCCTCTTTCCACCATGTCTCTGAGATGCCAATTAAGTCTGTCGTCATTCCCCATATGTACTCAGATCAGTCCAGACTCCTGAGTTTTGCCTCCCCTTCAGCAGATGGAGACGGAGAAAGTTTCACATACACTGCCACATAACCTAGTGTGCCACCTGCAGTCCTTCAGTATTTCTCTGTCTCCAGCAGATGATGGAAGAGGTGCAAAACTGCAGTTCTGTATCTATATAAAAAAAAAGGAAAGAATAGCACAGTTTAGTGGAGTTTCCTCGCAGGAGGTTAGTAGGTCCTGGTCGGGCTATACCTCCTAGTTTGAGGTGGACAGGCAGGGAGTTGGGGACTCTGGTGCTTACTCTTTTCACGCCGGGAGGCAGACAGCTGGTGGATCCAGTTCCCTTGCCTCCAGGAGCACTTGCGAAAACTGCTGTTAATCTTCACCTCAGGGAAGTTCTGTAATGTTCTTGTCTTTTTCATAAAGTTTAGAAAAAAGCTAGTTTTAAAAAAATAAACAAGTGTAGGAGCAGTTGTTTTTAATTGCTTTCCTGGCTGGCATTGACAGCATGCTGCTGCTTTTGGCAGGTACTTTGTTCCAGTGGCTCTTGCTAGTGTTTTTCTGCTTTAGGCGGTGCTGCGCAGTTGCCGATGCATCGAGTATGAGGAGATGTGCAGGCACCTTTGTTTCTCACCTTTTGCATGCCGGCCAGTGTTCCCGGTGCCTTTCTGAGAGAGAGGTCACTGTGGAGATGGTGACTTGGCGACGAGGGCCTGGGAGGTCTTTGGCTGTGTTCCTGGTGCCTTTCTGGGAGAGTGAGCACATCTGGAGCAACCGCAGAGGCGACGACTCGGCAGCGTGGACTGGGAGGTCTTTGGCTGCATTCCCGGCGCCTCTCTGAGAGAGAGGTCACATAGGGAGCGACCGTGGAGGCGGTGTCTTGGTAGCGAGGCTCTGGGAGATCTTTGCTGCATTGGTGGAAGAGGCCAATCCATTCCCAGTGAACGTGGGAACGGTAGCGATTTTGAAGTCGTCCTCAGCTGCTGCAGGGGGAAGGGATCTCCCCCTTCCACTTTTGTTGGCAGATCTGAGTCCTGAGGAGGCCTGGGGACACGGGGGGTCAGTCAGGGGAGGACATTGACCTCCTTGGAGGAGGTCTTGGATTATTCATCTGCTTTTTCAGTAGGTTTCGTCCTCTGGCTGCACAGGGCTTATTTGGCCTGGAAAGTCGTGGAATGGCACATTTCCAAACAAGGAGCATCAGAAGGTCCGCAGCCCAAGAGGAAGTCCAAGCTCTGGGACTTCTGCATCTACCAGGGTTCAGTGAGCCCTGTTCGCAGAGCAGGGTGTTGAGTCAGAGCATAGTGCATGTTGGCGGTCTCGGTCAGGAGACTTCTTTGGTTGCGGAACCAGCCACCAGACGTTTTGTCCAAGTCTCAGTTAGGAGCATTTCCCTTTAAGGGACAGCTACTCTTTGGAGAGAATTTGGAGGAGCTGATAAAGCATCTAGGAGAGAATAAAATTCACAAGCTACCTGAGGACATGCCTAAAGGGGCAAGGAGTTTCTTTTCTGGATGCTCTGTTTTCGAGGGAACAGGCGTTTTTGGCAGGGGAGGTGTTTGGGAGGAGGCCTAGGGGAGGCAGCAGTCCTGGAGCCAATCCTTTCTAAGCTGGAAGCTGAACAGAGTTGGCTCTAGCCAGGGAGGCTCTGGAATCAAGAACTTACAATGAAGTGAAGCTGGTCCACTCCTCAGTCACGGTTATAGGAGGTCGTTCGACTTTTTTATTTATTTGTTTAGCGTGTTTTGTATACCGTCATTCGGTTTCGCCATCATAAAGGTTTACAGAATCGTGAAACAGGTTATATAATCATCATCACATCAGCTTATCATGTAGTGTTAGTTGATTACATATAAAATTGTTATTACTTGTAAGGCTTATTACTTTTTTTTTTTAATGAGGAGTGGGCCAAAGTCACTATAGATTAGTGGTTCTTAAGCGTGATAAAGCAAAGTTATGCTTTAGATTTCATTTGTCCACTAAAGGATCTGTTCACGATCTCCCCTTGCGCCTCTGTGGAAAGGGGACAGGTGATGCAGCAGACCCTCTATTATCTTCAGATGCTTGGATCTGTTGTTCCCATTCCCTTGGAAGCAAGAGGAACAGGACGTTACTCCATTTATTTTGTGGTTCCAAAGAAGAAGGGACTTTTTGTCCAGTTCTGGATTTGAAGAAAGTAAACGTTGCTCCCAAGGTTCCTCTGTTTTGTTTTGAAACTCTTATATTCAGTCATTGCAGCGGTCCACAAGGGGGAATTCTTGGTGTCTTTGGATCTGACCCGAGGCATTCTTGCTCATAGGAATCCGACCCATCCATGAGAGATTTCTGCAGTTTCCTTAGCATGCGTTTTTCAATTTTGCACCCTGCTGTCCGGACTGGCAGCGGCTCCATGGACTTTCCTCAAGGTGATGGTGCTAGTAGCATCAGCTCTCAGAAAGGAGGGGGTGCTGGTGCACCTGTATCTGGACGACTGGCTCATTCGGACAAAGTCTGAGGACCTCTGCAGGCAAACGGTGGATCTGATGCTGCAGTGCTTGTGATTACTTGACTGGATTGTGAATTCGTCCAAGAGTCATCCCATTCCTTCTTCAGTGGGGTAATTTTTTGGGAGCACGTTTCAATACCAAGCTGGGGAAGATTTTTCTTACGGAGGAGCGCATTGTCAAGTTGCAGTCACAAGTTCGCAAATTGCTGGAGAGCCAGGTGCCCAGGGTCTTGGGAGTACCTACAGGTTCTCGGCTTCATAGTATCCAATGCCTTGGGTGTTTGCTCATATGAGACCCTGTGAGATCCGTTTTCGGAGTAGTTCCAGCTTTTACTATCACTTACAGACAGAGCCAGTACCAGTCTCTACGGTTGGGGTAGCTGTCTGCCAAGCCCAGTCAGTTCAGGATCAGTGGTCGGTGGAGGAAGTGTCTTGGTCTCTCAATCACTTTCAGGCAAGAGAGGTGTGGTTGGCGCTGCGTGCATTTTCCTCCTCTCTTGCACGGCCGTCTGGTCAGGATCTTGTCAGTCAATGTGACGATGGCTTATATCAACTGGCAGGGGTTGTACCAAGAGTCGAGCAGTGGCTCAGGAGCTAATCCACTGGGCAGAGCAGCATCTGGCATTGATAGTGACTTCTCACATAGCCGGGATCGACAATGTGTAAGCTAATTTTCTTAGCAGTCAACAGCTGGATCCCAGGGAATGGAAACTGTCGGAGGAAGCAATGACTCTCATCTATTACAAGGGGGGGCAAGCCCCACATGGATTTGATGGCAACTCAGCAAAATGCCATGGCACCTCGCTTCTTCAGTTGCAGAAGAGAGCGCAGAGTGGAGGGAGTCAACGCCTTACTTCTTCCTTGGCCGCGAGACATTCTGCTATATGTGTTTCTGCCTTGGCTACTGGTGGGCAAGGTTTTGCAGCATGTGGGGCTTCACCCTGGAGATGTGATTCTGGTGGCTCTGGAGTGGCCTCAGTGGCCATGGTTTACAGATTCTAGTGATGGATGGCTAGTTGGGATGTGCTCTTCTGCCAAAGTTGCTGCGCCAAGGCCCCATATTTTCAGATCAGGTGGCTCGCCTTTGTCTCGCGGTTTGGCTTTTGAGAGGGAACGTTTGATAGAGAGGTTTCTCTGAGGATGTTCCTATGTGAGCTTCCATTGCATATATCTTTTCCTTCTTGCAAAGCAGTTTGTTGAAGGGCTTCTCTCTTAACTCCATCACAGTTCAGTTGACGGTATTAGGTTGCCTTCGAGGCAAGGTCCACGGAATGGCTCTGGCTGCACATCCGGATGTGGGGTGGCTACTCCGGAGGGGTGAAGCATTTGTGCCCTCCAGTTCAGAACCTGTGTCCTTCCTGGAGTCTAAACTTAGTCCTCAAAGTCATGTGTGCGGTGCCGTATGAGCCTATTAGAAGGTCTACTATAAAAGATCTCATTTTGAAGGAGATTTTCTTGGTTACAGTTTGTTCTGTCAGACAAATCTCGGAGCTTCAAGCCTTGTCATGTAGGGAGCCTTTCTTGAGAATTTCGTATTGGGGGTCTCCTTGCTGATTGTTCCAGCTTTTCTGCTGAAGGTGGTTTCATCCTTTCATTTAAATCAATCAGTGCAGCTCCTGGCTTGCCCAAACCTGGAGGCTAGAGTGCCTCATGTGAGAGAGTTACGGCTTTTGGATGTCAAGCGAGCTTTGTTGCGGTATTTTTGTTGAAAAATTTGCATTTGCGCGGCACGAAGCTATATTTATCACATGCGTTATGGTGTTATTGTGGGTGTTAGGGCCCTAACACCCACAACATAATGCATTTTGATGAATGACCCTGGAAAAGCCTAAATTTGGCTTCCATAACTTTCCTCCCAGATTTTCTTATGTCTGTACCTACACGTACCATGACTGCTGGCTCCTCCCTGGCACAGTCTAAAATCCTATCTAGGTGACGCATGAGATCTGCCATCTTCGCACCAGGTAGGCATGTTAGCAGGCGATCCTCATGCCCACCAGCCACCCAGCTGTCTACATTCTCTAATAATCGATTCACCAACTATGATGTCCGACTTAACCCTTTCCTCCTGGAAAGACACATTCTCAGTGCGACAGGACAATGCACCACCTGAAGAGCAGGTCCTTGCTATAGGATCATTTCCTGCTGTACCAGGTTGATGCTCTTTGATCATGAGACCTTCCTCCTCCAAGGCAGCACCAGTGCTGCCAGACTGGAGTTGGGACTTGGCTATGATGTCCCTGAAGGTCTCATCTGTATACCTTTCTGAGTGTCTCAGTTCCTCCAGGTCTGCCACTCTAGCCTCCAGAGATCGAACTTGTACTCTGAGACACAGGAGTTCTTTGCACCAGGTGTACACGTACAACTTCTCATCTGCGGGTAAAAGATCATAATTGTGACACTCGATGCAAAAGATTGGGAGGCCCCCTCTCTTGCTGCTGGACTGCTGCCTTCATCTTAAATTTGTTCAGTTCCTAATTAAGTTTAGGTTGCCATGGGAGTAGGAATATGTACAATTAGGGTCCTTTAAATGTATTATTGTATTCACTAGTTATCTGGTAGTGACCTACAAGGGAATGATTAAACTCTGATAAAGTGTGGGGAATTTCTGAATTTAAGTTAAAAGGCTGATTATTATTTTTTTTTTAGTGTGAAAGTGTCACCTGCCTATAAATTAAAGGATGAGCAAGGGGTGGTAGAGAGGGAAATACAAACACACAAACTCCTGGTTTTTGCCTGTCCTCTGACTAGATATTTTAATACAGACACACAAACACACTAAATAAATATACCCAAATAGTTTATTTCTCCCCAAAACGTTTAAGTTCTAAAAATTTCCCCAAGCAGTACTTACCCATTCTTTTCAGCCACCAGCAAGGTGATCCTCTCCTCTCAGTGCACCACCGGCTCCTTGTCATCTTTGACTGGCGAGCTTTGGGGAACCCTGCCATTCTGCTGCTTCTGCTGCCGGACTGCTACTGTGATGGTCTTTCCCCACCAGCACTTTTCTTCTTGCCTGGTCCACTTGCCTGCTGCTGTTTCCATCAGAAGCTTCACTGTCACTGAAGGACAGTTGCATAGATAGATAAACTGAAACCACAAGCACTTTTTTTCCCTACTAAAAAACTTTAAAAACATCTTTTCATTATAGTGCTGCTTTAACTTACTAGCCATAGCTAAATTCAGAAATTTATTTCCATACCAGGCTGTGTGTGAGAACCTGATAGATTTTGTCATTTGGGGTAAAGGTTAATCGGTGCTTATATGGGTAGAATGGCTGAATATGCTTAAGTGGATTTTCAGTCAGCTAAAGATATGAGTGTACTTTCACAATGCTCATATTTGTAGTCTAAGTAAAAAGAAGCATTTCTATTGGTGTAATTTGGTCAAATGAGAAAAATATGCACATATATTTAATTTTCAGATGTGTTAGTGTGTAGTCAATGTGCGTACTTTATCCTTCTAGTCAAGAAGGGTAATTTCCGAAACTATTCCACCAGTAAAATAGCACTTTACCCACGGAAAAGAGCTTTTACCAAATACTCTACCTGATATGTGGGTAAAAATGCACGTATAAGGCCGCTGTGTGCTTATTTTTATTATCAGTTTGAAGTGGCATTCTTGTAGGTAGGACTTGGAATTATGCACATGCTTTGCATTTTCAAAAGTGCATGTTTATTTTTCTGTGAAAAAACTTTGCGCACACATTAGCAGATGAAAAGTACACACAGTTTTTATGTTCGGTGGCTTATTGAAAATGTATCTCATAAAGTCTGTAAACAAGTAACCTTAGTTTAATCTTGAAAATCCTCACTTTTTTCAAGTGTAGTATCTGAATCTTTTGAGGGCACGTAACAGAAATACTTGCCTCTTTTTGAAATAGAGTAGCCTAACGGTTAGAGCATCAAGGCTGAGAACCAGGAAAGCCAGGGTTCAAATCCCACTGACCCTCCTTGTGATCTTGGACAAGTCACTTCACCCTCCATTGCTACAGGTAGAAGCTCAGATCATAAGCCCTCTGGGGAAATACGTACAATACCTGAATTTGACTAGGCTTGAGCTACCATTGAAAAAGTGTGAGCTATAAAAAGAAATGCAGATAATAAAAGTAAAACTGTTTATTTTGTATTAACAGCTGGCATTGAATAAATCATGAAGCAAAGCTGCTTGACTTGAGTCCCTCAAGATAGTGTTGACCATTGGATTTACAGTTCAGATTCAGGAAACTTTGTCATGACAGTTTGTCTCTGTAATACCCTTGTGGGTATCTGTCCAGATCCACTTGTAGTTTTCCTGGTGGTGAGGGGTCTAGCTTGCATCAGTGCATAATAGTTACTTTGTCTAAATTTTAAGAGATAATTTTTTTTCCTATTCTTTAATATGCATTTGTAACTGAAATGTAAAATCTTTGCCACAATTCCTTCTAGGCTTATTTTTGCAAAATGCTATTACTTTTATTATGTGATTTTACCACTAGCCTATAGGATATCAGTATCTGAGATCTTTGTGATAGTTTGGTTGCTGTTTTGGTCAATTTAAATACACAGAAATAATAGGCAGTGTGTTGTGAGTGATGCTTTTATATTGAACTAGCTTAACAACTTTTGTACGCGAGGGTTCTAAATTGAATTTCTAGACTTGACAATAGTCAAACAGATACATCTGATATGACATGACACATCACTAATATTCACAGAAAGAAGCATCAGAGAAAGGGAACAAGCGTTTATACCTCCAAGGCAGCCAGGATGAAGTGGCAATCACTTGAGCGCAGAATCACTGACATCATTTTGCAAAGAATGACCATATCAAATATGGAAGCAGATATGAACCGATTGCTGAAGGTAAAGAGAGTTTTCAGTTCCAGCCTCAAATGAAAAGATGCAAATACAGAGTGGTATGTAGCTTCAAAAGTTGTAAGGTGTGCAATTTTTCATTTACCGTATTTTTCGCTCCATAAGACACACCTGACCATAAGACGCACCTAGGATTCAGAGGGGGAAAATTAAAAAAATAAATAAATTTTGTGCTAAACCGGCTCTGTCCCCGGGTGTCTGTGCGTCTTATGGAGCAAATTAGGGGGGAGTGCATAACATTTTTTTTTGTCCCCATTTTGTTTTCAGGTCTGGGGAGGGCCATTTCGGTCCACTCCCCAGATCAGAAAACTTTTATCTTTCTCTTTCTGTGGGAACCCCCCCATCCCCCAACCCTTTAAATTAATTAACAACTCCCCACCCTCCTGACCCCCCCAGACCTGCCAAAAGTCCCTGGTGGTCCAGCAGGGGTCCGGGAGCGATCTCCTGCCCTTGGGCTGTCGGCTGCCAGTAATTAAAATGGGCCAGATGGCCCTTTGCCCTTACTATGTCATAGGGGCTACCGCTGCCATTGGTCGGCCCCAGTGACATAGTAAGGGCAAAGGGCCGTCGGCGCCATTTTAATTACTGGCAGCCAACGGCCCAAGTGCTGGAGATCGCTTCCGGACTGCTCCTGGACCACCAGGGACTTTTGGCAGGTCTTGGGGGGGTCAGGAGGGTGGGGGGTTGTAGTAAATTCATTTGGCAGATCTTTGGGGGGGGGGGGATTTGGTTTTTTTTTTTTTTTTTTTTTTAATATTCGCTCCATAAGACGCACAGACATTTTCCCCCCACTTTTGGGGGAAAAAAGTGTGTCTTATGGAGCCAAAAATACAGTATATTACATTTTGTTTTATGATTTATTTTAAAATGTTATTTAGGCCTCAAATCTTTTATATGTTATCTATGGTGTTTGAGGATTTCTAATTGTTTAATACGTACGTACTTCTAAGAGCCATTTTTCTTTTGACTCTTTGAGTGCCTCGATAGTGACTTCAGTGGAGGCAGCTTGCCGAGTCCGAAACATCTCTTTAAGTTCGCTTTCAGTAAATGTACTGTAAAATTTGCCGCCTTGTGATTTCGTACACATGAGGTGTCGGAGCTGCGATGAGGATTGTGGCAGAGTTCTTCTGAGACTTCTTTTTGGATTAACAGCAACGTGAAGAACTTACGAAAAGAAGAGAGAAGCTTTCCAAAAGAAGGGAGCGTTTCATGAAAGAGACCGGCGAGGTGGATAGAAATGTGACTAACATTAATGAGGAAATGGAGTCCCTAACTGCAAATATAGATTACATTAACGATAGTATTTCTGACTGCCAAGCAAATATCATGCAGATGGAAGAAGCAAAGGTAAGGCAGACTGCTTAGGAAGAGTGCAATATTCCAATACTAATGCAGCAAATCATTAAGAATCATGTGGACTTTTAGGCCACAGTAACAGTTGACAAATTGCACATGCATTATGTTGGTAATATAAGCAGCTTCTGCTGGATGTATAAATATCAGAGTCTATGCTGTCCATCTGGTGGTGGTAAATTACAGTAATGCTCACAACATAAGGTCCCATAGTTGTCTTGGAGCAGAATCCGCCCCTCCCCAGATAGAAGCAAAGGGGTCAATGAGATGACTTTGGGGGATTTTGGGAGCTGGATATTTTAGAGGTGGGAGATGGAAGGGGGTATTGGCCGCCCTCTTACTTTTTATTGGGTGCCCATAAGGGAGAAGGAGTGGCACATTTGTTTTTTAATTTGGGTACATGTTGGAAGGGATCAACAGTTTTTGTTTTTCTTTTTTTCTTAGCTCAGACGGTTAAAAATCAGCTTTCAAACTGTGCATAGAAAAAGTGTTGTCACTTTTCAGAGAGAAAATGTTTCCTTTGAAATTTGGGTCAGAAAAAGTACACGCATAGAGCTGCATTTGCTTTTTGTGCGGGTACTTTTTCCAGCAAAATTGCATGTTTACGTGTATGTATATAAGTGCTAAGCTCTCCCTGACTCTTTCCGCCCTTCTCCCCTCCAAAAACACCTCTCTGCACCTAAAAACACATGTACTGACACCACCTATGTACTCCTACACGCAGAGAGGATAGGCAATTTCTGCCCAAAGGATACCATTTTACTTGCAGAAATGTCTTAAAAAATTGCCCTCCAGGAAAGTAATGCTATAACAGCCCATGTAGGGTGAAAATCTGCAGATACTTAGTATTCGCAGACTTTAGCCCGACATTTCAAAGCAGATTTATGCGCATAGGGTCCGTTTTGAAAATTTTCAGGTGGTGGTGCCACCATGCGCAAGCCCACATTGCACAAAAAATTAGCTGCCCCTGAGCAGGTATACCTTTCTACATGCATTCTTGACCCTAACTCTGTCTTCCAGAACATCTTGTTAGTGCAGATAAAAGTAGATGTGAAATGGGAAAGGTCTACGTGACAACACCCCAACTGATTTTCACTGTGCAACTTATGCGCATAAAGAGCCCTTAGTGCTGATATTCAGTGATTGTGTTGGATAAAGTTAGCCAGTTTAAATTTCACCAGCTAGATTTAGCCAGATATTCAGTCACATTTTTATCTGGGAAAGTGCAGCTGAATATATGGCTAAAGACAGCTGGGTAATTATACCTGGTTATCTTACCCATTTAGGAGGTAACACAACCAGAAAAAAAGAAAGTTTGCCCTTGGGGTGTTAGTGTCTAGCGATCTAAAGACTGTGAAGTAATGTGACAAGGCGATAGCGAAAGCCAGAAGAATTCTGGGCTGCATAGAGAGAGGAATAACAAGTACGAAAAATGAGGTGATTATCCCCTTGTACAGGTCCTTGGTGAGGCCTCACCTGGAATATTGTGTTCAGTTCTGGAGACTTTATCTCAAAAAGGACAGAGACAGGATGGGAGGAGGTGCAAAGAAGGGCAACCAAAATGGTGGGGGGGGTCTCCATCAAATGACTTATGAGAGAGGTTGAAGGACCTAAATATGTATACTCTGGAGGAGAGGAGGTGCAGGGGAGATATGATACAGACCTTCTCCGTTGGAAAGAAATCAGTAGAATTAGAGGTCACATAATGAAACTCAAGGGAGGAAGACTCAGAACCAACATCAGGAATATTTCTTCACGGAGTAAGTGGTGGATGCCTGGAATGCCCTTCTGGAGGAGGTGGTGAAGACGAAAATGGTGAAAGATTTCAAAGGGGCATGGGATAAACACTGTGGATCCCTAAAGGCTAGAGGATGGAAATGAAAAAAAAGAGTGCATGGGGTAACTTGCTGGTGTGGCGGTTACTACCCTTAACCAATAAGCCTTCATACTGTTGATGCAACTCCATCATTGCTCTCTGCTTTTACTGCAGGGGGAAAAGGGGAATTAGATTCAGACAGCAACCAACAAGGACATTGGATTTCACAGTCTGGGAAAACAAATAAGCATGGGGGGAAACAAGCATGGAGGTAACTTGCTGGTGTAGCGGATACTGCCCTTAACCAATAAACCTGATACTTTGGATACAATTCCAACATTTCTCTCTGCTTCAACGGCAAAACGTAACAGGAAGTTGGACTCAGCAAGCAACAAGGGCCCTGACTTTGACAGTTTGGGAAACTAAGTAAGGGGGTGACTTGTATGACGCAGCAAATGCTACCATAAGCTTGCTGGGCAGACTGGATGGACTGTTTGGACCTTTTCTGCCGTCATTTTCTATGTTTCTATAAGAGCAATCCTTATTAGCTGAAAATAACTAGGCCTGGTACTTAAAGAGCAGGCAGGAGAGGGTAGGAAGAAATAAAGATTCATACTTGGGGAAGAGCAAAGGGAAAACTAACTTTTACTCTCTTGATTCAATAGGAGGAAGGTGACACACTGGATGTCACTGCAGTGATTAGCTCCTGCACTCTAACAGAAGCGCGATACCTACTAGACCACTTCCTTTCTATGGCAGTTAATAAGGTAAATGTGTAAAGTTGAGCATGGGCACATGCTTTGCAAATAGTCTTGGAAGGCACTGGAGCACTTTTCATATCTTGCACAAAGAGAGTTTTAATTTTTTTGAATGTATGTTTGCCTCTTTTCTTACAGGGTCTCCAAGCGGCCCAGAAGGAGGCTCAAGTTAAAGTTCTCGAAGGGCGACTTAAGCAAACTGAAATAACCAGTGCCACTCAAAATCAGCTACTGTTTCACATGCTGAAAGAGAAAGCAGAATTGAATCCCGAACTTGATGCTTTGCTGGGTCATGCTTTGCAAGGTAATTGTGATGCAAATTATGCATGCCATTGACTGTTTGCCAGGTTTTGGGGAGTTATTATTTTAAGCATGCAACAGTATACTACTGTAGATATTTATAGATCTTACTTTTTGGAATAGATGCTGTTTTTAAATCCTTACAAGGCTACACATTTCTTTAGTTCATCAGAGGTTTTGAAAGTATTATTTCTGATAATGGAATGTGCCCTTAGTAAGCTGCACAAATAAAAGGTGTTCGCTTGCTCTCTCTCAAGCTTAAAAAAACAATACACCATTATATAACATCCAAGAAAGCGTTCAAGTCAAGCTTCTTCTTTTCTTAAATAAATAAAGTAATCTGAATGTTTTATCTTGTTTCACATCATTGAAATGCCAGGAGGAGAAATTGTAAGTCAATCTGCAGCATCTATTCCGCTGGTGTATGGTTACACGGTGAAATACAGTAGTGTATTGATGAGGGATTTGTTTTGTGCAATGGATCAGTTTTGATTGGAGTGTTGCTTTTTCTTTCCTTGTTGCTGGTAATTTACACAGACCTAGATAGCATACCATTGGGTAAGTATGTTGAGCTTTCTGTGCATTGGGCTGCTGCATGAGCTACTAATTGTTCATATACACTAACTATAGAGCATCTTAGATACTTTGAGAATGTGAACAGCTTGCATGTTTTATTCTGTAAATGTACTTTTTACCACAAACTTACAAACCTTTTTCCCCCCTTAAGCAGACCTCTCAGTAGCAGTTATTAACAATCGGACAGTGAATGTGGCTGGCACTATGTTAGATTTGTTCTGTCTTCATTAATTGAAGCATCTATAGAGTAGTATGTGTATGTGGATCAATTTTATAACTCAACTCTCATTTCATTGCATCTAATATTTGGTCTAGTCACGAAAGATGGAACTGTTTTGCAGAAAGCTGCTTCTGTAATTTTAGCTGAAGCCTTTTGTAAAACTTTACTTAATACCAACAGCACTATGAATATTTATATGACAAGATATCACGTTTTAAAAAATGTTCAGTAGAAGATATAGTTTGATTGATACGATTCAAAAACACATTGAGAATCTCTGTATATGCTGCATTAAATGTAAATGATTCCATTTGTAGTGTATGACAAGGATATTTTGCATATAAGAATCTCTTTTCATAGTCTTAGTAAGTTCCTTTACATGGAATAATTCTAATTCCTTATTCAGGTGATAAGAACATGTACTCTAATTTTTTAAAACATTCTTTTGATATAATTGCCAACCCTAAACTTGCTTTGCTTCTCAAAATGCCATTTATTTTAATGTCATTAATTTTTTTGTTGTCCTAGTATGTCACACTGCAGTGGTAGATGTTTGTTTATAACTGGTGCAACAGGAATTCAGGAGTAGCTTAACAAGAAAAGACTCAGCAGAGTCATCCAATTTGATGGTTTCCCTTTGTGCATCTTGGCTGTGGTGTTCCACAGTTTTAAACAGTTATTTCTCCTAGGAGAAGCAGGATGGTAGTTCTCACATGTGGGTGACATCAGATGGCGCCCAGCACAGAAAACTTCTTTCAAAGTTTCTAGAACTTTGACCAAGTGCACTGAGCATACCCAGCATGCTACTATCCACGCGTTTACGTGGAGTCCCTCGTCAGTTTCTCTTTTTTCGCAGAGCGTTGCATCACAGAGGTGGAGCTCGTGCTTTTCTACTTTTGAATACTTCCAAATTGAGTCTCACTTGGTTTTCTTCTCTCGCCGGATCCCTCGATCATTCTCTGGCCCTTAGAAGGAATTACGGTAAGTTCCCATTCTCTGCAGTCTATTACTGACGGTGCCATTCCCCAGTGGCCATCGACCACTGGTCGGTCTTTTTTTTTTTTTCAATGGCGTCATCTGGGTTCCGCTGCTGCCCCCAGTGCCCTGGACTATGTCCATCACAGACCCCAAGAGGTGTGTATTCTGTGCCTGGGGGGCATTGCACGATGTGCATGGCTGTTCTTTTTGCACCCAGATGACCCCCAAGGGTTGCTATGCACACCTTGATAAGATGGAGAACTTGTTTGGGTCCAGGAAGTCTGAGCCCTTGACTTCAGTATCAGGGGCAAGGAGGACCCAGTAGGTACTGGTCCTGTCATCTCCTCTTCCGGTTCCTCAAGCCAATATGTATTTCTTCCCATTCTAGGTCCAGTTGCCCTCAGCGCTGGGGAAAGACTGGGCCGAGTACTGTGAGAAAGTGAGGAAGCACCATCATTGGTCGTCTTCCTCCTATGACTCCAAGCTCAGGAAGGCAACATCAGAGATCCCACCCCAAAGCGACCCCACACCAACAAGGCATCGACTTTCATCGAAGCTAAGGGTCCGAGGTGGTCGCCACTGGTTCCAGTGTCAGGCACCAGTCTCCCTCAGGGCTCCGCCGCTGCCTCCTCCTCCTCAAGCTGTCCTGTCATCAAGGAATCGAGCTGCTGGCCACCACTGGCTCAGGAGCCTATGCCGTTGGTGTTGGCACTGTTGCTGGAGCGTCTGGATTTGCTCCTCTGGGCACTACCGACGCAACCCATACCGATATCCTGAGAGCCGTCAATGTGGATGCGCCAGTGTCCCCTGAGGCAATCAGAAACCATTCCCATCGCTAATTCCTCGGATGAGGGAGGGCTGATGGTTATTCCTCCTCAGGCCCCTCCATGCCTGCCATGCACTGATTGAACGGGTCCATCGACACCGCTCTCCTCCAGAGGACCTGACTTTTGCAGGTTTTGTCTAGGCCATGGCGAAGTCTGTACCCTTCCAGGCACAAGATGCTGGAGGTCCTTCAATTCATGGATTCTCCCAAGGAAGTGATAGCAGTCCCAGTCCACGACATTTTCAAGGAACTGTTTGTCCCTATTTCAGTTCCTCTGGTTAACTGAAAAACTGACGCTGTATATCTGGTTCAGCCCACCATTGGTTTTCAGTGGCGTTAGCTTCCTCACCAGTTCCAGTGGTGAAATCTGCCCTAAAAAAGGCTGAGGTCCCACACCCACGCCTCGGCTCCTCTGGGATGTGAACACAGGGCCTAGATGCCCTAGGACGTAAGGTTTTCCAGGGCTCCATGTTGGTGGCTCGCATAGCCTGCTACCAGCTGTATATGAGCCAGCACTCCAGAAACCTCTGGAAGAAAGTTCAGGACCTGGTGGACCATCTTCCACAACAGCTGCAGGAGGATTTCCTGAAGGTTGTGCAGCAGGGTTTTGAATGCGACAAGCATAAAGTGCAGTCTGCATATGACGTCTTTGAGACAGTGGCCAGAGTAGCTGCAGTGGGCATTGGCGCCCATAGTATGGCCTAGTTATGGGTCTCTGACCTCCGGCTGGGGTTCAGAAGTGTATTGCAGACTTGCCTTGCACCAGAAAGAATCTCTTCGGTGATAAGATTAAGGAGGTGATAGCCCAGCTGAAAGATCATCATGAAACCCTGCAACAACTTTCAGCTAGCACTTCCGACCCACAGTCCTCAGGCAAAAAGTCTTCCAAGCAGGGACCTCAGCACCCTTTTTACCAGCCAAGGAAGTACTATCCTCCTGTCAGTAGGGTAAGGTCTCAAGAGCCTGGACCATGGTCTCGCCCTAGACAGGCATGCACCCCTAGGCCTCAGCCAGCACCTCAGCCTAGCCCTGTGACAGGGTTTTGACTGGTGGCGAGGGAGCATAAGCGACGCACACTTGCCCGCGACGGCAGACCCTTCAGTCAGGGGATGGCTGCAATCTTTCACGGAACAGTGGACGACCGTCACCACCGACTGATGGGTCCTTTCCATCGTCTGAAGAGGGTATTGGTTGCATTTCCAGGAGTTTCCTGCAGACTGTCCCCCATGCTCCTCTTGGGAGTCCTCTGTGGATCAGGAAATACTGCTCAAGGAGTTCTCCGCCCTCTTAATGGCCAGAGCGGTCGAACCCATTCCGTCCAGTCAGTGGAGAAGCAGCTTCTACTCCCAGTATTTCCTCATCCCAAAGAGAACAGGGGGCCTTCGCCTGATCCTGGACTTGAGAGCTTTGAACAAATTCCTCAAGCGGGAAAAGTTCAAGATGGTCTCACTGGGTGCCCTTCTTCCTCTCCTGGGAAGGGGGGAGACTGACTTTGCTCCCTCGATTTAAGAGACGTATATGCCCACGTAGAAATTTCCCACATCCAGAGAACGTACCTCAGGTTTGTGGTGGCCAGTAAGCATTTTCATTACCGGGTGCTACTCTTCAGGTTTGCATCCGCTGCCCGTTTCTTCACCAAGTGCCTGGCAGTAGTGGGGCCAGTTCTTTCCCTACCTGGACAACTGGTTCATTAAGAGCTCCTCCAGGCGGGGGGGCGCTGCAGCCATTCGAAGCCTCCATTTGTGCATTGGAGACTTTGTGATTTCTGATCAACTACCCGAAGTCACAGCTTGTCCTGGCACCACAGCTAGACTTCATTGGGGCCAGATTCGACATGTCTCAGGCCTGGGTATTCTTGCTCCGGGATCAAGCGCTCACCTTAGCTTCGCCTGCAAGTACAATCTCTCGGAGTCCCCAGGTCAAGTCACACAGTATGTTGTGCCTCTTGGGGCATATTGCCACAACAGTCCATGTCACTCCCTTTGCTCACCTGCACATGCACAGAGCTCAGTGGACCCTGCAATCTCAGTGGCACCAGGCCACTCGGGTTTCCAGGGTTGCATTCGAGTCACTCCGCCACTTCAGGCCTCTCTCTCGTGGTGGATGACTCTGTCCAACTTGGAGGTGGGGGTTCTGTTTCGGTCTTCCCCTTCTCAGGTTGTACTCATCAAGGATGCTTCCCACCAGGGCTGAGGAGCTCATGTTGGATATCTTCGCACCCAGGGTCTTTGGTCACCACAGGAAGCACGCTGTCAGATCAACTTCCTGGAACTATGGGTGATCAGGTATGCCCTTTGTGCGTTTTGGGATCATCTGGTCAACAAGGTGGTCCTCATCCACACCGGCAATCAGGTGGCGATGTGGTATCTGAACAAACAAGGATGCACAGGATCCTTCCTTCTGTGTCAGGAGGTGGTCCAGATAAGATTGTAGGTCCTCTCCTAGAGCACTGTCTCTGAGCCATGTACCTGCCAGGACAGGAGAATGTGCTGGCGGACAACCTGAGTCGGTCTTTCCACCCGCACAAGTGGTCTCTGTCAGGGGATCCCGGACGTAGACCTCTTTGCTTCTCCTGATGACAAGAAAGTGGAACAGTTCTTCTCCCTCCCTGGGGTGAACGGAAGACTGGCATTAGATACTTTCGCCCATCATTGGGGCAGGGGCCTCTTGTATGCCTATCCTCCACTTCCCTTGGTGTCGAAGACCCTCCTGAAACTCCAGCAGGACAAGGGAACCATGATCCTCATTGCACCCTATTGGCATCATCAAATCTGGTTTCCTGTCCTGCAAGATCTCTCTCTGAGGGAGCAAATCTGTCTGGGATTATCCCCAGACCTAATGCAGGATTGGGGCAGGCTGTGCCATCCCAACCTCCAGGACTTGTCTCTCACGGCCTGGATGTTGAAAGGGTAACAGTTCACCCCCTGAATCTCTCGGAGAGTGTCTCTTGATGGAGTCCTGAAAAACCTCCACTAGGAAGTCTTATAACCTGAAGAGGGAGAGGTTTTCCGCTTGGTGTGGGGAAAAAAGGGTTGAAACCATTTTCTTGCTCTGTCTCCAAGCTGCTAGAATACCTCTTGCACCTCTTGGACGCTGGCCTGAAGATCACCTCTGTCAGGGTTCACCTTAATGCCATCGGGGCCTACCACCAGGAGGTAGATGGTACGCCCATTTCCGGTACAGCATTTAGTGGGCCTTTCAAGCGGGGTCTACTCCAGCTGAGACCTCCCCTGAGGCCTCCTGTGGTGTCCTGGGACCTCAACGTTGTTTTGTCCACTCTGATGAAGGCTCCTTTCGAACCCTTACACTCTTGTGATCTGAAGTACTACACCTGGAAGGTCCTTTTCTTGGTGGCGATTACTTTGGCACACAGAGTCAGCGAACTTCAGACTCTGGTGTCATATCTACCCTACACAAAGTTCTTCCACGATCGGCTGGTCCTATGTACTCATCCTAAGTTCCTTCCGAAGGTGGTGTCCGACTTCCACCTTAATCAGTCGATCATCCTGCCCACCTTCTTCCCTAAGCCTCATTCACACCGGGGTGAACAGGCTCTGCACAGCCTTGATTGCAAAAGGGCTTTAGCCTTCAATCTAGAACGAATGGCAGGCCACAGAAAATCCACGCAACTCTTCATCTTTTTCGATAAAAACAGATTGGAGGTTGCTGTGATCAAGCAGACTCTGTCCAACTGGCTGGCCGACTGCAGCTCAGGGGCCATGTCAAAGCTCATTCCATTCAGGCCATGATGGGTCACTGAGGCCTCCCCCTATCGATATGGTGGTCGTTACCGGTTCCTCCGAGGAGAAAGCTCCACAGAGGATGGCAGAGACGCCGAAGCCTGATGACCCCTGTCCAGTTCTACTGGTGCCTGCACCTCTGGACAAAGGCCAAGCACCTAGGGACCCCCATCCCCTGTGGCTTACAGTGAAGATGAGGAACCCTATGACCCCTGGGGGGATGATGCTTCGGAGTCATCCGCCAGAGGCTCCTCTCCCTTCAGAACCTTCTCCTCCAGAGGAGCGAAAGACATCTCCGCCTGAGGACTTAACCTTTGCAGGTTTTGTGAGGGTGATGGTGGAAGCCATTTTATTTATTGACGGAGGAGGATTTCAGGCACAAAATGCTTGAGAAACTCTAATTCATGGAGCCTCCTAAGGAGATCGTGACAGTCCTGGTACACAAGTTTCGTAAGGAGTTGCTCCTGAGGATATGGGAACAACCCCTCACAGTACCTCCCATTAATAAGAAGGCAGACGGGGGGTCTACTTTGTCCAGAAGGCTGCCACATTTGATAAGCATCAGCGGCCCAACCAGTCAGTGGTGATCGAATCTGCTCTCAAAAGGGCCAAGCTCTTTCGGACTCATTCCTTGGCCCCCCTCTGGAAGGACCACAGAGCGATGGACACTCTTGGGAGGAATGTGTTTCAAGGCGCCATGCTCATCGCCTGCATAGCTGCCTATCAGCTCTACATGAGTCAGTACTCAATCAGTATCTTGAAGCAGGTGCAGGAGGTAGCTGAGCAGTTGCCTCAACAGCAGCAGGACACCCTCATACAGAAGGGTCTGGAGTGTGGAAAACATGAGATCCATGTGACCTACATTGTTTTTGAGACTGCATCAAGAGTCTCTGCAGTGGGAATCGTTGCCTGCAGAATGGCATGGCTGCTGGTCTCTGATCTCCGACCAGAGGTACAGGAATAACTCGCTAACGTGTCGTGTACTGGCGTGAATCTTTTCAGAGAAAGGGTGAGGGACGCTGTAGTCCAGCTTCGGGACCATCATGAAACCCTCAAACAACTCTCCACCAGTACTCTAGATCCATCCTCTTCCTAGGAGGCCGGCGAGATAGGGGTCAAAGAAATTTTTCTTTTGCCAGAGGAAGTATTATCCTCCACCTCCTCGCTCCTGTCAACACCATCAGGCCTCCCATGGCTGTCCTAGGCAGCAGAGAGTCCCCAAGCCCCAGCCGGCTTCTCAGTCAACTCCAGGAACAGGGTTTAGACTGGGTCATAGGGAGCATATGCCAGTTGCCCGTACCCAGGGTGATGGACTCTCTGGTCGGGGGAAGGCTGTTGTTCTTTGTGAACCAGTGGCCCAGTATAACCCTGGACCAGTCCATCGTCCGTCGGGGGTACCAATTTGAACCTATTGGGTGTTCTGCCAAATTGCCCTTTGTGCCCGTTTTGGGGACCAGTAGCACATCAGGAGGTATCACTAATGGAGCTCTCCTCCCTCTTAATGGCCAGAGTGGTTGAGCCCATACCACCAGGGCAAAGAGGGAAGGGATTCTACTCCAGGTACTTCCTGATTCTAAAGAGAACAGGAGGATTCCATCCCATCCTAGACCTAAGGACCTTAAAACAAGTTTCTAAGAGAAGAAAAGTTCAAGATGGTTTCCCTGGGCACCTTGATCCCCCTTTTGCAAAAAGGGGACTGGCTTTGCTCCCTTGACCTAAAGGATGTATATATTCATATTGAGAACTTCCAGGGTCACAGGAAATATCTCCGATTTGTCGTCAGAAAACAGCATTTCCAGTACCGGGTGTTGCTGTTCGGGCTTGCGCCAGTCCTACAGGTCTTCATAAAATGTCTAGCCATGGTGGCAGCACACATCCACAGGCTGGGCTTGCATGTGTTCCTGTACCTGGATGATTGGCTGGTCAAGAGCAGGCACAGGCCACCAGATCCATGCGCTTGACCATCTGGGTGTTAGTCACTAGGTTTCGTTCTCAACTACCCAAAGTCCCATCTCAGCCGACACGTCAATTGGACTTCATTGAAGCCCTGATAGACATGGCTCAGGCCAAGGCCTTCTTGCCTTGCCAGAGGGCCATCACCTTGACGACCATCACAGCAGAGATCCAACAGAGCCAGCAGGTGTCAGCCTGGCACATGTTGAGATTGTTGGGCCATATATGGCAACAGTCCATGTCAATCGCTAGGCACGTTTACAAATGCACAGCGCCCAATGGACCCTTAGGTTGCAGTGGTGCCAGGCCACTTAGTGCCTCCAGGATTGTATCCAAGTCACCCCGACTCTGCGGGACTCATTGTCCTGGTGGTAGGTACTTTCAAATCTGGAACGGGGGAATCTTGTTTCAAAGTCCCTTTACCCAAGTTGTCCTATCCATGGATGCTTCCACCCTTGGATAGGGAGCTCATGTAGATGGACTTAGCACTCAGGGTTGCTGGTCCGCCCAAGAATGCTCTTACCAAATTAACTTCCTGGAGCTTCGAGCGTTCAGGTACATGCTACGGGCTTTCAGAGATCGGCTGTCCAACAAAGGTGTCCTGATCCACACCAACAATCAAATAACTATGTGTTGTGTTGTCAAGCAGGGAGGCATGTGATCGTACCTTGTGTGCAGGAAGCGGACCAGATCTGGTCATGGACCCTGTCCCAAGGGATGGTGCTCAGGCCATGTACCTGGCTTGGATGGAGAACATGATAGTGGACAAGCTGAGTCAAGCCTTCAAACCCCACGAGTAGTCCCTGGACCAGGGGGTAACAAATTGGATATTCCGCCTCTGGGGGAGCACCGGATGTAGATCTGTTTGCATCCCACTGCAACAGGAAGATGCCTCTGTTCTGCTCCCTTTTCAGGTCAGATAGTAAACCAGCCTCAGACGCCCTTGCCTATCAATGGGGCAAGGGGCTTCTGTATGCCTACCCTCCAATTCCCTTAATGGCAAAGACTCTCTTGAAGCTTCACGAATACAGGGGAACTATGATCCTTATAGCCCCTCATTGGCCAAGACAAGTCTAGTTTCCACTCCTATGGGAGTTGTCCATCCGGAGACCAATCAGTCTGGGGACTTCCCGAGATCTCATCATGCAAGATCAAGGCAGGCTGCGGCATCCCAACCTCCAGACCCTGTCACTCACAACCTGGATGTTGAGAGGTTAATCCTGCAGCTGCTTGATCTTTTAGTGGATGTGTCTCGAGTCCTGGTGGCTTCTAGAAAGCCTTCCACTAGAAAGTCTTATAGACTGAAGTGGTGGAGGATTTCTGTGTGGTGTGAGCAGAAGCCCTAGATCCATTCTCCTGCCCCACACATAATCTGCTTGACTACCATCTACACCTTTCAGAGGCTGGCTTAAAAACCAACTCCGTTAGAGTTCATCTCATTGCAATTGGCACATACCACCAAGGTGTAGATGGTACGTCAATCTCTGTACAGCCTATAGTTATACACTTCATGCTGAGCCTACTTCAATTAAAGCTTCCCCTTAGGCCTCCTTCAGCTGATGAAAGCTCCTTTTGAGACGCTGCGCATCTGTGACCTGAAGTACCTGACCTGGAAGGTCATATTTTTGGTGATGGTCACTTCAGCGCTCGGGGTCAGCGAGCTCCAGGCCTTAGTGACTTATCCACCTTTACTAAGTTTTATCATGACAGGGTGGTCTTGCGTACACACCCTAAGTTCCTATCTAAGGTGGTGATGGATTTCCATCTTAAATAGTTAATCGTCCTGCTAATAGTCTTTCTCATGCCTTATTCGCACCAAGGTGAATGAGCATTGCACAGTTTGGACTGCACACAAGCCTTAACCTTATATCTAGAGTGGACAGAAGCCCATAGACACTCCACCCAACTTTTTATTTATTTTGACAAGAATAAGTTGGGCAATGCCTTTGCCAAGCAGACACTATCCAATTGGCTAACAGATTGCATCTCCTTCTGTTATGCCCGGGCAGGACTGCATCTTGGGGGACATGTCAAGGCTCATTCAGTCAGAGCCATGGCAGCATCTGTAGCCCAGTTTCAAGTAGTTCCCGTGGAGGAGTTCTGCAAGGCTGTGACATGGCGTTCTCTCCACATATTCACATCTCACTATTGTCTGGATAGGGATGGCTGATGTGACAGTAGGTTCGCCCAGTCTGTCTTTTGGAACCTGTTTGAGGTTTAGAACCTAACTCTCCCCACTTAGGGGCAACTATTTAGATTCAAGCTGTCTCCTCCTTACCAACAGCACTGTCACCTGGTTGTGTGTCTTTTGGTCTCTTTTTGTGTTGGGGAGAAGCCTAAAGCTAGGGATTCATCCGTACCATCCTGCTTGTCCTCTGAGAATGCAAAGTTGCTTACCTGTAACAGATGTTCTCAGAGGACAGCAAGATGTTGGTCCTCACAAAATCTACCCGCTACCCCATAGAGTTGGGTTTCTTCTATTTTTTTTATTTTAGTTATAATTCTATGTTACAAGACTGGAGAGGGAACTGTGTGGACACATGGTATAGGGCAGGGGTCAGGAACCTATGGCTCGGGAGCCAGATATGGCTCTTTTGATGGCTGCATCTGGCTCGCAGACACATCTTTAATAAAAAAGTAAAAATCTAACAAAATCCCCCACCCTCCTGACGCCCCTCAAGACCTCCAAAATTAATTTACTACAACCCCCACCCTCCTGACCCCCCCAAGACCTGCCAAAAGTCCCTGGTGGTTCAGCGGGGGTCCAGGAGCGGTCCGGGAGCGATCTCCTGGACTTGGGCTGTCAGCTGCCAGTAGTCAAAATGGCGCCGACGGCCCTTTGCCCTCACTATGTCACTGGGGTCGACCAATGGTGGCGGTAGCCCCTGTGACATAGTAAGGGCAAAGGGCCGTCGACGGCCCTTTGCCTTTACTATGTCACGGGGCTACCGCCGCCATTGGTCGACCCCAGTGACATAGTGAGGGCAAAGGGCCGTCGGCGCCATTTTGACTACTGGCAGCTGACAGCCCAAGTCCAGGAGATCGCTCCCAGACCCCCGCTGGACCACCAGGGACTTTTGGCAGGTCTTGGGGGGGTCAGGAGGATGGGGGTTGTAGTAAATTAATTTTGGAGGTCTTGGGGGGCATCAGGAGGGTGGGGGGTTTTGTTAGATTTTTACTTTTTTATTAAAGATTTGTCTGCGAGCCCTGGACTCCCACTGGATCACCAGGGACTTTTGGCAGGTCTTGGGGGCATCAGGAGTGTAGGGGGTTGTAGTAAATTAATTTTGTAGGTCTTGGGGGAGTCAGGAGGGTGGGAGGTTGTAGTTAGTATGGCTCTCACGGAATTACATTTTAAAATATGTGGCATTCATGGCTCTCTCAGCCAAAAAGGTTCCCGACCCCTGGTATAGGGCATGCTGGGCATTTTCAGTGTGCCTAGTCAAAGTTCTAGAAACTGTGACATAAGTTTTTTGCATTGGGGTTCCATCTGATGATGTCACCCATGTGTGAGGACTAACATCCTGCTGTCCTCGGAGAACACATGTTACAGGTAAGGAACTCTGCTAAACTCACTGGTGAGTTTCTCTTTTAAAAACTGGCTTGCAGACACTCTGGAAGTTTCGAAATTAAACTTTTTGGTTCTTCTGCATCTTAAAAAAAAAAAAAAAAATTGGGAATAAGTAGATCTAAGATCATCCATTGACTTAATGTGATAGAAGTGGAAAATCATATGCAAGAGAAAATATTTTTCTTCTAATAGTATTTTATGGGAAAAAGGCATATATTAGACAGACATCCATGGTATGAAAATACTATTACTGACTTTCCATTTTCCTAAGACCTCCTACCATTTTGAGTGGTGTGTTTTATGATTCACCATGCTGTTTGCATTTAATCATTATAAGTACATCTGTGTTAGCTAATCTGTGTGAAGAGCTTGCTCATATGTTTGCTTTTCTGTTCATCAAAGGGTGATGGTCACAGACATCATACCCACCTAGATTAATATCTTTGTATAGGAAAGGAGCTGCTTCTGAATGTCCTTATAAATTACTGTGTAGATTAATGGAGGCTGCTAGAGATACTCTCTCTTTCTTACAAGAGAAAACGTTGTGCATAGTTTGGTAGTAAAGGGTCACAGATATACTCAAGTCTTCCTTTTATTTGTCAGAATGATAATTTGACATCCGTAGGTCCTTTGCTGTAATACCTTCTTATTTTGGATAAAATACCTCTCATTCCACATAGCGCATTGCTGCTCCAATGCAAAAATGACTCTCTGGGGCAAAAGAGTGCTTAATAATAGACATTAGGGATTTGCAGCCCCAAAAATTTCAGTTTGGGCCATTTTTTTGTTTGTGTGTGTGTGTGGGGGGGGGGGGGGGGTCATTAAGATTCAGTGTGTTTAAATTTTTTATGTTCAATTTGTTTGCCAAACCAAATCTATATTAAACATAAAAAAACTACCATAAAGAAAAGGACCTCCAGCGGGACCAGGCCTAGGACCAGGCAACCTGACATCTTCTTTCTTTCTTCAACTTGAAGGATGCACTGGAGTGACATCACTTTAGAGCTAGCATCATTTTTAGAAGATTGCAGAAGAAAGAGGACGTTGAGATGCCTCATCCTAGGTCTTGGCGACAGGGCCAGGCTGAGATCTGGTCCTATTAGAGGCCTGTTTTGTTTTGTTTTTTTTTTTTCTTTTAAGTGCATGAATGTGAAAATAATACAAATTTTGGGGTGTTTTTGAAGGAGGCTATTTTCAGTAGTTTTATTTGGATCATACCTAAAATGTCCTCATTCATTGTAGCTTCCTGCTTGTCTAGAATATCGTTGAAAAGAAGGGGATGCATATTGATAAACATATCCATCTACTTGTATCGCTCCCTCTCTTTCTTTCTTGAAGCATCTCTTGAACACAGGTAAAATGAGGGCTGATTTCATTAAATGTTTCTTAAAGACTAGAAAATGGCCACTTCTATTACTAGCAACAGTAACATGGAATAGACTTAGTTTTTGGATACTTGCCAAGTTCTTATGGCCTGGATTGGCCACTGTTGGAAACAGGATGCTGGGCTTGATAGACCCTTGGTCTGACCCAGTATGGCATGTTCTTATATATAGCTCTAAAATATTGATGCACACCCTTCAGAGGAATAAATTACTTTTATATGACTAATTCCTTTATTCCAGAGATTTGGAAGGAGAGCTGACTTCTTTCCTGTGGCCTATCAAAGAAATGCTTCTAGATCGTTCGAGGCTTTCAGTCAGGGAGCTAGTGCCACCAGGATGAATTTGTGACTTACTGGTGAAAGCCTATACTCTGTAGTTATTAACAAAACTTATATTTACCGTATTTTCCGGCGTATAAGACGACTGGGCGTATAAGACGACCCCCCCCTTTTTTATACATATTTTTAAGAAAAAAAATAATTTTACACTCAAACAGGAGCAACCCTATCTATGAAAAGGCAACACTACAAATACCGTATATCAGACCCTAAAAACCAATACACCTCTTATTAGGAAAACAGAACTAGCAAGCAGCTATAGATCCCCACACAGAAATAATTGTAAAACTATACTAATAAGCAGAATAAATGTTTCAAAACAGCTATGAACAGAATAACATCCAACAATTAAAAACTCATAAAAACTATTAAACATTCTCCAAACACCAATAAAATATTTCAAAAAAGCAGACACATCACATAATATTAAATAATTAAAATGGCAGTCAATCAAGAAAAATAAACTTAAAAAGCCACCTTTACTTACCCCCTCCATCTGCTCTCCTACTCCTCTTCCATGCAGGCCGTAGCACACACCAGAAGCAGCAGTAGTGGCTAAGTTCTATACTCATGGTCCTCTTCCTTAGGGCCCATGTCTCTCACACACACACACACCATACCAGTCATGCCCCCATGACCAGTTTCTGTCTCTCACACACCAATCATTTCCCAAACAGTCTTTGACACGCACACCAGACACCTTCCTGAACAGTTTCTCTCATGCTATACACACACACACAGGCTTCCCACTCCCGTGTTCTGCTTGCCGTACATATACGGGCTTCTCACTCTCATAATCACTTTCTCTGTCTCTCACACACACACACACACACACACGTCTCTCTCTCATTTCCATGCTCACTCTCCACGTGCACAGGCTTCTCATTCCCTGAATCACATTCTTTCTCTCACATTCACACACACACGTCTCTTTCTCTCACACACACCATCACCTTATCAACCAGTCTCTCTCTCATGCACGCACACACACAGCCCTCCCACTCCCATGCTCTCTCTCACATAATCAGGCTTCTTACTCCCATGCTTTCTCACATACCCAGATTTCTCACTTCCATGCTTTTTCTCTCTCTCACACATCAGTCATCTCTCTGAGCAGTTATTTCATTGTCTCTCACATATACACACACATGAGCTCTCTGACCAGTTTCTCTCAATCACACACTTGCTCTCAATCAAATGAATTCTCTCACTTACACACAGGCAGGCTGGCTGGCTGCTTCTCTCTCTCTCACTCACTTCCTCTCCTCTCCCCCGCCCCCCAAGCACAAATAGTAACTGCAGCAGCCTCCTCCTCCAGCCCCCGCAGGCCAAGAAAGAAGAATCCCATCGGCCGCGGGAGGCTCATGCTGCTGTCTCCTTTCCCGATTATCAGCTGCTTCGATTGCTCGGGGGCCGATCCTGCTGTCGCCGCTGCTATTTTTTAATGCTGCACGGCTTTCTCCTTCCCGTGCACCGCGTATCTGTTCCGGGTCAGAGGGGGGGGGAGCGCAGGAAGAAGAAAAGGCCAGCCGCGGGTGCCACAGCTTTTTTTTTTTTTTTTTGCACCGCTGCCGTTCCCGCTGGGCTTGAACGTGCTGATAGCCCAGCGGCAACGGCAGCAGGGAAGGAAGAGCAGCGGGAGAGACCGGGAGCACGCGACACACCGGTGAGAAGCGCTGCCCTATAAGACGATACCCGGCGTATAAGATGACCCCCGACTTTTAAGAAGATTTTCAGGGGTTAAAAAGTCGTCTTATATGTCGGAAAATACGGTATTTCTGTTTAGAAAGGTATTTGCTATTCTCAACGGACAAGCAGGAAAATCAATCATATTTGTGGGTGATGTCACCTGGTGATGCCAAGGACAGAGGTGCATAGCTCTGAAATAAATTCTGTGCTTGTCTTGAGCTATGACATTGTGCTGTACATGCCCAGTGGTCGTGTAAGATCCCCACAGTCTTTTTTTTTTTTTTTTATTCTGCAGACCAAGTAGGATGGGTCCTGCATGGTTCAGGAAATACAGGTTTTTCAACATTAATGTGTCTTTTTTTTTTCTTTAACTTTCATCTCTGCGTGTTGGGCAAGCTTTTTTCTTCAGTTTGATCAATTAGTTTTTCTCCACAGCATGAACTAATATAAAGAGCCACAGGATTTTAGTTTTGTATTTATTTTTTAAATATTTCTATCTCATTCTTTATCTGCCATTTTTGTGCGGATAACAAAATTCAGTACATAATTTAAATATTTATGGACCACAAAACACAATATAGTAACATGAAAATGTCCATCGCAGATAAGGGTGTGCCTGTATTCCTAGATGTAGATTATGATGCAAAAAACCTCATGTGTGACCCCCAGGGAACCCAAACAACTTCTGCCCCATCCTCCAACCTGCCTTTTGTGGCTAAGATTATGGAAAACTAGTCAATACCCAATTATCAGGACTACCTGGAAGACCACAAACATTTCTCCACCCAACGCAATATGGATTCC
This sequence comes from Rhinatrema bivittatum, assembly GCF_901001135.1. Lineage (NCBI taxonomy): Eukaryota > Metazoa > Chordata > Amphibia > Gymnophiona > Rhinatrematidae > Rhinatrema > Rhinatrema bivittatum. Next base: position 60,876,457 of record NC_042623.1, read on the forward strand.
GCAAATCACTAAGCACCGAACCCTCCTCATCTCCCTTACAGATCACCTCATCATGGGTCTGGACTCTGGACACTCCTTCCTTCTAGAACTTCTTGACATCTCGGTCGCATTTGACACAGTGAATCACTCCATTCTCCTTAAACGACTTTCAGACATCGGGATAACAGGTACGGCCTTCAAATGGTTCAACTCCTTTCTCAGTAACAGAGGCTACAAAGTAAAAATCAATAACAAGGAGTCTCCACTCATCAAACTCCTCAAGAGGAGTACCTGCATGCTCCTCTCTGTCCCCCACACTCTTCACATATACCTTCTTTCCCCTCTGCCCAGTTGCTACGAATCTAAAACTTAAACACTATCTCTATGCCGACGACGTACAAATCCTGATCCCATAACCGAATCCCTCTCAAAACACTTAAGTCTGGGACAACTGTCTCCAAGATATCAACCTACCTCCTCACTAACCTAAACCTGGTTCTGAACACGTCCTAAGACAGAAAAGCTCCTTATATCTCCCAACCACAACGATACCTTCAATCAAGCAATCTTTAGATTTAACCAGTTAAATCTAAAGAAGTTCATCAACAACACAACCAAAGACTGCTTCTTCAAACTTCAGGTGCTAAAAAGACTCAAACCGCTTCTGTACTTTCAGGACTTCAATCTGTACTCCAGGCCATTATATTTTCCAAATTAGTCTACTGCAATTCCATTCTACTAGGCCTTCCGCGCCCCCCTCCACCAAACCGCTTCAGATGCTTCAAAACTCGGCCGCCAGAATCTTAACAAATTCCAACAGAAGAGACCACAATTCACACCCATCCTAAAAAATCTCACTGGCCTCCCTGTAGCTTTAGAATTCTTACACAAGTGTCTCACCATCATTCACAATCGTTTACAACCGGACCCCTATCGATATCCACCCTTACCCACTCACTCTGCCACACCTCTCTAGACCCATCAGAGAAACTTACAAGGGCTTCGCTACATCCTCCCCCCAGCCAAATCCACACTCCACTCATCCACCAAGAACAAGCCTTCTCGACAGCAGCACCAAACCGTCTGAATGCTATGCCCTCTGACCTTAGACAAGAATCCTGTCTACTGACGTTCAGAAAAAAACTCAAGACTTGGGCTATTTCAACAAGCCTTCCCTTGATCCGGGACCTCCCAAGCTACAGTAACACTCCAAGTCCCTCTAGTCGATGCATCCCAATTCCGATATTATACATGACTTGATATTGTTTAGTTCCTAGTTACATCTGCCACTGGCTCCTCTTCTTCCCAGTTCGAGTACCCCTGTTTTATTGTAACTTTTCACTATCTTTGTTTATGTTAATGTTATTTCCCCCTTGTTCCTTGTAAACCGATATGATATGATTTGTATCATGAATGTCGATATAAAAAAAGCACTAAATAAATAAATAAATAAATGTCTGGGAAGACCAGTCTATCTGAAGCAGCGCTGCCAGTCAGCAGTCTCTAAGCCACTTGAATTTGAAGAAGACCACCTCCTCGTCCTCTGCAGAGCTGGAATCAAGGCTGAAACACACCCACTTTCTTCAAGCAATCCTGCATGAGGTACAGTCTAGCGAGGGAATGAGTGCTTTTGTTGTTGAGCAGCAGACTCGGACCTTGAAGCCTTTGCAGCCTAGCAGGTGGTGACCCTTGGCTTGTTTCCTATACAATCAGAAGGGGTCTGAAAGCCAGTGGTGCTGGCTCCCTCTTTCAGCTTCCTCTCCTTTCCTCCCCTCGTCCTCTCCTCTATTTGTCCCCTTCATCGCTGGATCGGAAGGCTTCTATGGGGAAGTAATTTTTGCCTTGTCTTTCAATGCATGGTTAAAGTTGACAAAAAAGCCAGGAGGAGGTCCGGAACTTCAGCTATATGAAGGAAATTCAGTGGAGGAAAAGAAGTAAAGTGTGCAGTCAGTTTGGCTTCTTCCATGGTACAGGAGAGTGCTAGCTTTGGTGTGCAGTATGGAAGGCAGAGGGAAGGCGGCGCATCAATGTGGACGTGTGCAACCACGTGGCACTGGCAAGATGGCAACTCCTATGAAGCATGGGAAAAAGTGCCTAGCTGCAGGGGTATGAATGGAATGATTACTGCTTCGGGGCTCTGCTGTGCCTGCAGTAGGAGCGGGGAAGGCTGCTCGAGGGACTCCCTGCTTGGTGAACTGAGCAAGCACATGGACAGAAACAGGCAGGCTGTGCTACGTGGCTCTTTCCCTGTTGGGACAGAGCAGGAGAGCAGCGGCCATTTTGCCTTTGTCTCCTGGTGCTATGGGAGAGGTAAAACCTCCAGTGCTTTCCCCCTTATGGATGGGGGTGGGAGCAATGGCACTGAGGGAAGGCACAGAGGTGAGCCCTGGCTTTGAGAATTTCTTCAGTCAGTCCTCCTCATTGTCTTTTTTTTTTTTTTTTTTTTACCTGGAGTTTGTAGTTTTGATGCGTTGTGCCACTTTGATCAAAAAGGGGGCTTACTCTGGCATTCCCACTCCATGAGGGATATCCTTAGGAGTGGATCTGTTCTACCATGGCACAAGTGGGCAAGGTTGGAACAAGAGATGAAGGATGTGGCCTCAGGGGAGTTTGGTGAGAATGCCCTGAGAGTATCAATCTGGAAAGTAAACCAGATAAAGACCTTCTGGAAGAAGGGCAAATCCTTGAGGCTGGGGAATGTGATTCTAGGGTGGTTCGATTGTTTAAGAGAGAGGAAATGCTGTCAGTTACCTCCCACGCTCAGGTGGAGTTGGGAATAAAGGAGAAAAAGGTTGCCCTGGTGCCATAAGATGAAGATCCTATTTTAGAGGGAATTAAGGGTCTGGCTAAAACATTTCCTATTTACAGAACCATTAATACTCTGTTCATGGCAGAGTGGAATACTCTGGAAGAGGGTTTGAATGTTGGCAGACCTATGGCAAACTTTACCCTCTTCTGAATAATACCTTAGAACAGCTTAAACTGCCTAAGGTGGATGCCTTTGGTATCAGCAGTAATAAAGAAGATTACAGTCCCTTTAGAGGGGAGTGCAGTCCTGAATGACGCCCAGGATAGGAAGCTTGAGATTAATCTCAAATGTGTTTTTGAGATGACAGCTTTGGCTCTCAGCAGCATTGTGTAGCAGCCTTATAGCTGGGGCATATTTATGTTGGGCACTGAAGATACTGTATTAGAAATGGAGGTGGAGAAGCTTGAGGCTGGTCTTGCCTTCATAGTCTATGCCTTGTATGATTTATTCGGACTTCAGCTAGAAGTACGGTAATATCAGTGTCAGCTAGGCATTTGGTATAGTGTGGAACTAGGCCATGGATGTGAGGTCCAAGTGTCATCTTGGAAATTTGCCCTTACAAGGGAAGCTTCTCTTTGGAGAAGACCTAGAGAAGTTGGTGAAACATTTTGGCAAATCTAAAGCTCATAAGTTTCCTTAACAGACCTCAGAGGGCTCGTAAGGAGTTGCCCATTAGGCCGAGGTTTAGGGACTCAAAATTCTGTTGGTTTGAAAAGAGTTCTTTTCTCAGAGGCAGTTTGGTAGTAGGTCAGTCTTTTCGATCGGGCAGTAGAGGTGCTAGGGGACAACACTATCGGCAACTTGAGAGGGGAGGAGCCAAGAGTTTCCAGTGTGAGGTCCAAGGAATCCATACGCCACCTCTTCAGATTGGTGGAATTGGTGTCCCAGTTTTATGGAGCGTAGACTCAGATTAATATGGCCCACTGGGTCCTAGATATAATATGAGATGACTATGCTTTAGAGTTTGCTCTTTCAGTGGTCAATGCATTTATGGTGTCCCCCATGTGCCTCACCAAGAAAATGGGAAGCGGTAAGAGCCACAAGGATCAGATTCTCCAACTGTTGGCTTTAGTACCTGCGCCACAGGGGGAACGAGGGCTCCGTCATTACCCCATTTGTTTTGCCACCAGAGGGCTTATTCTGTCCTATCGTAGATGCAAAGAAGATAAACGTGTTCCTAAAGGTGTCCCATTTCCATATGGAGACTGTACATTCACTAATTGCAGCAGTAAGGAAAGGGGAGATTTTAATATCACTGGACCTTTCAGAGGCTTATCAGTATATTCCAATCTGGAGAAATCATCAGAGGTTCTTCAGGTTTGCAGTGTTTGGGGGTCGCTTCTAGTTGTAGGCTCTGCCATTTAGTTTGGTGATGGCACCTCAAATGTTTTCCAAGGTAATGGTGGTAGTTGTAGTGGTTCTCCAAAAGGAAGGAATTATAGTGCATCCCTATCTGAACAATTGGCTGATATGAACAGAATCAGAAACAGCACGTTGAAGTTCCACTTTCAGGGTGATTCAACTACTGCAGAATCTAGGTTGGGTGATCAATGTTTCCAAAGACTAGCTTTGTCCTTCCCAGATTTTGGAATACCTTGGAGGCTTGCTTTGAAATTTGAGAAGGAAAGGTGTTCCTGACCTAGGAAAGGAGGTTGAAGCTCCAGTGTCAGGTCCAAGAGATCTTATGAATGGACTCGTCAAGAGCCTGGGGTTATTTGCAAGGGTTGAGATCAATGGCATCAACATTAGATTTCGTATGTATGAATGATTATGTATGTATCCATTGTTCATCGCCCAGGCCTTCATCATGTTGGGTGATTCAGAAATCCAATAAATGTAAATGGCTCCTTTGAGACCATTGCAGTTCGCTCTTCTCTTCTGGTGGAATCCTTAGTCACAAAATTATGGGCTCATATTGCCTCTTTTAAGGGAGGCTCTGCGGAGTCTAGCTTCGTAACTATCGGAACATCATTTGTCCAAAGGAATGGATTTGAAGATTCTAGACTGGATAGTGGGGACTATAGATGCCAGTCTAATGGTGGGGAGCTCTATGCCAGGGGCATACAGTTCAGGGTCAATGGAAGCGGTCAGAGGCAATGAAAGTGGTATCAGATATAGCAATAATGGTAGCTTAGATAAACAAGGTGGGACCAAGAGCCTCATGTTCAGATGGGCAAAAGATCACCTGAGATCTTTGTTGGTGTTGCACATTGCTGGGAAGGAGAATGTGCAGGTGGATATCCTCACCAGACTCATGTTGGATCCCGGAGAATGGCAGCTTGCAAAAGTGGTGTTTTCCATGATTTTAGACAAGTTAGGCTACCCCAGATTTGATGGCGACAAGGAAGAATTCCAAGTGACCTTGGTTTTTCAATCTAGTAGGGGGCCAAGGTCAGAAGGTCTGGATGCTCTGTCTCAACCATGGCTTCAGTATTGTTTTCTGTATATATTTCTGCCATAGCCATTGATAGGCAGAGTAATCCGCAGAATGGAGAGCCATCAGGGAAGTGTGATTGTCAAGGCCTCTGAGTGGCCAATGTGACCTTTGTTCACAGATCTGATAAGACCCGGTGCTGAAGGTCCTCTGAGATTGTCAGGCCAAAGGTTACTACAACAGTGTCCACTCTACTTGGAGCAGGTGGATCACTTTTGTCTCGCAGTTTGGCTCTTGAGAGGAAGAGACTAAGAGTCAAGGGAGAAAGCAATTTCTACTTTTATTGCAAGTGCAGAAGAATTCTACTTCTTTTAGCTCACATTCGGGTCTGGTATCTGTTTGAGGCTTGATGTCTGGAAAAGGGAGTTTTCTTCAGTGCTGATTGTTCCTTCCTTTTTTCAACAGAGTTTGCAGTAAGGTTTGGCCTTGAATTCGCTAGGAGTTCAGATAGTGGCATTTTCCTGTTATAAAGGGAAGTTGTGAAAGCAGTCCTTGGCGTTTTACCCTGATGTAATACATTTTTTGAAGGGAGTGAAGCATTTGCAGCCTCCTGTTAGATTCTACTGAGGAAATAGTCTCCTAAGTTTGGTGTTGAAGGCCTTGTGTATGTGTCCTTTGAGCACATTAGAAAGGCTTCTCTGAGGCATCTTACTAGAAGACAGTTTTAGTGGTTGTGATTTGTTCAGTCAGGGGTATCTCTGAATTGCAGGCCTTGTCATGCAGAGACCTTTTTCTTAAAATTTCAGAAGAGGGGATTTTCTATTCATATAGTTCTATCATTCTTACCTAAGGTAGTTTCATCTTTTCTTTTGGATCAATTGGTCAAATTGCCATCCTTCAGAAAGTCTGGTTCTGGGGCTTGATCTATGGAACTTCACATACTGTGGATGTATGTAGAGTGCTTTTGAGGTATTTGAAGGTATCAAATGCGTTTTGTAAATCAGATCATCTTTTTGTGGTGTTCAGTGGTTCTAAGAAAGGTGAAAAGGCTTCTAAGTCTTCTGTTGCTTTAGCTTATATTTCTTGAGGTTTGGTGGTTGTGGAGGGGCCTAAAGCTCATTCAGCCAGAGGATTGGCAGCTTCGTCACTGAGTGTCAATTGGTGTTGCCACAAGACGTTTGTAGGGTGGCAACATGGTTGTCCTTACATACATTCTTCAAACATTATAGGTTGGATGTCTGAGCATCAGACATGGCTGCTTTTGGGACAGGTATGTTGAGAGCAGGTCTTTCAGGAACTCTCCCAGGTTGAGGGTGACTTGTGTACATTCTATCCATGTGGGCTGGTCTGATGGACAATAAGGAAGGGAACATTTTCTTACCTGCTAACTTTCTTTCCTTGAGACCTTCCAGACCAATTCAGATGGGGGGGATGAAAGACTGATGTGCATGGACCAAGAGAGGAATCTTGGAGTAATAGTGTCTGGAGATCTAAAGATGGCAAAGCAATGTGATAAGGTGATAGCTAAAGCCAAAAGAATGCTGGGCTACATAGAGAGAGGAATAACCAGTAAGAAAAAGGAGATTGATAATGCCCTTTTACAGGTCCTTGTTGAGGCCTCACTTGGAGTACTGTGTTCAGTTCTGGAGTCCATATCTCAAAAGGGACAAAGACAGAGAAGAGCGACCAAAATGGTGTGGGGTCTGTATGAGAAGACCTATGAGGAGAGGCTGAAGGATCTGAATATGTATACACTTGAAGAGGAGCAGGAGAGTTATGACACAGACCTTCAGATACCTGAAAGTTGTAAATGATGCACAATTAACAAACCTTTTCCAGTGGAAAAAAACAGTAGAACTAGGGGTCACGAAATGAAACTCCAGATGACTCTGAATCAGGAAATATTTTTTTCATAGAGAAGGTGGTGGATACCCGGAATGCTCTTCTGGAGGAGGTGGTGAAGACAAAAACATTGAAAGAATTCAAAGGGGCATGGGATAAACTCTGTGGATCCCTAAAGACTACTGGATGGAAATGAAGAAATGAGTACATGGTGGTAACTTGCTGGTATGGCGGTTACTACCCTTAATAAGTCTTCATACTGTTGATGCAACTCCATCATTGCTCTCTGCTTCAACGGCAGGGGAAAAGGGGAATTGGATTCAGACAGCAAACAATGAGGGCCCCAACTTCTGCAGTCTGGGGAAACAAGCATGGGGATAACTTCCTGATGCGGCAGTTACTACCCTTAACCAATAAGCCTGATACTTTGGGTGCATGCCAACATTGCTCTCTGTTTCAGTGGCAAGGGGTAACAGGGAATTGGATTCAAAAGCAACCAAGGAGGGCCTGACTTTTATGGACTGGGAATCTGTTAAGCATGGGGGAAACCTGCATGGCCCAGCAGGCACTAGCGTGGGCTTGCAGGACACACTGGATGGATGGACCATTTTCTTCTTTTGCGCCATCATTTCTATATGTTTCTATATTTTATAGACTGCTCTTATGTGAGGTATATATTATTCAGAGAGGTAATGATTATTGCTTGCTACTATTTTTCAGGTCCTCCCAATTGAGGAGTTAGTCCTAGTTTTTGGTTCACCTAAGAGTTTATTAACCCATACTTGTTAGGGTGTTTAAGTTTTGGCTTTGATATAGAAATACTGAGGGATTGCAGGTTGCACAGTGCCTTAAGTAGGCAGTTACAGTAAACCTTTTATTCTCTGTCTCCATCTTCTGGTAGGGGAGAAAATCCCATCAGTCTGAACTGGTCTGGTAGGACTGAAGGAAAGGAAATCAATTTTTCCTTTTTTATCAAAATGGGTGGTACCTCATTAGCAGCTGAGAACAAGGCAAGGAGACAAAAGAAGTCAGATTTAGTCTCCCACTCAAAATAAATGTTTTCCATACCCTGAAACCAACTCAGGCCAGGGGTCCTATGGGAAGTCACCTTACACTCGTCGTATTGAGATTGTTCCAGATCCTGCATCCTATGCATCATCATTGAGGGTTACAGGCTACACTTTTTTCATATTTCTTCAGATCAACCATCCAGATCCTACCCAACAAGAAATCAGGACATGACCTCTTTGTAGATGGAGATTTCGACCCTCTTGGAGGCAAGGGCGATAGAGTATGTCCCTACTGTGAAGAGAGACTGTGAGTTCTATTCAAGATACATTCTGTTCTCCCAAAAGAAAATGGGGTCCTCTGAGCCCTCAACAAATTTCACTTCGGAGAGAAATTCAAAATAGTCAATCTTTATTGTTGTAAGGGGAATGGCTGATTTCTGGATTTAAGAGGCCTATACCCATGCACTTGAGATCAGTTGTTTCCTCAGATTTATGATGAGCCAGCCCCATCTCCAGTACAGGGTGCTTCTCTTGATGTCATCGGCATCAACAGTTTTCACCAAGTGCCTTGCAGTAATTTCAGCACATCTATGGTGCCATGGCATCCACATTTTTCCTTACCTGGATGATTACCTAATCAAGGGTGTTGTCCTATTGCCTAGCCTGCCAGTCACTGTGGGTAACGATCCAGTGGCTAAAACATTCTTGGATTCATAGTGAACTATCAAAAGTTAAGTATCGATCCCTCTTAACAAATCATGTTTAGTGAAGTCAGATTCCAAGGAAGCCAAGGTTTTTAACTTTAGGGAGAATAACTGATATCCCCCCCCCCTTTTTTTTTTTTTTAGTACAGTTCATCTCCAAAAGATAAGTGATCTTGGTATAGGATTTTCTCAAGGTGTTCAGCCAAATGACTTCCAGGTGTTGCCAATGATGAGATTCAACATGAAGCAGTCTTAGTGGATCTTATGTTCTCAATGGAACCAGAGTTTTCAGAACCTACAGCACTGTGTTTGGGTTACCACCAAACTGAGAATCCCTTTGCTGGTGTCTTTACAATAGCAATCTGGAGGCCGGCCTGCCATTCAGCACACCATTTCTTCAGGTGGTTCTGACAGAGATGCTTCTCTCTGGTGGTGAGCAGTCCAAATGCAAGGCTGGAGCTGTGAGCTACAAAGCTGTTAGTCTTCTAGCACCTGTTGTCTAATAGTTACCCTAATGGACAACTAGGTGCCATATTTTACATCAAAATGCAAGGGAGGACAGATTCCTACCTGGGTTTAGAAGCCATCAAAATCAGGCAATTGGCTATATTGCACTTAGCTTTTTCCTATGCAACCTTCCTACCAGGCACAGAGAAATGCCAGCACAGAAGCTGAACAGAGAATGGTCCTGGAATGACCAAGTTGCTTGCAAGATCTTCCAGTTGTGGGGCTTTCCAGACATAGATCTATTTGCTAACAAGTCTAGCAGGGAAGTTTGAGAGTTTTGCTTAAGAAGGCCCTCCCGATTCAGATTAGCAGAAGTTGCATTCTTGTTATAATGGGACACAGACTTCCTATATACCTCCCCTGAATAAAAAAAAAAAAAATTCTGGTCAAGTTAAAGGAGGATTGGAAACGCTAATTCTAACAGCCCCAACCTGGCCCAGGCAAAAATGGTTCTAATTGCTCCTACATCTTTGTCTAAGAATAAATTCATCTGTCGCCTCTGCAAATTCTGATCTCCCAGGACCAGAGAATATGTCTTCATCTGAACATTCAAACACAAACAACCCCAAAATATTAGAATTCCAGAGACCTTCTAAGAGATTACTCCAACAATATATCACAATGGTCAACTGGTCATATATTTCAATATCAAAAAACAAAGCAAATTGTTTTTAAATTTATTTTATGTATTTGTATGATCAACACTGAGTCAGTTTATAAGTGGTCTTAGTTTAAAGACCACTTTACTTTATTATAAAATACATTTTAAAATGTGTGTCTTCTGTTTTTCATCTGAACATTGCCAAAGTGGCATTGATTGTGTGGACATTGAAGGAACAGTAGTTTCTTCTCATTTTTGCTCAGAGAAGGAAGCCCAGTACTCCCATAGTTTGGGAACAGTCAACTAGAACCTCTTATGCCCATAAATAGAAGGTTAACCTTGACTATTTACTTCAACTATCTATATCTGATCTTAAGACAAATTCCGCAAGAGTTCATCTTTGTGCTTTTGCAGCTTACTACAACATGGAACAGAGTTTAAAATACTTCATGAAGAATCTGTTTCATAAAAAACCCATTGTGAGGCTGCCGTTTGTATCATGGGTTTTCAATTTGTTATTTATTTATTTATTTATTTATTTATTTATTTATTTATTTAAAAGATTTATTGACCATTCTAAGCATTTACAAAATAATCATAAAATTATATACAGGACAAACAAACTAAAAAGAAAGACAAACTAACTGTACAGCAATGAATCAACCTTTCTGGAGCAATGGCTGCATTAGCTAGACTGGTAGAAATGACCATAATAAATAAAACAAGTATGTGCAGCCAAAAACAAAGATCAGAATCTCGAACAAAAGATCTTAAATCCTCATAACTTCAACTGTAAATGTGTCCTCAACGTCTACGAATGCTATTCAAGCCTATTAATTCTTATAGCCTAAAATATCTAACTTTGAAAGTAGAAATCCTGTTGGTAGCCTTCTACACCAGATGATTGTATACAAAGGTTTGAACAATAAAGTGATAATTTTGGCATTTCACTTAAACCAGTCTATTATTATTCTTATTTTTTTCCCAAGGGCTCATGCACACAGTACTGAGGGATCACTGCACACCTTTGTAATGAGCTATAAAGGATAATCTTTTGCCTAAACAGAACCAAAGTTGTTAGAAAGTTTTCACAACTTTGTATCTTATGACCTGAACAGATCTGGATTATTTGTCACCAAACATACTATTGCTAATTGGATCTCAGGTTTTATCTTTTTCCTAACTCAAAGTAAGCTTATCTGTACAGGGCCATGCCAAGGTATATAAGATTAGAGCCTCTGTTGAAGGTATTTGCTTTGCAGGGCAGCCATGCCAAAACTCTGTGCATAAATTTGCATTTCACTGCTGTCTAGATGCTGATTCCTGGAGAAAGAGTAACTTTGGCCAGTCAGTATTACAAAATCTGTTTAAATAAATGTATTAGTTTGTGATAATTCCTTCCCGCAAATACCCATTCAGCGAGTTTTTGGGGAGAGCTGAATATTGGGAACAGCAAAACAGCCTGCAGCTTGGGAGTCCCCACAAGTGTGACTGACTTTCCTCCTTCTCCTCCTCCTCCATGGAGAAAATTAAGTTGTTTAGCTGTCCATAGATGATAAGACAAGTCAATCATATATATCCTCCCACCTCCCCTTGGAGTTACCAGAATTTAATTCCATTACTTTACTAGATATTATAGATGGCTTAGGGAATCTCACATGACTGATCATGTGCTGCATACCTCACATGCTCCAAGCTGTGCAGGTCCATCCTCTGCGCCTTTAAATGACATCACCCACTAATGTGACTGACTTGTCTTACTGTCCACAGAGAACACCAGCTAAGGGTAAGCCACTTACTTTATTTTTAGCACTACATGTCCTTGGAGAAAATGTGACCAGACCTCCTTTTGAGTTACCTTAATTGACTTGTTTCTTTCATTTTCTTGAATTTGATCTTTATGCCTTATCTCTCTTCTGGTAGTTGTACATAACCGTATATTTTATAATAGATCCACCAACATGATAAGCGATGCAGAAAAACAATTGTAGACTGTATTTCAGGCTGCCTTGTGGAGTGAGTGCAGAGCACATATTCCTGTGTGCAGCATAAATTGCCTAACATTGATTTTCAACAATTTCTAGAAAATGTGGAGCACACTAGTGATGAGGAAGGATCAGTGCACAGCCCTGGAACAGAGGGCAGGTAAGTTAACATGTCATTTGCTACAAACACTTTGTAATCGCCACTTCTCTTCAGAAAAATTGTGGTTATGGTCAAGATGTCATGATTATACCTAAAGTCTTTTCCAAAGCATATTGAGGTCAATATTAAAAAAAACCTCCTAAAATGGGTTTATTCTGCTAAAGTTAGCTTGATAAGTTATCTGGGATATTCATAGTAACACAGTAAATGACAGCAGTTAAGACCAAAATGGTCCATACAGTTTACACCCTGCCATCCCTAAGTTTTTAGAGTTGTAACTGCTGCTCCATGCAGGTTATCCCCCCGTACCTTCTGTTTAGGGTTGTAGTTGCTGCTCCGTGCAAGTTACTCACATACAAAAATGTTGCGCTAGAAGTTAACACAGATTACCTCTGTTCTTGATTTTTATCCTCTAGCCACTAGGGATTCTGTGTTTATCACATCCCCTCTTGAATTCCTTTACTGTTCTGACCTTCACCACCTCTTCCCAGGAATCCACTACCCTTTTTGCATAAAAAATTATATACTGATGTTGCTCCTGAGTCCTATCCCCTTGGAGCTTTATATCTTGACTCCCTAGTTCTTCCTCTTTGATTTGTCTATATCATATCTCCCCTTCTTCTCTAGGGTATTCATATTTAGGTCCTCAAATCGCAACTCATAAGTCTTTTGGTTCAGACCCTGCATTAGTTTGGTTGCCTTTCTCGGATCGCTTCTGTCTTTAAGCCTGCCATTTTGTGTGTGGGCAGCAAGAGAGGTAAAATAGCGTGCGTCCAGTTGAATATCAACAGTTAAAGTTATTTGGTTACTTTTGGCCAGATAACTTTAAACTTAACTGGCTATATTCAGACATAGCTTATGCAACTGTATTTTAAAATATAGCTGGATTTTTGCAGATTGATGTGTAAAAAATAAAATAAACTTTGGCAGCCAGGGAAGCTTCTTCCCCCACAAGTGATATAGACGTTGGGGCCAGGGGGCCTATGCCCCCACCCCTCCCAGACTCACCAAAATCTTTTGAAAACAAGACCAGCCAGCCCCCCCCCCCCCCCTACTGGCAATTCAACTTCTGTCAAAAGTAACCGTGCTTCTCTCACACACCCCACCACACTTGGGGGCCGCACACTGTATATCACGGGTTAAATAGGTGCTAATCTACCCCTTAATGCAAAGGGGGATTAGTGCCTATTTAATGCGCGTCCGATGCAGAGTGAATGAGAGAGCGCTCATCACATGCAAATGCATGTGAATGAGACTATTACTCATTCACTCCAATGCAAAACAAATAAATGTATGTCTCCGATGCACATTTATCGCTCAGCTATTAACGCCTGCCTGGAGCAGGTATTAATAGCTGAGCGCATTGAAAAGAAGTACAGAAAAGCAGAAAAAACTGCTTTCTGTACTACTTTTAAAAGTTAAAAAAAATAAAATAAAAAAGAACTCAGCTGGCCACATTGAAGAGCGTCGGTTTTCATAACCAGCCAGCTGCGTTATGAAAACAGACGCCGATAAACTCGACATCGTTTTTCATAACTGGCAGACTGCAGTTATGAAAACAGATGCCGAGTTTATCGGTGTCAATGTTCATAACCGGCAGAATGCAGGGTCGCATTAGCAAGGAGGCGCTTGCGCAACCTTAACGCGATCCCCTAATTACAGTATAGCATGGCACCCCCTTGCGGGCGCCATGCATACGTTAATAAAGCGGGCGTTGACTTTTCAGCACCCGCTTTCCACTTTCTTTTTTTTTGCATCGGCCCCTTAGTTTGCAGCTTTCTAAATGGCCCTGGCCGCTAGGGCTGCAGTATATGTACCACTCCCAGCAGTGTCATGTTTTGCTGTAAGAACAAAAAAACTGTCATTACTTTGTATTCACTACCAGAACTGCTTTGCTGCAAGCCATATGCTTGTAGCGCGAGCCTGGTTGCTGGGGCCATTTAGGATGTGCCTGCTCAGGTGAGGTTGGAGATGGGGGAGGGGTTGGGGGAAGTGGTGGTCGGGGTATCATTTTATATTTGCTGCTAGTCAAATTGCAGGTAGAGAGGAGCTGGCCTGCCTCATCAAGCCTTTCAGCTCACCATATTTTCAAAAGATTTCAAGGGAGGGGTGGGCATTGCTAAACCAGCCTGAACTTCTACACCACTCAAGGCAGGGGGCTGAGGGTGCCCTGGCTGCTGATCCAAATTTTTTTTTGTCTTTCATATATCAGTTAACTTTTATCTGGCTATAATATTTGAATATAGCTGCGTAAACATATAATTATCTGGGAATGCATTGCCTTATAACGCCTCTGAAATGCCTTCCACTTATCCAGATAAAGGATGGCGATATTCAATGGTCTGCTGTTATCCAGATATCTCTAAAGATATCCAGATAAATGCCTTTGAATACTGACCTAATGTTTTAGGAAGTATCCCCGCTTCATCTCCAGCAAACAGAACTGTGGAAGTTTGTCATCCTTAATGTCACATTTAGAAATGGATGCATTTACATTGCAAGTGTTTATTTTATTTCTTTATTTCCATTGTTTGGTATTGTGTAAGATCTTAATATTTAGATTTTACAATGTGAAAGGCAATGCCAAAATTCCATTTAGTGCTTTATAAATTGACTGAATTAAACTAAAATAGAACAGAAACGTGACAAAGTTTATGCAGACTTAAGTGTATGGCGTAAAATGTTATTTCCTGTTCAAACGCCAGATTGGTCCAGTCAAGTGGGTTTTGCATCCATACCAGCAGATGGAGTCAGAGAATAAAAAGTGCCACCTGCAGTCCCTCAGTATTTCTCTGACTCCTGCAGATGGTAGAGGTGAAAATACTGCAATCTGAAGAATTAGATTTAAAAAAAAAGAGAGAAAAGAAGAGCAACAGGATTCTCGTGTAGGCTCCCTGAGGTGTAAGGCAGCTTCGTGGGCCATACCTCAGGTGGAGCAGGGGGTTGGTATTCCTGGTTTAGCTGAGCCTGAAGTCAACGAGGGGACTGAAAGCCAGTGATTCTGGCTCCCTCCGTCCCCTGGAGGTCGAGGGGACTGAAAGCCGGTGGTTCTGGCTCCCTCTTTCCCTTTGGATTGCTCACACTGGCCCTCTGGTGTCTGAATCACCATGAGGAAAGTATTCCCTTCCTTTTTTTTTTTTTTGGGGGGGGGGGGTGTTTGCAGGCATGTCTTAAAAAAAAGGCAGTGCAGGTGCACACACTGGTTGGTCATGAAATAGCTGGGGGAAGAGGCGGAGAGCGAGCAGTCAAAGCCCACTGGGCACCCAGGAGTGGGGGTTCAGTGTGGACTGATGGCAGGTAGCTTTCCATTGAGCATGAGGCGCATTTGGCTCGGACAAACACAAAGTGCGCGCATAATGGCAGTGGCCATGGGACGCAGCAAGTGCTGCAGGGTTGCGAGGTGAAGATTATGCGCCTAAGTGTAAGTGTACGTTGTGGCAGGTGCGCACATAATGGTGGCGGCTGCGGGACACAGCAAGGGCTACAAGGCCTGCGGAGAGAGGATTATGTGCCTAAAGTGTACTTCAGGAGGAAAAGCTCGTGGGGCAGCTGCTAAGGTAGCGAGGGATAAAACTATCACCTGATTAGCTGCAACAGGTGAGAGAGCTCGGCTGGCGGAACAGTGGCCATTTTGTCATTGTGTGGCAATCAGCAGGCAGAATCGGGGAAAGGGAGGGATTCCCCACCCCCTTTATCACCGGCCCACTATGATTTCCCTGCGGACCCAGAGAGGCGGTGATGAGGCTGGGGAGCTCATGAGGGAAGATTCCAGTGGTTTGGCAAGAATTTCCTTGGACTTTGTTTTTCTTAAAGCATAAAGCTTATTTAGCCAAAAAGGGGAGTATCTTGCAAGTGTGCTTCTCCACTGGGTCCCCAGCAACAGGCTAAGGTGGGCAGGCAAGACCCTTGGGGAGGGTCATATGCTTTTTTTCATCTGCTAGACCTTCAAGGTCATTTGAGCAATGATGCTGATGACACGGGTTCAGGAGTCAAGCTGAGGGCCCTGGAGGGAGCCCTTTGGGGGCAGCCAAGGTTAAGGAGGGTCAGGATGGACAAACTGTGGCCTTTGATCCCGCATTTGCTAGAACAGTTGGGAGTTGAAATTTCTCAGCTGGGGTCCGACTATGAAGGGGGGGCGGACCCTATCAGGGAAGGCCTGCGGGGTCTCCCCAAAGATGTTTTGTTCGATAGAACAATAAAGAAATTAGTTCTCCAGGAGTGGGATACGCCACAAGCCGGACTGAAGATGAGGAGAGCTATGGCTAAGCTGTATCCCTGGCCGGAGGCTGATACTTCAATCTGTGCAGTTAAGAAGAAAACCACCTGGGTGGTGTATTCGGCCACACTGGAGGTTGCTCAGGATCAGTTGCTGATTCACCTAAAAAGGATGTTCGACGTTTTGACCTTCAGTATGCAGGACTGGCTGCAGTGGGAACAGATCTTGCAGGCAAAAGGACAGATTTCCTCAGCCTCCGCTAGGCAAGTGGCACATCCAGAAGCAGTCGTGGCTTACGTGGCATGTGCGTCCTATGATCTGTTTTGGACGTCACCTGGGATTATGGTTTCAGTAGTATCAGCTATATTTTTTCTTTGGTTACACAATTCGAAAATGAACATCTGGTCCAAGTCCCACCTCAGTGATCTCCTCTTTAAGGAGAGAGGTTAGTGTGCAGCTAGGATCTGGAGCAACTAGTTGCCTGAAGATAAGCCAAAGAGAGGGTATGACGCCAACAGGAGGGCTTTCTCATATCAGAAGCAAGGATCATGGCAGCAGCAGTTCAGGGTTGGTGGTCATCCATACAAACATTATGGTCATTGTTCGTACGGTTTGAGTTTTGTCAGACAATGTGGCAACAGTGGGCTCAGCGGTTGTTTGCTTGAGCAGAAACTCACTTGGTGGCACTGGCAGCGACCCATGTAGCCAGGGTAGACAGTATGCAAATGGATTATCTCAGCTGGCAGCAGTTGGACCTGGGAAAATGGGAATTATTGCCAGAAGCAGTGGAGCTAATTCAGGCCAGGTGGGGGAATTCCTCAGTGGGATCTCATGGCGACAAGGAAGGAATGCCAAGGCAAGCAGTCGAGAGTGCAGCTCGGAAGGTATCAAAGTGTTGGTTCTTCTGTGGCTGGTGAGAGATCTGTGTTATACTAGTGGCACCAGAGGGACCACGTTAACACTGGTTTGCAGACTTGGTAAATCTCGCAGTTGGTGGTCCTCTGAAGTTAGGTCATCTTCAAGAGCTGATCCGGCAGGGTCCAATTTTTTCAGATCAGATGGATCACTTTTTGTATCGTGGCTTGACCTTTGATAGAAGGTGGTAATGGTTGAAGGGGTACTCAAGCAGTTATTACTGCCTTACATCAGGCCAGATGACCATTTACTTCCTGGGCTTATGTCAGGGTGTGGAAGGTGTTCGAGCTCTGTTGTGTTGAAGAAGGGCTTGACCCGATGTGTGTGTCAGTCCTCAAAATTGGGCCTTTCTGCAGAAAGGGCTTGTGAAGGGGTTGGCATATAACTCTTTCTGTATTCAGATGGCAGTCTTAGGCTGTAAGGTAAGGTGGATGGAGTTTCTTTGGCAGTCCATCCGGATGTGGTTTTCTGATGAGCGCTAAGCATTTTTGACCTCCTTTTAGTTTGGTGTACCCCTCTTGAATCATCTGTTTGGTGCTTAAGGCTCTTTGTAGTTCTCCTTTTGAACCATTTCACCTTTTGAGCTGTTATGGGGGACATCCCTGAAGGATCTTTCTCTGAATGTGGTGTTTCTAGTGGCTATCAGTTTGGCCAGGTGAATTTCAGAACTAAAGGCCTTGTCATATAGGGACCCCTTTCTTCAAATTTCAGTGAATGTGGTTTCATGGCAGACGGTTCTGTCATTTTTGCCGAAGGTAATTTTTTGTCTTTCTATCTGTCAGCTGGTTAAACTTACTTCATTTTGGCATCTGGATGCGGCGGACCCAGAGGGTTACATTACTGTTCTATGTAACAAGTTGTTCTACTGTAAACCAGGGTGAAGGCTAATTGCTAAACCTCGGTATATAAAAGCTCTGAAATAAATAATAAATAAATAAATGTCCGTCAGTGTTTACTTCAGTGTCTGAAGGTTACTAATGGAATTCGAAGGTCTGATCACCTTTTTGTGCTGTTCAGTGGGGCAAAGAAGGGGTGCAAGGTTTTGAAAGTTACGATTGTATAATGGCTAAAAGAGGCCCTAATTTCAAATTATTATTTGAAAGGGCAGGTCCTTGCTGAAGGGGCCAGAGCATAGGCAGCTTTCTGAGCAGAGTGTCAGTTGGTTTATCTGCTGGAGACCTGCCGTGGTTGTCACGTCATACTTTCACCAGACATTACCGAATAGATGTTTGGATGCCTAATGTGGTGCTATTTGGGGAGCATGTGTTGTGAATTGGTCTTTCAGGTTCACGCCCAGTTTAGGGGAACTTGGGTACATTCCACTTGTCTGGACTGATCTGGAGTATGAACAGGAAAGGAAAATTGGTTCTTACCTGCTAATTTACGTTCCTGGAATACCACAGATCAGTCCAGAGCCCCACTCTATTGCAAGATAGTTATCTCAGAGAAAGTCTTGTCGTTATTGTTTAATTTTCAGGGGTTTCAATTCCTGCTGTGGTCATGGGCTCTTGTTGAAGGGCTCTACTTAATTCCCCTCCTCATGTAGAGGAGGGAGTAAGGTTAGCTTTTTAATTCGTTCATATTAGGAGCTACCACCCTGGAAAGAGATCTAGACGTCATAGTGGATAATACATTGAAATCTTTAGTTCAGTGTGCTGCGGCAGTCAAAAAAGCAAACAATGTTAGGAATTATTAGGAAGGGAATGGTGAATAAAACGGAAAATGTCATAATGCCTCTGTATTGCTCCATGGTGAGATTGCACTTTGAATACTGTGTATAATTCTGGTCATATCTAAAAAAAGGTATGGTTGCGATGGAGAAGGTACAGAGAAGGGTGACCAAAATGATAAAGGGGGTGGAACAGCTCCCCTATGAGGAAAGATTAAAGAGGTTAGGACTGTTCAGCTTGGAGAAGAGACAGCTGAGGGGGGGATATGATAGAGGTGTTTAAAATCATGAGAGGTCTAGAAGGGGTAAATGTGAATCTATTATTTACTACTTATTATTTATTTAATAATCTATTATTTACATTGCTAAGTTTTATTGTACCTGCTTCGGATCTCCTTTTCTTATTAGGCATGCCTCAATAGTTTTGTTTTATGTGGTATTTATAATGTTCCCTCTTAATCTCATTTAATTGTAAAGCCTGTTGCTGATTTATTGTTCATTTATAATGATTTATTGTTCATTTATAATGTTTCCTCTTAATCTCATTTAATTGAAAAGCCTGTTGCTGATTTATTGTTCATTGTAAACCGAGGTGATGTTTTTAACGTGCCGCGGTATATAAAAAATCTCTAAATAAATAAAATAAATAATACTCTTTTGGATAATAGAAGGACTAGGGGGTACTCCATGAAGTTAGCTTGTAGCACATTTAAAACGAATTGGAGAAAGTTCTTTTTCATTCAACGCACAATTAAACTCTGGAATTTGTTGCCAGGGATGTGGTTAGTGCAGTTAGTGTAGCTGGGTTTAAAAAAGGTTTGGATAAGTTCTTGGAGGAGAAGTCTATTGCCTGCTATAAATCAAGTTGACTTAGAAAATAGCCACTGCTATTACTAGCATCAGTAGCATGGGATATACTTAGTTTTTGGGTACTTGCCAGGTACTTGTACCCTGGCTTGGCCACTGTTGGAAATAGAATGCTGGGCTTGATGGACCCTTGGTCTGACCACCCAGTATGGCATGTTCTTATGTTCTTATCTTGGGACTGCAGGTAGCACTCTAACTTATATAGCAGTTTCAGAGACGTTTTTGTTCTCTGACTCCATCTGCTAGTAGGGATGCAAAACCCATTTGTCTGGACTGATCTGGGGTATTCCAGGAATGAAAATTAGCAGGTAATAACCAGTTTTTCTTTTTATTGGAATTAGTTGTTAAATGTTTTACCGCAAGAATTCATTGTTCCACCTTACACACCTTGTAACTTATTTATATCTAGTTCATTGTCTTCTGACCTCATGAAGCTCTGCGGTGAAGTCAAACCCAAAAACAAGGTACTGTAAAGCGAGGTTTTTGTGGTTTTGTCTGTGCACAGCAGCTTAGATGAGCATCTAATCAACTTCA
The DNA here is from genome assembly GCF_901001135.1 of Rhinatrema bivittatum. Classification (NCBI taxonomy): domain Eukaryota; kingdom Metazoa; phylum Chordata; class Amphibia; order Gymnophiona; family Rhinatrematidae; genus Rhinatrema; species Rhinatrema bivittatum. The sequence goes on from NC_042623.1 coordinate 60,896,629, forward strand.
GAAGACCCTGTTTAAAATTAAAAAAAAAAGTTCTTATTTATGTATACACAAAATTTCAATTTCAATAACTTTGTAAAAATTTTACTAACTGGAAGGGAGTTGAAGTTTAATTTCCTTCTCTTTAACTCTTGGATTTATTTATCTATCAAGAACATTTTATTTTGTATACAATGCGCGTTTCAAACCACTTGTATTTTTTTTAAACTATACCAGGACCAAACCTGTTCTGGGGACCCCACATCTAGTTGGGTTTTAAGGATACCCACAGTAATATGCATGGAGTCCCAGTATATTCAGATTTATCTCATGCACATTCATTGTGGATATCCTGATTAATTAAATTTTTTAAATTTATATTTTGCCTTTCATGACTGATCAGCCATTTCAAAGCAGATTACATTCAGGTACTGTAGGTATTTCTCTGACCCCAGAGGGCTTACAATATAAGGGGGTCATTTAGTGAACAATTTTCTCATAGATAAGGAATGGGAGAAAACCTTTGGTAAATAGACCTGTAAGTTTGTACCTGAGGTTTGTACCGAGGTCACCAGGAGTGTCAGAGGGAATTGAACACTGGCTTCCCTGGTTCTCAGCTTGCTGCTCTAACCACCTGGCTACTTTTCCACTCAACTGGCTGTGGGGTCCCCAGAACAAGTTTGGGAAGCCCTAAGCTAAATGTATTGCTTATTGTGTTTTGTGCAGTAGCAACCCTATCACAGTGTTCATGAACCAAAGGGTCCTTCTTTACAAAAGCTGCAGTCAGCTTGCAGATGTCTGCAACAGTGTTTTACAGTTTTATCATGGAGGCCCACCTAACTGGTTTGGTTTTCAGGATATCCATAACGGCGGTAAATGAGATAGATTTGCATACATTGGATATCCAATCTCATGTACATTCCATGCAGCTACATAGTAAATCAGGTTGGTTAGGTGTGCCTCCAGGAGTAGGTTAAGAAATGCTGGTCTGTACTAATTCTTCCTGAGGGGCAGGTATCGGGATGCTTCCTAAAGCACACTTGGGGATCAAACACCAGCTTGCTTTGTTTGTTTTATGTGAGCTATACATATTATATTATCTAAACCTAACTTAAATTGAGTTCTCTGCCAATAGTGCATGCATAACTATGACCAATAACACATTGAAATACAGTGTATGTATAAAGCATATATATTATATACATGTACTGCCATGTGTTACTGGTCACATTGCATTTGCCAAAGTCAGTATCTTTGTGTTAAATGTTAGAGTAGTCTATGGTAAATAAATCATTGTGCATGAAATAAATTGCCTGAACATGACCGGTCATACTTGACCTTTCAAAACTAATACAGTAGGAAGCTGTAAGTGTGATTCTGGGGTATCTGTTATATAGTACTATTTTGTTCTTGCTTTACAAACACAGGGTAATGTTTTTGTTTTTTGTTTTATTCTGTACAGGCTCGCAGGAGAACTGCAACACAACTGGAACTGCTTTATGCAGATAGTAATGATTTGGCCTCTCACCTTGGTGCGGGAGATGCTTCCTTGCCCTGTCAGCTTGCTCCTGTTGCAGAAGTGCAGGAGATGACACTGAATACTGAGACAAGTACTAGGGAAAAAGAGCTGCATCCCCAACCAGCTGGCTTACCTTCTAAGATAGGCAGCATGTAAGTCTGGCTTGGCAGTACTAACAACCTCTGCTTTCTTTTTTTTTTTTTTCTTTTTCTTAACATGTTCCAACTTTATTTTAATTCAGTGTTCAGACTATAAAAAAGAATTGCATAGATTAGACAAAACTGTAATAGTAAAAGAAAAACTTTGATAGTACTGTATATGACAAATTATTTGGTCTTAATGAAACTGTTGTAGAATTCTACTTTTTCTAAACATTGCATGTGAGGTAAATTTTTTTGAAATTTTGTTAGTGGTAAGAAATCTGAATCCTACCAAACCTCTAAGCAAAAGTAAGCACATGTAGAAAAATCTTTGCATGGATGGCTATGATACAACATGTGAAGAATATTGAATAAATAATAATCCGTAATGATGATCTGTAAAGGTAAAATTATATGCATTGCAAGTCTAATCATCTGATTATTCTTGTTACATGATGTTTTATAAACTCTATCCTTAGTTTAATTATAAGCTGAAAATGGTTTGTCAGCTTTAGAAGAACCTCAAACTATACAATCCAATAACAATATCTAGGGACTGGCTGAGTGGCAAGTGCTGTGCCATATGGAAGAACTGGGCTGGCCAGTCGGGACAAGGGGTGCCGGGGAGGCAGCATTTAGAGCCCTGGGGAAAGAGTGTCTTTGATGTTGGTCAGTGGTGTCACCTAATGGTAAGACTTAGGGGTCCATGTTAGCTGGTTTCTGGAAGGAGCTGCGGTTATTGGCTTCTGGCCAAGATCCATAATTGCGATGGCAAGGCTGATTTAGGAGGGGTATGTATGTGTGTATACATATAACCCCCAGGAGAAACAAAAGAATAGATGCCTGGAACTTTTTCAATGTTTATTAAAACAGAGACGTATATTAAAAACTTGCCCGACTCTGGCCGAGTTTCGCGGCACACACAGCCGCTGCCTCAGGGGCTACAAGCAAACCAAACAACAATCAATACAAATAAATAATCAAATTAAAAAATTTTTAACAATCAACAACATCCTTAAGATCTCATAAATATTAAAAAGTCTTTAATAAAACCTTAAAAACCTTTTTAAATTTCACTAAGATCTAAGATATTGATTAAAAATAAACAGATGACAAACTAAACATAAAACCAACATACCCGAAACATCATATTCAAAAAAGCATAATTTATGTATATTCTTTAAAAATAAAGAAGAGAGAGATGCTTTACCTTCAACACTTCAATAGCTGCCAAAAAGCATTCATTTGTGTAAAATCTTCCAACATGCAACCATTAGTTATCAGCAGTGCATTGAACCACTGAAATATATTCATAAAAAACAGCTTAAGAAGTCTCTAATAGAATATTAATCAAATTCTGTTGCAAATGAACAAGTGGCAAAAAATGAATATTAACATGACAAATTCATTAAAGAATGTTGTTTCAAAATTAAATATCAAATATAAACATTCATATGCTTAAAAACATGTAGCACTGTGTTATTGGATTACAAATCAACGAGTGGCAAGGAATGAGCACAACAAATACCTTAATTAAACGATATTATCCAAATTTGAAAGGTCAATTTATAGATAGGCAACAACATATTTTGTGAAATATAAAAAGGGGGCAGTACATCACTAAAAAAAATGTTTTGAAAAACGCCAATATTTAAAAAAACGCAAATATTGTATTGTTGAAACACTCAAATCTTCAACCCACATATCCTTTATGGGTATAATATGTTTTTTATGGGTGTTTTTATAATAAAGGATATGTGGGTTGAAGATTTGAGTGTTTCAACAATACAATATTTGCGTTTTTTTTAAATATTGGCGTTTTTCAAAACATTTTTTTTAGTGATGTACTGCCCCCTTTTTATATTTCGGGGGACAGGAACCAAAATGGCACCGGCGCTACCTTTGCCCTGTCATATGACAGGGCAAAGGTAGCGCCGGCGCCATTTCTATTAACGCACCCGTGGCCCGAGAGTGGAAGATCACAGCGGGACCCCCCCACTGGACCCCAGGTAATTTAAGACATTTGGGGGGGGTTCGGGAGGGTGGGGGATTTATTTTAAAGGGTCGGGGTGGGTTTTAGGGTTGTTTTAGTGTGCCGGTTTTCCCGCCCTCCCCCGATTTATGATTTACACGATTTTAAAAAAAACAAAACCGCGACAATCCGATTCCCTCCCCCCCCCCAGCCAAAATCGATCGTTAAGACGATTGATCACACGATTCACATCTCCAATATTATTCATCATTCCCCCCTGATTCCCTTCCATCTCGGTACTAAGTTCCTTCCCTTGGTCTTTTACTACCAGAAATCCTGGTTTTATCGGGGGGGAGTGTATACTTCTTACCCCCTTTTCACACAAAAAAAGAGTCCAAGTTCAGGTTGGATTCCTCAAATACAAATTCTCCTCCTCCTTTTCCCGTTGGCGGTTCCGGTGTTAGTGGAGCACCAGGGCTCAGAGATGTTTCATATGCCAGGGAGTTCAGTCCCTGCTCCTGGGCTAAAACTCCAGCGGCATCACTTCCTGATGTTAAATCTATGGCTCTCACAAAAAGATCCGAAATACGTGGTTGGTTTTCATTCACAATAGGAGTAGAAGTCGCTGTTTTCCCCTTCCTCTCGGTATGTGGCATTACCAAGAGGAGATAAGACCAACATATAAAAGAAAGAAACAAAGTGCCTGAATAATAATATGATCTTTTTGAGACACAGTCCCACTTTAGCCAAGCTCCGTTGGTCACTGTAGACTAGTGAATAGAATCCCCGGCAAAACCCAGGTGAGTCCCGGCAAAGCCACGAGCCTCTTAGGCGCGCGTCTTTGGCGGTGCGCTGACGGCGAGCACGCCATTCAGACGCCGCTGTTATTGGCGTCTGAAAAGGCTCTGCCCTCCGACGTCAGAGCCCGGAAGGGAAGCGAGATTTTGGCTGGGCAGCATCCTTCCACTGAAATAAATTACAAGAAGTAATCCAAAAGGTAAGCCTCCTCCAAAGCAGCGGACAGCTGCTACCCTTGCCGGCAGTTGAAATTATCAGCGGCCGGGAAAACATTTAAGGCGAATAGAATCCCACTGTGGCCGGTTGTTCTGGTGGCCCTGGAGTGGCCACGAAGGCCATGGTTCGCAGATCTGATCAACCTGGTGGTGGACTGTCTCTTGCGTCTCAGTCATCTGCCGTACCTACTCCGGCAAAGCCCAGGATTTTTCGATCAGGCCGATCGCTTCTGTCTAGCAGCTTGGCTTATGAGAGGAGACATTTAAGAAGGAAGGGCTACTCTGAGGCGGTTATTACCACTCTTCTCCGTGCTCGAAAAACTTCTACATCTATTACCTATGTTTGGGTATGGAAGGTGTTTGATTCTTGGGTCTCTGGGTTGAGTGTGTCCCTGCGGCAGGCCACTATTGTTCACATTCTTGCAGGACGGCTTAAAGAAAGGTTTGGCATACAGCTCGCTCTGGGTGCAGATGGCGGCCTTGGGCTGTTTCCGAGGCAAGGTTGATGGTGCTTCCATTGCTGCTCACTCGGATGTGGCAAGATTCTTGAGAGGTGCCAAACACTTAAAGCCACTGGTGCGCGCGATCTGTCCGTCCGTGAGTTTAAATTTGGTTCTCCATGGCCTTTGCGGTTCTCCTTTTGAGCCTTTGAAGCGGGCTACGTTGAAAGATCTTACGCTTAAGGCAGTGTTTCTCATGGCTATCTGTTCGGCTAGACGGGTTTCAGAGCTTCAAGTGTTGTCCTGTAGAGAGTCTTTTCTGCGTATCTCTGATTCTGGGGTTTTCTCTTCGGACAGTGCCATTCTTCCTGCCGAAGGTAGTATCGACTTTTCATGTCAACCAGTCAGTTGAGTTACCATCATTCTCAGATGAGGATAGGAATTCTCAGGCTCGGGATCTGAAGAGATTGGATGTCTGCAGAGTCCTCTTGCGGTACTTGGAATTAACTAATCTTTTTCGATTGCCTGATTATCTTTTTGTCTTGTGGAGCGGACCTAAGAAAGGGACTAAGGCTTCTAAGACTACTATTGCCCGCTGGTTGAAATATGCTATTGCTTCGACTTACATATGTCACGGGCGCCCAGTACCAAATGGGCTTAAGGCGCATTCTCTTAGGTCACAAGCAGCGTCCTGGGCAGAAAGCCAATGTGTCTCACCACAAGAGATTTGCCGGGTGGCCATTTGGAAATCTTTGCACACGTTTGCTAAACATTACCGTTTGGATGTGCAGGATCTGAAGGTGGATTCTTTTGGCAGCAGTGTGCTTTGAGCGGGACTCTCCAGGTCCCACCCCTTTTAGGACAGCTTAGGTACATCCCAGCAGTCTGGACTGATCCTGGTATGTACAGGGAAAGGAAAATTAGTTCTTACCTGCTAATTTTCGTTCCTGTAGTACCAAGGATCAGTCCAGACACCCGCCCAAGGGAAGGAGAGTCCGCTCAGCTACTTGTATTTTCTCTTGGCAGATTTTTCGAAGACTACACACCTACGCGACATTTGACTTGATCTAGTCACTGGTTATGAAAAAAAAAAATGTTACATTCATTCTGCTTTGATATTGATTATACTGAGAGATCGCAGGTGGCACACCAGGTTATATGGCGGTTGCTTTTCAGCTTTTCTCTGTCTGCTGGAAGGGAGGCATTACCCAGCAGTCTGGACTGATCCTTGGTACTACAGGAACGAAAATTAACAGATAAGAACTAATTTTCCTTTATTTCCTATTAACCTGCTGTCATGATTATCTTGTAAATATAAGGGGTCTGTTCACTAAAGCAGTGGTTCTCAACCTTTTTTCAGTCACGTAACAGATGTTTCTCACATGCATCACACATTGAACATGTGACTATCACGGGATTAAATGTAAACATACATTCTGCATCCATAGGAACCCCTTCAACCCCCAAAATGGGTGCAGAGCAGAACTAGGGCATTACCCATACAATTCACCATACAAAAAAGATATTCTAGTTCTGGTGACATCTCAGTAAAAGCAAAACAAATTCCCTCTACTACCAGGCACAATAGCCCTTCTTATGAAAAGACAGTAATTTACCACCAATGTATGTCCTATTGAGAAAACACAACAAATAAGATTGATACAAATGCCTACACGCTAGTAAAATACCTTACCTCGGTCACATACATAGAATCGAACTTTAATAAATACAGAAAGACTACAGATTACAAATATGGAGACAGAAACTTGAATGGAAACCCAAGAAAGCCACGCTGGAGAAATGGAGAGAGAAATATAGCATCTAACATAGTCCCAGGATCTGCAATAATGCACACAAACTAATCAACTCAGTTACGCCTGCATAATGGAACACACTCAAACAGCAACAATCCAACCTATGAAATGACAACACTACAAATAAACCAGGCCCTAAACACTAATACATCTCCTATTAGGAAAACAGATAAACCCAAGCTGTTATAGATCCCCACACAGAAATAATTGTAAAACTATTGTAATAAATGTTACAAAACAACGGATGAACAGAATAAATCTAACAATCAAAAACTCGTAAAAATTATTAAAAATTGTCCAAATACCAATAAAATATTTCAAAACAGACACATCACATAATACCCAATAATTAAAATGGCAGTCAATCAAGAAAAATAAACGTAAAAAGCCACCTTTACTTATCCTCTCCAGCAACTCTCCTACTCCTTTCCCTTGCAGGTCAAAAGCACACACCAGAAGCAGCAGTGGCTGCTGAAACTCTGACCTCTCGGTCCTCTTCCTTAGGGCCCACAGCCAGACACGCGCACTCGCACACACACACACACGCACACTCACACGCACCAGTCTCCTCCCGGACATTGTCTCTCTCTCTCCCTCACACGCACCAGTCTCCTCCCCGACATTGTCTCTCTCTCTCCCTCACACGCACCAGTCTCCTCCCCGACATTGTCTCTTTCTCCCTCACACGCACCAGTCTCCTCCCCGACATTGTCTCTCTCCCTCCCTCACACGCATCAGTCTCCTCCCCGACATTGTCTCTCTCTCTCCCTCCCTCACACGCACCAGTCTCCTCCCCGACATTGTCTCTCTCTCTCCCTCACACGCACCAGTCTCCTCCCCGACATTGTCTCTTTCTCTCCCTCTCTATCTCACTTAAGACCCTTCCTCCTCCCCAGCACAAACCTCAACTGCAATAGCCTCCTCCAGCCTCTGTGGTCTGAGTACGAAAAATCCCATCAACTGTGGGGGCTAACTGTTCTTTCTCCCATTACTGATCACTGGATGCACTTCATTTTGGTCTGGGCCTGTGCTGCTGCTGGTACTTTATGCAGCATGGTCGTTTCTTCTTCCCATATGCCCCACTGTACATCTCTTCCTGTTCCGGGCCATGGGAGGCAGGAAGAAGAAAGCCCCCCCCCCCCCCCAATTCATTCAGTCTCTGCCCCGGCCTATCAAATAAAGCCCAGCTCCCTCCTGCAATCTATATTTTTAAAAACTGACACGCCCCCACCCCTCACCTCAGCAATATATGCAGAACGCAGACAGATTCTCACCAAATTCAGAATGAAGAGGTCAGAAAGTATAAACAGAAACGTGCTGAGAAGGGCTGAACTGGAATCCACACACAAAAAAAACCAGCCTCTACATGCAGAGCAACAATGGAAAAACAGGCACATTCCCATTCTTCATAAAACATTAAATAATAAAATCAAGAAATATAAAACATCAGTCATAATAGTAAAATCATATTCGTAAAAAGAATAAATATTTCAAACCAGTTAACGAATAAGAATATCCAAAATTTCCCAAACATCAATAAAATATTTCAAAACATCTGCTGAATAAAAAAATCCAATAATTAAAATGTTATATTCCCCCCCCCCCCCCCAAAAAAAATTAAATATTTCAAAAGATCAGAAACATCAAATTACTTTTGATTTCCAGTCACCCTGAGATCATTGTGAAGGTAGGGCCTCCATACACGTGCAATTCATTCTCTCACACACTCTTTCTCACATACACAGGCACTCTCATATAGACTGTCCTGGGTTCAGACCATGTTCACTGGCGCTCTGATCTGGGAAGGCTAATCTTACTGAGGTCTATACGGGGGGGCTACCTGAGGAATGTATTGCCTGCGTGCACACAGGACTACCTCGGGAGCTTACCCAGTATAAACACACACAATTACTGTGATTATACCTGGGGGCTTGAAGCCAGGAGCTTATTCCCTATACAAATAGTCACACACAAACTTTGATTCAGTACATCACGGTTCCAGGTACTTAGGAAAGTACAATTATTTCTGTATGATCTGATTTTATTTGTTCTATCCTCCTATTGCTCAAATAAACTTACTTTCCTAAGTATCTGGAACCGTGATGTACTGAATCAAAGTTTGTGTGTGGCTATTTGTTTCCAAAGGATCAGCCTGTGCTATCACATCCAGATGCGCTCTGTCTCTCTCTCTCTCTTCTCATTATACACTAAGGGGCGGATTTTAAAAGCCCTGCTCGCGTAAATCCGCCCAGATTTACGCGAGCAGGGCCTTGCGCGCCGGCGCGCCTATTTTCCATAGGCCTGCCGGCGCGCGCAGAGCCCCGGGACTCGCGTAAGTCCCGGGGTTTTTCGAGGGGAGCGTGTCGGGGGCGGGGCCGATCGGCGCAGCGTTTTGGGGGTGGGATGCGGCGTTTTGGGGGCGGGCCCGGGGGCGTGGTTTCGGTCAGGGGGCGTGGCCGCGCCCTCCGGAACCGCCCCCGGATCGCGTCTCTGCGCGCCAGCAGCCCGCTGGCACGCGTGGATTTACGTTTCCCTCCGGGAGGCGTAAATCCAGAGATAGGGCCGGGGGGGTGGGTTAGGTAGAGGAAGGGAGGGGAAGGTGAGGGGAGGGCGAAAGGGAGTTCCCTCCGAGGCTGCTCCGATTTCGGAGCGGCCTCGGAGGGAATGGAGTCAGGCTGCGCGGCTCGGCACGCACCAGCTGCCCAAAATCGGCAGCCTTGCGCGCGCCGATCCAGGATTTTAGCAGTTATGCGCGGCTACGCGCGTATCTACTAAAATCCAGCGTACTTTTGTTGGCGCCTGGTGCGCCAACAAAAGTACGCGAAGGCGCACTTTTTTAAAATCTACCCCTAAATGCTTGGGAAAAGTAGCGATGTTCCCTCCCTCTAAGTTCTTATTAATTTCAGGCACAACTGTGTGGCCTTCACTCTCTCTCAGGCGATAGTATAAGTTAATGCTTGCTTTCTCATCATAGACCAACTGAAATAACAGGCTCTTGCCTGTTCATAACCATTTCACAGTGCAAAATAGTAAATTACAGTTCACTCAGAGGCTGTGGCCTTCAAACAACATAAGAATGTAAGAGATGCCATACTGGGTTAGACCAAGGATCCATTAAGCCCAGTATCCTGTTTCTAACAGTGGCCAATCCAAGTCACAAGTATCTGGCAAGTACCAAACATTAGATAGATCACAAGCAACTATTTCTTATTAATTGCCGTAATAGTTTATGGATTTAACTTCTAGGAACTTACCCAAAACTTATTTAAACCCAAGAGCACTAACTGCTGAAACCACATCCTCTGGCAGTGAATTCCAGAGCTTAACTATGTGCGCTGAGTGAAAAAAACATTTTCTTCAATTTGTTTTAAATGAGCTACGTGCTAACTTCATGGAGTGCTCTCTGGTCCTTCTATTATCTGAGAGAGTAAAAAACCGATTTACATTAACTTGTTCAAGTCCTTTCATGATTTTGTAGACTTCTATCATTTCCCCCCTCAGTCCTCTCTTTTCCAAACTGAACAGCCCTAACTTCTTTAGCCTTTCCTCATAGGACAGCTGTTCCATGCCCCATATCATTTTGGTTGCCTTTCTTTTCACTTTCTCCAATGCAGATATATCCTTTTTGAGATGTGGTGACCAGAATTGCACACAATATTCAAGGTACGGTCTCACCATGGAGCAATACAGAGGCATTATGACATCTTCTGTTTTATTTTCCATTCCCTTCCTAATAATTCCTAACAATCTATTTGCTTTTTTATTGCTACAGCACACTGGGCTAACGATTTTAATGTATTATCCACTATGATGCCTAGATCTCTTTCCTGGGTGGTAACTCCTAAGATAGAACCTAACATTATGTAACTACAGCAAGGATTATTTTTCCCTATATGCAACACCTTGCACTTGTCCACGTTAAATTTCATCTGCCATTTGGAAGCCCAATCTTCCAGTCTTACAAGGTCCTCCTGCAATTCATCACAATCCGCTTGATATTTAACTACTCTGCATAATTTTGTGTCATCCGCAAATTTGATCACCTCACTGGTCGTACCCCTTTCCAGATCATTTATAAATATATTAAAAAGCACTGGTCCAAATACAGATCCCTGAGGCACTCTACTATTTACCTTTTTCCATTTTGAAAACTGACCATTTAATTCCACTCTTTGTTTCCTGACTTTTAACCAACTTGCAGTCCAAAAAAGCACATTGTCTCTGATCCCATGACTTTTTAGTTTTCTTAGAAGCCTCTCACGCGGGCTTTGTCAGCCGCCTTCTGGAAATCCAAATACACCACATCTACTTTTTCACCTTTGCCCACATGTTTAGTCAGCCCTTCAAAAAAATGTAGGAGATTTGTGAGGCAAGACTTCTCTTTGGTAAATCCATGTTGGCTGTGTCCCATCAAACCATGTCTATCTAAACGTTTTGTGATTTTATTCTTTATAACAGTTTCCATGGTTTTTCCCATCCCAGAAGTCAGGCTCACTGGTCTATAGTCTGTGTCTTGGTGAGAACTCTGAATCCATGCAGCCTAACCTCTACATACATCCTCAGCCAAAGTCACACAGATACTCTCACACAGACACATACAGGCTCTTACTCACACACATACAAGCTTACATACATACATACAAGGCCTCCTGTTGTTATCGGGCCATGGTGGGATGAGCTCCACCTCGGTCCTGCGGGCCTCCTATTGTTTTCGGGTCATGGTGGGATGAGCTCCACTACGGCCCAACGGCCTTCCTGCTTGTGGGGGGAGTGGAAATTGTGCACAGGTGCGTACACTCGTGCATGCAAATAAAAACTCAGGCTTCTGTTTTAGCCGCTGGCAGCCCTGCAGCCTTTCCTACTGCCACCAGCCCGCCACTCTCCCCAGGTGTGCTGCCCCATGCAAATGCACGGTATGCCCATCCAGTTGCGCTGGGGCAGTGGGACATCGGGAAGCTGCGACACGCCTGCCGGTGCTTGGCGACACTCCGGTTGAGAATTGCTGCACTAAAGTACTTTGGATGAGAATGTCATTTTGAAGCCTGAATTTGGACTGGCAGGAGGGAGAGTGACACCTTCCTTCTTACGAAGATGTGAAAGCCCTTTAGAAGCAGTGCATGGGGTTTGGTGGGGTTGTGAGTCCCAGTAGCCTCTTGAAGAGCTGGGATTGATGGGTGTGGGGGGAGGGGACACTTCTGAAAGAGGAATTGGTGCTTTGGTGTACCTTGAGGGTGACACAGATTTCCCTGCGCTAACTGATTTTTTTTTTCACTTTGGGCCAAATCAGCAGCTTTATGATGATTATTCTGCCTTTTAATGTGGTCATGGTAACACTGCCATGTTCTACTTCTCACTAGCTTAGTAAATTGGGCTTTAAAGTAGAAATCTAACACATCCACTAGAACCATCCAATAAACTGCATTACCATGACAGGTCTAATGCAGCCTAGTAGATCCCATCATCTGTTATGGGGAAAAGGGAGTCCTGGCTATTGCACAAAAGGGATATGCAATGGTCACAGGCTATGTATGTACTGGGTTTCAGAGGAGTCATGGTCTATGGTTCCTGAACAAGGACTGTTGATTTGATTAGGAGGGTTAAAATTGGGTATGAGGGTGAAGGGAATCCATGCATAGTTATAAATGAAGCCTTATGGTCCTGTAGCCCCAGTACAGGCTGATTCTCAATGAGCTGGTGTCCAGAAGAATCAGAGGAAATTCAGTCTCCCCCCAATAAAAGAACATAATCTGTTGTCTTAAAAAGTTACGCACAGTTTTCTGTATTGTAAATTAGAAGTTAGGGTTTTGGGGGGTTTTTTTGTTTTTTTTTTTTAGAATTAATAGTAAATACAGGAGTAAAAATTGCTCAAGAACTGTGCACTTTGTCTGTTTCTTACACACTAACTCTTGCAGCCCATTAAGTAGTGCATGAGCTGAATGCTTCTGCCATGCTGCAGTATGTGAATAAATATTAATAAGAGTAGTTGCCACATAATGCCCTGCTCCACTTAAACCATAGCCATTCTCTTTAGGTAGTGTTCTGTTTTGTAGGCCAGAAAGTAGTCTAAGAAGTCTATGTATCCTCTGCATGCACTTGAATTGGCAGAAATGAGCAATAACTGCTTATGAGCACTGCTTAACACAACTTAAAAACTGTAGTGCTTTTAAAGTAGCTGAGAATGAAAGGCTGCACCTGCTAATACAGATGAGATGAGATGAGGCTGCACCTGCTAATACAAATGAGATGAGAGTGGTGATGGGGCTCTGATTTAGATGCCTACTTGACTCAGACTTTAAAAGTGAACAGAGACTGTTGGATCCGCAAGACAAAATAAAGTGTCACCTGGAAGAGATATTAAGGTAATGTGTGCTTTCTGCTTCTCTTTTGTTTCTTTCTACAGAATGGTTAAAAATGAAGCATGAGGACAATTATATGATGACGTGGGGGTTTTGTGACAGCTTTAGGACTTAGCTTGAAGGATTTTATTTCTCATGTCCCATGAACATTACCTCTGTAGCATCGTGAATCCTTCCCAGCATGAGGAGCAAAAGCCAAGTCTGGGAGAGAAACCCAGGTTTTCTATATAGCAGCCTAGAGTGCTGTCGATCTGTCCTGTCAGACTGGTATCAGTTTTTGTTTTTTAAGGGAACTTACACATTGCGTTTAAAGGATTTAATCATGGTCTTTATCCCCGAGTTCCAGATCAGTGGATCCTGTCTGAGAGCTCATCATGCTGCCTGCACAATGACTCAGGGGCCTCTACCTAGCCTTCCTTTACTAGTTGAGGAGCCCAGTGAGTGTTAACTTCCAGAGGTCATCTTCTTTCCTGGCAGGCCACTAATAACTTTTGCCCACTCTTTCTGCCTGGTTAGTGCTGTTCTTCAGCTCTGGATCCCATTAGCAATCACTTTTTCATGCTTCAGGGCTGGATGGGCTATAGTTTGATCAGGAACATGAATAGGAAATGCTTTCCATTAATCCACTACAGCCTATAGATGGTGGAAATAATTTAGAAATAACATTTCTGGAAAAACTGCTTACACATTTTTTTTGGTTAGCTATTGGGAGGGACCAATAGACCAGCAAAAACAGTGAAAGACTAAACCCAACTTTGGGATTCCCACAAAAACAAAAGGGTGGTCAAAAAAATTGTCAAAAGTCTACAAAGGCATTCAAAGTGCAAAAGAAACTGTTTATTGACAGCTTTAGGATGGCACAGCAGGTTAAATGTTGAGTTTTACATGGTCCCTCAATACGGGACCTGTTTCGACAAGCTGCATCTGGAGAGAGCTTTAAACTACAGAAGAAACAAAACTTGTTATAAAGTGGACCTGATAAGACAAAATGACACAGAATAACAAGCAAACAAGTAACCTAATACAGCATAAGTAGAGCACACTCACCCAAAACAAAAGTGGCTTCAAAAGTATCGAATGGGGATTAAATCGGCGAAATGCGCACCAAAATACAGATGTAAACAATATATAATAATGAACAGATGCTTAATTACAACCAGAACAGAATGTCAAAAATTGTAAATAACGAAAAACATGCATAAACGGTAGGGAAAGAAATAAAAAACTACAAAATATCAAACTTCTAAGAAACATCGCAAACCAATTAGTCAACAGAAAAAAAAAAATTACATGTATAAAAAATAGTAAATTAAAAAGATGGAAATACATGAAAGAATACATATATGGAGAAATGCATGTGGAAAAAAGATACATATATAAAAAAAATATGAAAAGATAAACATGAAGAAATACAAATAATAAATGAAACCTATGAAAAAAATGAAACCTATGGAAAAACTATGAAAAAAGTGGGATACATCTCTTAAAAAGTGGGTATGGAAAAAAAAAAGTGGAATGTCTCAAAGTAAAAAGGTATACAAAAAATATAGCAGAATAGTGAAGACTGAAAAAAAGTTTGTTTTTTTTAATTAAAAAAAGTTTTTAAAAAAGGTAGATGATTCAGTGGTGATGTTTAGACCTTCAAAATGGCGCCGGCGCTACCTTTGCCCTCACTATGTCATACGGGCGACGGTCGCCCGTATGACATAGTGAGGGCTCCCGACGCGTGACGTCGGGAGCCAGGAAACAAAATGGTGCCGGCGCTACCTTTGCCCTGTCACATAAGGGCAAAGGGCCACCGGCGCCATTTCTCAACGCAGCGGTGGCCAGAGAGTGGGAGGAGATCGCGTCGGGACCCCCCTACTGGACCCCAGGTAATTTAAAACATTTGGGGGGGGGTTCGGGAGGGTGGGGGATTTGTTTTAAAGGTTCGGGTGGGTTTTAGGGTTTTTTTGGTGTGCCGGTTTTCCCGCCCTCCCCCAATTTACGATTTTTAGAAAAAAAAAAAACTCGACGATCAGATTTCCCTCCCCCCCAGCCAAAATCGATCGTTAAGACGATCGATTACACGATTCACACCTCTAATTATCAGCATGCCAGAAGGAATTACTGTATGCAGGGCTTCCCAAACCTGTCCTGGTGACCCTCCCCTCCCGGCCAGTCAAGTTTTCAGGCTATCCATAATGAATATGCATGAGATATATTTGCATATACTGGGTGTTCTCTGTATGCAAATATATTTTATGCATATTATTCATGAATATCCTGAAAACTCCACCAAGTGTGGTGTCCCACAGGTTTAGGAAGCTCTGTCCCTAGGAGTAAGGCATACGAATGGTATGCTTGGTAGTTAGCAAATATAATAAACCAGCTCTAGCATGTAATGTCTCTAAATCAGGACCCATGACTGGAACTTCTGCAATAAGATTTAGCCAATAGGTGCTTCTATTCAGAGCTGAGGTCCTTTTCTCTTACAAAAAAAAATGTGTTTTTTTTATATTTTATACAAACACTGAAATTTGTTCTGCATATCAAAATCAAGACTAAACACTAAGAAACCCAATTAGCAGGTAGTAAATTTCCCTTAGTCCTGTTTGGAATCAAATTAGTCAGTGCCATCAGTTTTTAATATGTTGTCCAAGTAAAACACCATTAATCTGCTGTACTTTACAGTAGTCCTCATTAAGTGTTTTCTTGCAGCCAGAAACTCCCTGACTATATATTTTGGTCCCCAGAGTAAATTACTAGGCTCGAATGAATATAGTGAGGATAATTTTCAGAGGGACTTTTTCAGGTAAAACAGAGTTTTAAAGAATTGCCCGTCCGATATGCAGATAATCTTGTGCACATATATCAAATTTGCATGTAAGTTTACCCGGACTATGTAGAGGGTAAGTATGCGCATAAATTTCCACGAAATATTTGTGTGGTCGTTTTAGCAGGTATAATTTTACTTTCAGCATTCCGGGCGAATAACTAATAGGCTCATCAACATGCATCTGCATTGATAAGGGCTATTAGTTTCAGGGGGGTTGGCCATGCAGTTTCCCCTTATAATGTACCCCATACATTATAAGGGGTAATAGGAGCACATTGAAAATGCACGTCCAAATGGATGTTAAATGGTGTGCTCAGCCGAGCGCACTGTACTGTATCAGCCTGTTAATTTGTAGAACTTTAGCTACACAGTGCTCAATATCTGTGTACACTGGCTAAAGTTTAGCTGTACCCCACAGCTCCTCGAGTGCTGCGTTTTTTTAACTGGACAAATTTTGTGCACATAATGAAGTGAATTTTCAAAGGAATTTTGCGTATAAAAGTAGCATATATCGTAGCAATTTTCAAAAGCCCATTTACACAAGTAAAACCTTTTTAAAAATTACCTCCTGTGACTTTTGTGCATAAAACGTAGCTGCTCGGCAAGGGAAATATTCAATTGTTGACCACCCGAATGTCAATAGAGTCAAACACAGTGCATGCCACAGTAGACTAATAATGCCAAGCAGTAAAATATTGTAGCCAAACATTTGTAATCATAAGAAATAGCAGAGACATAGGCCTCCACACACCACCTATTATCCCCATCAGCAAAAAGGCATATTTTCAAAACCTTTCTAAAGGTAATCAAATCCCCAGGTTGAGCAAGTATTTTCCCCACTGGCAGGCTGATGCGATATCGCAAAAAAAAAAAAAGTGTTTCCAAAGTGAGCGGACAATTTTTTGCACACACGCACATCCACATCTCTTGGGTGCTTGTTGTAATAGGCAAATGAGCTTCCACACTAAAAGGTACACACAATGGATAATTTGTGTGTCCCTAGCGTTTTGTATTGGGCGCCCAGGACACATGGCTGTGCACCCACAACAGCCTGGCCAGAGCTCCCGCCCCAATCCTGCCAGGGGGTGGGGAGGGACAGCCTTCTGACATGTGACAGTGAATGAGCCAATTGGCAGTAAGTGAAGGAGTGAATAAATTACCGTATTTTTTGCTCCATAAGACGCACTTTTTTTCCCCCCAAAAGTGGGGGGAAAATGTATGTGCGTCTTATGGAGCGAATATAAAAAAAAAACTAAAAATCTAACAAACCCCCCCCACCCTCCTGACCCCCCCCAAGACCTGCCAAACGTCCCTGGTGGTCCAGCGGGGGTCCAGGAGTGGTCTGGGAGCGATCTCCTGGGCTTGGGCCGTCGGCTGCCAGTAATCAAAATGGCGCCGACGGCCCTTTGCCCTCACTATGTCACTGGGACCGACCACTGCTATTGGTCGGTCTCAGTGACATAGTGAGGGCAAAGGGCTGTCGGCGCCATTTTGTTTACTGACAGCCGAAGCTGAGGAGATCGTTCCCGGACCGCTCCTGGACCCCCGCTGGACCACCAGGGACGTTTGGCAGGTCTTGGAGGTGCGTCAGGAGGGTGGGGGTTGTTAATTAATTTAAAGGGTTGGGATGGGGTTTTTTTGGGGGGGGAGGGGTTCCCAGAGAAAGAAAAGTTTTTCTGATCTGGGGAGTGGACCGAAATGGCCCTCCCCAGACCCGAAAACAAAATGGGGAGAAAAAAAAAAAGCTATGCACTCCCCTAATTTGCTCCATAAGACGCCCAGACGCAGAGCCAGTTTAGCACAAATTTTTTTTTTTTTTTTAATTTTCCCCCTCTGAATCCTAGGTGCGTCTTATGGAGCAAAAAATACGGTAATATTAAGTGCCCGACACTTAATATTAATTTAGTCGCTCCTTCACTTATTGCCGGCAAGGGTTCCTGGCCAGGGCCAGACCTTGGGGATGCAGCTTTCTGTGGTTCCCCCTATGAGGAATCACAGAAAGCAGGATTTTATTTTTTTTTGAGCCCTTGAACGCAACATGATTCTGTTCTGTGGTGCCTCCTACTTAGTATCACAACGATACTAATAGGAGGAATCGCAGAAAGCAGGATTTTTTTTTTTCAGTGAGCCCTTGATTGCGGCATGCTTTAACGCCAGATCCCGGGCAGGCGTTAAATTTGCCTTGTTAAAATGGGCGCCTTGGCCACGTGGCAAATTTTGGCATTGCAGGGTAATAGCTAATACCCTCAACTACATGGAATTTGCATGTGATGAATGCTATTAGGGCAATGTTGCCCTTCCTTCAATAAATACAGGGAAGTTTATTTTTCATTTTTATATCCAGTTGATAAAATTTAAGCAAATATTTGAACATTTTATGGACCAATGATTAAACAGGACACAGATATGCTATTAGGTGAAAAACTAATGAAGCAACCTTGGTATAAGTATTATGAAGATCCTTACATAAAGACTAAATGATTATGGTACAGCCAAGAATTCAAAATAAATAGATCTTCAGGTGCTAGTTTGTATGTTAATTATTTGTCTCCCATCATAACCTTTTTTGACAACTTGTGTATTATAAGCTCTGTTTAGTTCTTAACACAGGCTTTGAAATGTTCTTTTATTTATTTATTTAAAACTTTTTATATACCAACATTCATATGCATATCACATCGGTTTACAAGCAATGGGAATAAAAAAAAACATGATTTAAGAAAGTGAAAAATAGTTACATGTAACAGGGAGATGGAAGGAACAAGTTCGAAGGAGTAGAGGAAGTAAAAGGGTCCAATGGACCTAGATAAGGCGATTAGAGAAGAGATTGAATTTCCCTATACGTACAAGGATCAGTCCAGAGAAGTGGGTTGTGCATCCCTACCAGCAGGTGGAGTCAGAGAGCAAAACTTTGGGCACTGCCATATATACAAGAGTGCCACCTGCGGTCCCTCAGTATTTCTCTGACTCCAGCAGCTGGATGAGAGGCACCTGCAGTCTGTCTTAATTTTTCAGTTTAGTTAGATTTTTTTCTCTTAATTCTGGGTTTTTTCTTCAGGATTGCTTCCTGAGGTGTTAGGCACCTTCGTGGGCCATCCCTGAGTCGAAGACGGACGTCCGGGGGGTTGGTTACCTCTGTCTGGATTTTGTCTGTCACCACTCGGAGTGTGAAGACCAGGGGCTTCTGGTTACTCACCTCCGTGGCTGCTCCCCCAAAGCTGCTCCTTTGACCCTCTCTGCTCTACAGGACTCAGTAAAGTTTAAAAAAAAAAAAAAAAAAAAGCTGAGTGTGATTTCCTCTGTGGTTTCGGCTGAGGTAAGGAGGTGGGTTGGGACAGCCAGCCTTGCAGGCACTCCGGGGTATTTGGCAGCCCTCCGGTCCCCTTTCCCTCTCTGAAAGGACGAGGTAAGTGTTTTCTTCGCTGGCTAGTTTTTGGCACGGCTCACCGTGCTCGGCAGCGCGGCCCGTTGCAACGGGTCTGTCGGCATTTTTTTCTCCCGCCTCAGTCTCGGCGCGCATTTTTTCTTCAGCTCCGGTGGGGGAAGTTATCGCGGCCTTGACTCCTTCCCGGTATTGAACCGCTGGCAGCCCTTGTGGGGGAGGACAGCGCTGGGGGACTGGGTGAATCGGCTCCTCAGGATCCCATTCTGGCAGATGGAGACCCGGAGGGGTTTTCGTCGGAGTTTGTGTTGTTGATGCACCAGGCTTTCCTGGCCAGAAAGCAGGCGAGCTTCAGGAGGCAAACTCAGTCAGTGGGTCTTTCCAAACCGCCGCTCAAGAAGGGTCGCCTCGAGGAACAGCAGGCCCGCAGGGGAAGTGAATGGACCCCAGGGGCCGCAGACCCCGCCCCCACCCTCCGGAGTTCCGGACCCGGGTTCAGCTCAGGTGTCAGATTCGGTTCCTGATCTTGGGGATCCTGATCAGGATGATGCAGATGATGATGATTTGCCACCCACAGAAGGGGATGATCCCAGCGTGGTCTGCCTTTTTAAGCGGGAGGAACTACGACCCCTTATTCCCCAGGTGTTGGACGTTTTTGGGCTTAAGATCTCTCAGGAAGAATCAGATAGTGATGGGGTTAATCCGGTCCTTGACGGAATACTGGGGCCCACTTCATCCTTTCCACTGCCTAAAAAGGTTCGCAAGCTGGTGGACCCGTGAGTGGGACTCACCGGACGCGGGGCTCAAAGTGGGCAGAGCTATGGCCAAGCTCTGTCCTCTTTCAACTGATGTCTTGGATCTTCTGAAAATTCCAAAGATGGATGTGGCGGTTTCAGCCGTGACAAAAAAAGACCACTATTCCGGTAGCGGGTGCTGCCGCTTTAAAGGATATGCAGGACCGTAAACTGGAGATCCAGTTGAAGCGAGTCTTTGAAGTGGCTGCATTGAGTCCTCGGGCCACGATCTGTGCCAGCCTTATGCAGAGGGTGTGTTTGGCGCCACTACAGGAGTTGGCAGTGGTGCCGCCTTGGAGGGTGCTCGTTTGGAGGTGGGCATCGCATATGTAGCAGATGCGCTTTACTATCTAGTGCGAACTCAGCGCGCAGCATGGTTTCTGTGATGACTGCTCGCCGACTGCTGTGGCTGCGCAATTGGTCAGCGGATTTGTCTTCAAAATCTCAGCTGTGTAACCTCCCGTTTAAGGGTAAGCTTCTGTTCGGTGAGGAACTGGAGCAGTTGGTGAAGCTACTCGGAGAATCTAAGGGGCATAAGTTGCCGGAAGATAAAAGGCCCACCAGAAAGGTGTTTCCTTCACGGCCGCGTTTTCAGGATTCACGCCGATTTCGTTCCGGCAGGTATTCCTCGCCTTCCATGTCTAAGCAGACCTCAGGACGGCAACAGTCCTTTTGAGGGGGTCGTCGTCCTGGCCGGGATTCTGGACACCTCGGGACAGGAAGTAGTAAACCCTCTCAATGAAGCTATGAATCCCCATTCCGTCGTCGAAGCTGTCGGGGGCAGATTGTCCAATATTTGCACGGAATGGGCAAGGATCACCTCAGACCGTTGGGTCCTGGAGGTGATCAGAGAAGGCTACGCTCTAGAGTTTTCACGTCCCGTGCGGGAGGTGTTCGTGGAGTTCCGCGTGGCCTCGCGCAGCAAGCAAGAAGCGGTACGGGAGACCCCTGCAGTGCCTGATCCAGCTACAGGCCATTGTCCCGGTTCCGGAGGCAGAAGAGGGTCGGGGACGTTACTTGGTTTACTTTGTAGTTCCCAAAAAGGAGGGCATATTTCGTCCCATCCTAGACCTACAGAAGGTGAACCGTTGTCTCCGAATCTGTCGTTTTTGCATGGAAACCCTGTGGACGCTACTGGCTGCCGTTCAGACGGAGTTCCTTGCGTCCCTGGATCTTATGGAGGCTTATCTGCATATTCCGATACGGCTATGTCACCAGCGGTTTCTACGCTTCAAGGTCTTGGGACAACACTTCCAGTTTCAGGCCCTTCCATTTGGTCTGGCGATGGCTCCTCGAACTTTCACCAAAGTCATGGTGGCGGTAGCAGCCTTCCTTCGCAAGGAGGGGATACTGGTCCATCCATACCTGGACGACTGGCTGATTCACGCTAAGACCCAGGACTGCGAAAGATTGTACGCATGGTGATGTTCACCTTGAGATCGCTCGGATGGGTCATCAATGTTCAGAAGAGTCACCTGGAACCCACCCAAGAGCTGAACTATTTGGAAGCCCAGTTCGATACCTTGCGAGGCAGAGTCTTTCTGGCGTCGGACTGGGTAGCCAAGTTGCAGAGCCAGATACAGGCGCTTCTTCTCAGACAAACACCCATGGTGTGGCATCATCTGCAAGTGCTGGGATCCATGGCGTCCACCTTGGACTTGGTTCTGTGGGCGTTTGCCCACTTACGTCCGTTACAGCGTGCGCTGTTGTCACGGTGGAGTCCGGTGTCGGAGCAGTTCCACCTATCCTTGTCTCTGCTTCCAGAGTCCAGAGCCAGTCTGTCATGGTGGCTTTCGCGTGACAATCTGGAGAAGGGGGTGGATTTGAACCCACCAAATTGGCTGATAGTCTCCACCGATGTGAGTCTGCCAGGTTGGGGAGCTGTGTGCAACACCAGATCCGCCCAAGGGCTTTGGTCTCCATCAGAGGGCTCGTGGTCCATCAATCGTCTTGAGACAAGAGCGGTATGTCTTGCCCTACAAGTGTTTCTACGCTGGATTCAGGGATGTATGGTTCGAGTGTTCTCCGACAATGCGATGACTGTGGCTTACATCAACCAACAGGGCGGGACGAAAAGTCCCGCGGTGGCACTCGAAGCACGTCTTCTGTTCACTTGGGCGGAGCGTCATCTTGGGGGAATTGCCACGTCGCAGGAGTGGACAACATGCAGGTGGATTTTCTCAGCGGGTGACAACTCGACCCGGGAGAGTGGGAACTGTCTCCCGAAGCGTGGAACCGCATTTGTGCCAGATGGGGGGCCCCGCAGTTGGATCTGATGGCAACGCGGGAGAATGTGAAGTCAGAACGCTTCTTCAGCCATCAAAAAGAACAAGGCTCAGTGGGTCTCGACGCTCTGGTGTGCCCCTGGCCAGCGGGGATTCTGTTGTATGCCTTTCCCCCCTGGCCTCTCATCGGTCGGCTTCTCCATTGCATAGAACTCCACCCCGGAAGGGTGGTGCTTGTGGCTCTAGAATGGCCACACCACACGTGGTTCGTGGATCTGATTCGTTTGACCCTAGAGGGTCCTTTGCAGCTGGCTCATCTACCACGTCTACTTCGTTAAGTCCCATCTTTTCGGATCGGGAGGATTGCTTCTCTCTCGTGGCTTGGCTTTTGAGAGGCGATGTTTACGATTGGGTGATTATTCTGAACAAGTTATTTCCACTCTATTGCAGGCAAGACGTCCGTCCACTTCCCTGGCCTATGTGAGGGTATGGAGGCTCTTTGAGACCTGGTGTCATCAGCGTTCTTGCGATCCTTTAACGGTCGAGGTCTCTCTGGTACTGGATTTTCTGCAACAAGGGGCTCAAGAAGGGTTTGGCTTTCAATTCTCTTCGGGTCCAGGTAGCGGCCTTGGGAGCCTTGCGGGGAAAGTTTGCCGGTGGTTCGCTTGCAGCACACCCGGACATTGTTCGA
This sequence comes from Rhinatrema bivittatum, assembly GCF_901001135.1. NCBI lineage: Eukaryota > Metazoa > Chordata > Amphibia > Gymnophiona > Rhinatrematidae > Rhinatrema > Rhinatrema bivittatum. The sequence goes on from NC_042623.1 coordinate 60,919,769, forward strand.
TTTCTCAAGGGGGTCAAACATTTATGACCTCCCGTCCGTGCGGTGTGTCCAGATTGGAATTTAAATCTCGTATTGCGTGTGCTCTGTGGTGCTCCTTTCGAACCTCTACGCACGGCTTCCCTGAAAAATCTAACCTTGAAGATGGTGTTCTTGGTGGCCATTGCTCGGCATGTCGGATTTCTGAATTGCAGGCCCTGTCGTGCCATGACCCTTTTTTGCGGCTTCATGATGATAGGGTGACATTACGCACGGTTCCTTCCTTTGTTCCTAAGGTGGTTTCGGCCTTTCATGTTAATCAAATAGTGGAGCTTCCGGGGTTCCCGCAGGGTTCCGGGGGGTTGCCTCAGGACAAGGATCTTCTTCTTTTGGATGTGCGTCGGGTCTTATTGCGTTATCTAAAGGTTACCAGTGACTTCAGATGCTTCGATCATTTGTTCATTCTTTTCAGGGGTGCAAAGCAAGGGGACAAGGCGTCCAAAGCGACCATTTCTCGATGGATTAAAGAGACTATTACTTCGGCATATTTGGTCCGCGGCCGCCAAGTGCCTTTGGGTCTCCGAGCTCATTCCACCAGGGCTCAGGCTTCTTCCTGGGCGGAGTGTCAGTTGCTATCACCTCAGGAGATCTGCCGGGTGGTGGTGTGGTCCTCTTTGCACACATTTACTAAGCATTATCGATTGGATGTTAAAGCCTCTGATGAGGCGTCCTTCGGTGCAAGTGTTCTATGTGCGGGTCTTTCAGGTTCCCGCCCAGTGTAGGGTGGCTTGTGTACATCCCACTTCTCTGGACTGATCCTTGTACATATAGAGAAAAGAAAATTGGTTCTTACCTGCTAATTTTCGTTCCTATAGTACCAAGGATCAGTCCAGAGGCCCATCTCTTACTTCAGTTCCGAAAGACTGTGTTGGCTACAATTTGCCTAGTTTTTCATAGAGCTCCTTTTTTGCAGAATACGATTGTTGGAGCAGTTTTTTCTAATGGTTTATTTACTTATGTTGTTTCCTTGGGGCGAAGCGGGGGACAGTGGTTTTTGGTCGCCCCTTCGCCCGTTAGTATTGATTGTTTGGCTTGGGTACAGGTCAATACTGAGGGACTGCAGGTGGCACTCTTGTATATATGGCAGTGCCCAAAGTTTTACTATCTGACTCCACCTGCTGGTAGGGATGCACAACCCGCTTCTCTGGACTGATCCTTGGTACTATAGGAATGAAAATTAGCAGGTAAGAACCAATTTTCTTATTAATTATATTTTAACTATATATTTTAAAGGGTTCTGTAAATGGGGCAACACTAATATGAGTAGACTAATAAGTAGTCCTGTGCAAACCTGTTAAAAATTAGGTTTGGAAATTTAGCAAAATCCATGGATTGTGGATTGACTTGCATACCTAATTTTTCTGTAAAATATGTTGTACTAGTGGCAAAAGGCACCACAGATTGATGGGTATTCTGCTAATGTGGTAAAATCTATGTTGCATTTCTACTGATTCATGGCAGATTTTATTACAACTGCAGCATTTTTTCAGAAAAAATACAACAGAATTTTTGCTACGACCTGTAGCAGATCCACAAGATTTCCATAGAAGAAAGCTAGGCTAAAACTCACCTGGTTCCCTTCTATGCTAAATTTGTTTGTATATGCCTACTTATAAGACAGTATTATTACAAAGAGAGGTGCTTTTGAACTGCTTTTACATTCTGTCTGAAATTGTTTTAAACTATGATATGCTTATAAGGTTGCATCTGATAACAGATACTGGCTTATTTATGTAGACAAATCCAGGTGTATGGAGTAACGTTTCTTCTCACTTTATGCCCTGTAAAAGTAAACTTCAGGGAGTAAAGCTAGTTCCTTATGTGTCAAGTTCAGTTTTCAAAGTAAGTGATTTAAGAACCAGCACAGTTTAAATGTTGCCACAACAAAGTCTTTTCTGGCAACTGTGCAGTGAGGAAACCGTCACTCGTGTTTGTTCAGTTCCAGGCAGTCGTCGCTGACAGAAAGGAAAGTGTCTGAACCTTCACCCTTATCCAGGAGAAAAACGTACGAGAGAGGAGACAAGTCAAAACCCAGAGAACCAAAACTGTGAGTTGTGTCGCGCTAAAAAATCTTTCCACATCTGTTGCTATTAAAAATATTACTCTGGCTTTTATTTGAAGGATTTAGCCGCTCGCATGACACAGTATTAACCAAACTGGGATCTGATAAATCAGTTTGATTATCATAGGGGAATTATAAAAGCACTTTAACACTACCGGTATTAAGAACATTTTGTTCTTGGTTTGCTTTCTTCTTTAACCAAATTTGGTAAAGGCCATTGTTGTTGATGAAGGGCATCCAATCAAGAACTCTTAAGATGAGCTTTGAGTTTCATTTTACGATGATTAATCAAAACAGTTATTTTCTAACATACAGGGCAATGCATGTACAGTAAACTGCTCGCTTAATAAAGTGGGTGGGGAGAAGAATCTAATAGGAAATTGTTTGGGTGCATGCTTCATTTAACCTCTCTTAACTATTCGTAACCTATTAAATCCCAAATCTGCAATGTTCTTTTTATCTTGTAGCTCAGATTCTGGAACCTCAGAGGCTAGTCTGTCACCTCCTTCCTCCCCACCAGGCCGACCCCGTAATGAAATGAATGTTTTTAGCCGTCTAACAGTTTCTCAGGGAACCCCAGCAGTTCAGCAGGATAAGTAAGTGGTGGGGGGAAAGCTTCAGTCCCCTTTCAGGCAGTTGCAGAGAGCAGGAATACAGTCCAGTGTCTGGCCCTGTCCTCTCTGGTTGCATCAGCAACCAAGAGCCAGGAGTCTTTGCTGCTTATTTTTACATATGTGTGTGGTTTTAAAGTAGCTTAAAAGCTTTAAAGAAGTTCTTTCTTTGTTACCAAGTTTGGGGGGGGGGGGAGGGGGAGGTTCTTTTTGAATGTTGTTCTCTGTTTTACATATATGATGTGGAAGAATAGTTCTGAAAAAAGTTACCTCGTTGGTACGTTTTTTTGTTTTGTTTTTTTTTTAAATAGAAGATTTTTATCTATAAATCCCAATTTTCATCACAACATTAAACCAAAAGGTATGTAATTGAAGAGAGCAAATACGTACACTGTTATTGGTAGCTCATATATCATGAGATAATATATCACAATATGGTTCATAATCAGTTACTATTGGACCATCATACTAAACACTACCGGTCATAGACCTTCATTGCTTTTAGATAATCATGGGTCCTGTGACTTTGTTCTTTTGGGGGTTTTTTGCAAATAAAAATCAGCAGATAACTTTTAAAAGCTGACTTGTTGCGTTAAGTTATGATCCCAACTATCCAGACACATGCCATGTTTTGAAATGGAATTCTCCTTCAGGGGATTAGCTTATTGAGATGATACACTGAATAGTAATGTAAGCAATCCCATTTACGATCTAGCAAAATTTTGAAGTTGAGCTTCTGTTAATAAGTCAAGACATGAGTTTTCTTCATTCAGAGCCTTGTGCTCTGGAAGCAGGGGCATAATTTAGCTTCTGGCATAAGCAGCTGGGCAGAGATGTTTATTATTGCCCCAGGGACTAGCTTGCCTCCTTCAGTGGAGAGTATAATCTGAAATATCCATCATTGCTCTTCTTGTACTTGAAGAAAGATGCCTCTGTTTGACATACCCAAATAATATGCATTGTAACAAGGCTTGCTTAATTAGCAAAGATCAGGATCCCTCATGTAGGTATTAAGTGTATTGTCAACGGTGCCATAGTCTGCAGCTTTGAGCACCAGCTTATAAATGTCCTCCAGTCATGTACTCTAACCTCTAATTGTTTTTTGTCTGGCATTCTTCGAGATCACACTTTTCAAAAATATTTTTGCACGGTCCGCTCCAGATTTCTGACTTTTTTTTTTTTGTTCCGGTGACCCTTGAGTCACCATGCACCAGCAACCTCTTGCAGACTTTCATTGACTAAAACAGCAAATGTAATTCCATCCTCTCTGACAGGCTACAATATTAGCTTTGTGTGAGCTGCTGTGGTTGTAGGCAGCTTTTTATGTTCTGTGGGATTGTAAAAGCATTAATTGTTAGTCAAGAATTCAAGCTGAAAAGTTAAGATTTGAGAGAAGTTAAAATCAAACATTATTCCCTGATTTATGAGTGCATTTACCCCCTCAACACATTTTTATGATGTGCTTTTTTATGGGATACAAAGGTTGAGATTGTAAGCCCAATTGAAGTTTTGTCCTAAAAAGCTGGTTTAGTAGAAACTGTTTTTGTATAATCTTACATGAATATAAATATTTGTAGCAGAGGAGTATATTTGAACACAGTGCCTAGTCAATCTGTTTAGAAAACTGCAGGGTTTTTTTTTTCATAATATTAGTAAACAGGAGGGGGAGGCACAGAGTATCCATCTTCCTCTGTATCTTTTGCTTTTATTTCTCTCTTCTGCATCAGACAGTAGTTTTGCAAAAAGTATATTCTCTGTGTTCTTGGGAACATTTTGGGACATTCTGAGAAAGTGAAGCTGTTGTTTCAGTTTATATTTTTGCATCACTGAGATAAAGTGCAAACTATAGATTTGTAAGAGTCAGAATAAAATCCTTTAGGGGTATGCATGTATGGTCTCTAATCAGTAGTTGCCTGCACTTTCTTTCTGAGTCAGCCATGCTGTTTTTTCATCTCATGTGGAGACTTTACCCTGCTGATACCTGTATTCTTTCTCCTCACAATCCCACCACTGTTCATTGTAGGTCTGATGAAAGTGATTCCTCTCTGTCGGAGGTACACAGGTATTCTCTTCTCTGGTTTTCCTTCTTTTCAGTCTCTTATCAATGTCCACCTTGCCTTTATGTCTTCAGTCTTATTTTGCTGCATGCTTTGCTGCTCCCTAAAGTTACTGTGCGTAGGCTGTATGCTATGCATTATTTTAATTTAGCCCTTCCAACCAGAAATGTAGCTGTTTGCCTTATTTTAGCATGTTTGTTTTAAAGCAAAATCTTTTCAAAGCTTGTACAGAAGAGGGTTACAGTCATTGCTATAAAAGGTATTTGTTTTGTTGCTTGCTTCATATTTTTGTGTTAATTTCTCTGGTTTTAAGTGTAATGGTGTATGATGTGTATATGATGATGATCCATGGATTCCCTCAACTATATCCATCTTACCCAGTTTAAACAATTCAGAGGGTGCTGAAAAGTGGAGTGTTGATCAATAACTGCAGTTGAAACTGGACTCTGCTGGGCTCTAGTGCCATGAGCCTTCATACACAAGGACTTAAACCATATTCCCTATTTTATAACACCACTTCTTCCTTGATAAGGATATGTTTAAGGTGGAATGACTTTAGTGTGGATTGCCACAGGCTCCATTCCTAACCTAACCCTGTTTTAAAATGAAGCGAGCCAGTTTTATTGTTCTCCAGCTGCTTTTTTCACCTATAGAATGGTCTGTAAATTGATGGTCTAAATACCAGTGCAGAACGTAACTAGCTGAGTTTTGCAGAGACTGGGAGTGAGATTTTCCTTCCTGTGTTTTACTTCATATCCATGGCCCAATTCTCAGTTCTACAATTTATGTGGAATAGTGGGGAAATATCCAGTAAATAGACTAATAGCATTATACTGAGGTTGCTTCATTCCTCTGGCTTCTCCACTGATTCCCCCTATCTCTTTTATGAAGGGTAAAATTTGATTTCAGTTTTTCCTTCCCTGTATCATAGGCCTCATTGCTTGCTACAGTCTTTCTTGTATGCCATGCACTGTGCAAGCATTTCAATACTGGGTTTTTGGTTTTTTTTCATCTCCTTGCCCCATTCTTTCCACTCAAGATTTTTCACTCCTTGCCCCCTTTCTTTGTCTTGCATTATGACACATCTCATTTTATTATACTGTCAAGCCTTAACTTCTTCAGGGAAGCATTTAATTTATCTTCATGAGTCTCCCTATCTGACATTTACTAAGCCAGGGTCCCCTTCTTTTCTCATCCTCTTAACTTCATCCATTTTTTACTTACTGTAACACGCCAGCAGCCACTCCCAGCTTAAAATCTTCTGTATGCTTCTCTTTCCTCCCTCTTAGACTTTAAGCTCTTTGGGGCAGAGAATTCCCTTGCTTGTTACCTGTGTGACTTATATTAATAATTCATTGCATTTCTGTATTGACATCTGTTTACCTGGAATAGCACTGAAGACACAGCACTATTAAATATCGCAGTGAATGTCATTTAAAGTAATTTGGTAATCTTTTTTTTTTTCCCCACTCCCAGGGGCATAATCAATCCATTTCCTGCTTCCAAATGCAACAAGACCTCACTTCTGCAATGTATTCATATAGCTGAAGGGCATAACAAAGCTGTGCTCTGTGTAGATGCTACTGATGACCTTCTCTTCACTGGATCCAAAGGTTGGAAACATTTCTCGCCTTTAATGTGGTTTCTGGTAAACGGTGTGTTTCTTTTAAAATGCCTATTCTTTCAGGACCCGATATGAGGAGGAGGACGGTAAAAAAAAAAAAAAAAAAGTCCCTATGTATAGAAACATAGAAAACATAGAAATGACGGCAGAAGAAGACCAAACGGCCCATCCAGTCTGCCCAGCAAGCTTCACACATTTTTTTCTCATACTTATCTGTTTCTCTTAGCTCTGTACGGGAACATTTGTTTACTACAGACTCCTGGGTTTACGCATCAAACAAATGATATGCTGATGCATCAGGAGCTAAGCATTAGCTGGAGTTGGTCCAGAGGGGGTTACTAAAATGGTCAAGTCTTTTTCATTGGAAAGCGCATGGAGATCTAAACATGGATACCTAGAGGAAAGGCAGGATAGGGGAGCTATGGTAGAGACATTTAATTACCTTCAAGGTTTTCATGCACAGGAGGTGAACCTATTTCAAAGGAACGGAAGCTTCAGAAAGAGGGGTCATGGGATGAGGGTGTAAAGGGGAAGACTGTGGGGTAATCTAAGGAAATATTTCTTTTCAGAGAGGGTGGTGGAGGATGCATGGAAAAGCCTCCCTGTGGAGGTGGGAGAAACAAAGATAGTATCTGAATGCAGGAAAGCATGGGATAAGCACAGAGGGTCTCTGAGGGATTGTAAAGCTGAATAGTTAGAAACATAATGGCAGAAAAAGACTATGGCTCATCCAGTCTGCCCATCTGTCCAGTTAATTTAGCATCACTTTCTTGGAGATCCTTTGTATTTATCCCATGCTTTCTTGAATTTACTGTTTTTGTCTCCACCACTTCCAGTGGGAGGCTGTTCTATGCATCCACCGCCCTCTCTGTAAGGAAATATTTCCTTAGATTATTCTTGAATCTACCCCCTTTCACCCTCATCCCATAACCCTTCATTCTAGAGCCTCTTTTCCATTGAAAAAGACTCACCTCCTATGCATACGAACCTTTAAGATATTTGAATGTCTCTATCATATCTCCCCTATCCTGCCTTTCCTTGGATCTTTGTCTATCCCCAGATGCTTTAGAACGAAGACCATTGACCATTTTAGTAGCCACCCTCTGCACTGACTCCATCCTGTTGAAGGTGCGGATGGGCATACTAAACTAGCCATAATGGTCTTTTTCTGCTGTCATGTTTTCTATGTTTAAACTCAAGTTAAAATGTGCACTCAGTCTTTTGCATCGGCTGATCCGCACTTTAAGTCCAGCAGGAAAAAGTTGTCTCATTTAGACTCCTGATTTATGTGCACAAAAGACGAGTATGTTTGTTCACATAAGTCTTTTATACATAGAAAATATGGTTTGTGTGTACAAAGCATATTTTCTACACACACAATCCCAACTATAGGTCCTGGCACCGGAACTCCAGTTTCTGCCTATAGATTCAACATTAACCCTGGAATCTTTACTACACCTCAGGCTAGGAATGATAGTTCCAGCGCTAAGAAAACAACAGTTAAGTGCAGTTTACCCCTCTGCATTGCGGGGTAATAGCGTGGGATTTGCAAGAGAGGGAGCTAGCCTGTATGCACATTGTGGTGCACAAAACTCCTTGCTACATCAGCAGTAAAGTTTGCGTACAATTGCAGCTTAAACTCTGTGGTCTGCTGAGTGCATTTTAATTCATCGATCCCATGTGCCAAACTACTGACATCTTATTACTGTTAGCACTAATATCTTACCTGGATGGTTCATATTGTTCTCAGTAGCAGTTAGCATTTTGAATATATTTTTAACAACGCGGGCAGAACAGTCATGAGCTGAACTTCAAATAGTTGCACTTTGATGCTTTTTCTAGTAACCTTAAAATGTTACCTCTGCTTCCATTTTATTTGCTGTTGTAAAATTGTGTCAAAGAAGCGTACAATATGTAAAAAATGACTCTAAACAGAGATTCAATATTTCTGTAATGCAATAATCTATTATTTCAAATATAATTGAACAATGATTAGAACATAGTTTAGTTGTAGTAATTGTTTTTTCCCATTTCAACCACCACGTGTAATCCAGACATAGGTCTGTAATACAGATAAATGGTTTGAATAAGCTTGTAACAGAAAAAATAAACCTGTTTAACATGTAAAATGGCTTTACTCAACTGTAGTTATAGCTAAAATCATTTTAATGAGCTTATGACTCAAAAACATGGACAATTAAATAGGAATCATGGTTATTGACATCCAGAGATTTCATTTTCCGTTATAATGGTTTTGGGTAATATCTTTCTTTGGTATTCTCTTGACAATTGCTTACATTACTGGAGGGTTTGTTTTTTTTTTTAATAGAAACGGAAATAGTTTTATATACCCCAGGTTTCTTGCAATTTTTCTGCCAAAAGCCCTTTGAGAAATGGAGAGAGAACTGCAGTGTGTAGAAAGAAACAAGGGAACTGCTGTTCATCAGAACATTGAACCTGTGTGTGCTAGAGAGAGAGTGAGCAGGAGCATTAGATAAATAAGGTGGGAGTAGGTGATGTGTAGCAACAGAGGGATGGCAGTGGGATTTAAGGCTCGTTCTCCATGTTTCACAGTTTTTTTGCTGTAACCATCCCAATATGCTGTACGATCAGATCAGTTTGGGATCAATTCTTGATGATCTGATTTTTGGCTCTGTCCTTAACAAGCTTAAAATGTCTAGCCCTGCTGCCTCTTTGCACTCTGCCTTCTGTATGGCTCTCTCCCTCTCACTGCTAGCTTGCCACCCTAAGATCCTAATCTGCTACCCTCTCAGACCTCCTCCCATCACCTCTCTGACATTCCACACACCTTTTCTTCAGTCTCCCTCATTTAAGGACCCCTTCTCACCAATCAGGCACCTGACCTCTCTGCCATCAGGCATATTACGACCCCATTCCTCCCCTTTCATTTTTGTAAAATTTGAATGTATTTATTTAGATTTAACTCATGCCTTTTCATTGGTAATTCAAAGTGAGTTACATTCAGGTAAAATTAGTATTTTCCTTAGTCCCAGATTTACAATCTAACCCCTAGATTTATGAAAATGCTATATTTATAGCAGAAATAGTACCCACGATAAAAAAAAAAAAAAAAGGGGGGGGGGCATGGTTAGGCTAATTTCCCTGCTGCCGCATCGCGTAGGTAACTTTTGCATCACAAGCAATGTATTGCTTCGCGTGCTAGTCAGCGCGTTCCGCGAAGTCAGTGTGTTGCACGCCATTAGCCACAGCGTGCGCTATTAGCCGCATCTTGCATTGTTTTATGCACTTTGCACAATTTATTGCGATATATATTCCCACTTCCTGCAGCTTTGAGGGGGTGTAGGGAGTAGGAGAGAGTAGGTGAGGAGGAGTTGGAGTTGTTGGAGATAGGAAAATTGGTTCTTACCTGCTAATTTTCATTCCTGTAGTACCACGGATCAGCCCAGACTCCTGGGTTTTGCCTCCCCTCCAGCAGATGGAAACAGAGAAATTTTAACGGACTCTGTCGTATACCCCTGAGGTGCCACCTAGAGTCTGTCAGTATTACACTGTATCCAAGCAGAACGAGAATAAAACCATAACTTTCACATGAACAACCTCCCCCCAAAGAGCAGAGGTAATGAAAAAACATGTAACTGAAGAAACAAAATCATGCCCAATAATTCTTACCCTAAAAAGGGGGGCATTATGTAACTTGTAGAAGAAAGATTAACTGCCGGCCGAGCGGACTCTCCCTATAACCCCATGGGTGGGACTCTGGGCTGATCCGTGGTACTACAGGAACGAAAATTAGCAGGTAAGAACCAATTTTCCTTTCCCAGTACGTACCCGGATCACCCAGACTCCTGGGATTGTACCAAAGCTTCCCTAACCAGGGTGGGACTGAGAGAGTCCCGCTCGGAGCACACCAGCTCCAAAAGAACTGGGCTCCGGGGCCCGGACATCCAGTTGGTAATGTCTCGCAAAAGTATGTGCCGATTTTCAGGTAACTGCCCTACAAATCTCTTGAGACGCCACCTACTGGCATTCTGCCCACGAGGTTGATTGCGATCGCGTAGAATGAGCCTTAAGTCCGACTGGAATCGGACAACCCTGCACAAGGTATGCCGAAACAATAGTCTCATTCAACCAACGTGCGATAGTGACCTTCGAAACCTGTGACCCCTCCTGGGTCCATGCCATAAGACGAACAGATGGTCCGAGACAAGAAAGTTGTTCGTAACCTCTAGGTAACGCAACAACACCCTCTTTACATCCAGCTTCCGTGGCCTCTGGCATAGAAGAATCCATGTCCGCAAGAGAAGGAAGCTCCACTGACCGATTCAAATGAAAGGAAGGAGACCACAGACGGAACTGTTCTTAAGGAAACACCCGAAGCAGAAATCCACAGGAAAGGCTCCCTGCAAGATAAGGCCTGAATCTCTGAAATATGCCTTGCTGATGAAATAGCCACTAGAAACATGACCTTCAACATTAGGTCCCTTAGAGTTGCCCGTTTCAACGGCTCAAAGGGAGCATCACAAAGAGCGCGGAGAACCAAATTCAATTTCCACAAAGGACAGGTGTTCCGGACCAGTGGCCGCAAGTGTTTAATTCCTCTCAGAAACCGAGCCACATCCGGATGAGAGGCTAGCGCAACCCCCTGCACTTTACCACGAAAACAGCCCAGCGGAGCCACCTGGACTCTCAGGAAATTAAAAGCTAAGCCCTTAGACAACCCCACCTGTAAAAATTCCAGAACCTCCGGAACTGAGGCCCTGGACGGTTGCACATCATGGTGCGAAGGTGGCAGACATCACGCATCACCTAGATAGGATTATAGACAGTGCTGGGGAGGAGCCAGCTGTCGTGGTACATGTGGGCACCAACGACATAGGAAAATGTGGGAGAGAGGTTCTGGAAGCCAAATTTAGGATTTTAGGTAGAAAGCTGAAATCCAGAACCTCCAGGATGGCATTCTCTGAAATGCTTCCTGTTCCACATGCAGGTCCCCAGAGGCAGGCAGAGCTCCAGAGTTTCAATACGTGGACGAGACGATGGTGCAGAGAAGAGGGATTCAGCTTTGTAAGGAACTGGGGAAACCTTTGGGGAAAGGGGAGACTTTTCCAAAAGGATGGGCTCCACCTTAACCAGAGTGGAACCAAGCTGCTGGCACTAACTTTCAAAAAGGAGATAGAGCCCCTTTTAAACTAGAACAAGGGGGAAAGCCGACAGTCACTCAGCAGTGCATGGTTCTGAGAAATGTATCTTTGAAGGATACTAATGAAACAGCAGAGTTAGGGCATCCCAACAGAGAGGTTCCATTAAAAGCAAACATAATCCATGTGCCTATATGTAAAAAATCACCGAAGCTAATGATTTCCGAATTATCCCTTACAACTGAAAAGCAGGTTGTTAATACAAACAAAAATACACACTTTGAAATGTCTGTATGCCAATGCCAGAAGTCTAAGAAGTAAGATGGGAGAGTTAGAGTTTATAGCAGCAAATGATGAGATTGACATAATTGGCATCACAGAGACTTGGTGGAAGGAGGATAACCAATGGGACAGTGCTATATCAGGGTACAAATTATATCTCAATGATAGGGAGGATCAACTTGTTGGGGGTGTGGCACTTTATGTCCAGGAGGGTATAGAGTCCAACAGGATCATACAAGAGAGTAAATGCTCAGTAGAATCTATATGGGTATAAATCCCATGTGTGTTGGGTAAGAGTATAGTGATAGGAGTATACTACCGTCCACCTGGACAAAATGGTCAGACAGATGATGAAATGCTAAGAGAAATCAGGGAAGCTAACCAATTTGGCAGTACAATAATAATGGGAGATTTCAATTACCCCAATATTGACTGGGTAAATGTAACATCAGGACTTGCTAGAGACATAAAGTTCCTGGATGTAATAAATGATTGCTTCATGGAGCAATTGGTTCAGGAACCAACAAGAGAGGGAGCTATTTTAGATTTAATTCTTAGTGGAACGCAGGATTTGGTGAGAGAGGTAACTGTGGTGGGGCCACTTGGCAACAGTGATCATAACATGATCAAATTTAAACTAATAACTGGAAGGGGGACAATAAGTAAATCTGCAGCTCTAACACTAAACTTTCAAAAGGGAATCTTTGATAAAATGAGGAAAATAGTTAAAAAAAACAAACCAAAAAACCACTGAAAGGTGCAGCTGCAAAGGTTAAAAGTGTTCAACAGGCATGGACATTGTTTAAAAATACAATCCTAGAGGCGCAGTCCATATGTATTCCACACAATAAAGGTGGAAGGAAGGCAAAATGATTACCGTCATTATTAAAAGGTGAGGTGAAGGAGGCTATTTTAGCCAAAAAAAACATAGAAATATAGAAATAGAGAATATCCTCAAGAAGATAAAACCATCCTCTCATCCATTAGACCATATTCCTTCAAACATACTGAGTATGATCACCAACACCATAGCTAAACCTATAGCAGACATCATTAACTGCTCCCTCACCCAAGGCCTAGTCCCTAACCAACTTAAGTTGGCCATGCTCAAACCGCTCCTCAAAAAATCCAACCTCCCTACTTCAGACCCATAGCAAACCTTCCTATGATTGCCAAAATCATGGAGAAAGTTGTTAACAGACAACTCACTGAATATCTAGATGAAAATAACATCCTCACCTCAAACCAATTCGGATTTCGTAAGACCATGAACACCGAATCGCTATTAACCTCATTATCAGACACTATTATCTTTAATCTAGAAAAAGGCCAACCTTGCCTCCTCACTCTCCTGGATCTCTCATCAGCGTTTGATACCGTAAACCACTCCTACCTCCTGCAACGCCTAATGGACATCGGCATTGCAGGAGCAGCTTTCAACTGGTTCAAATCGTTTTTGGAGAACAGATCATACAAGGTCAAGATAAATAACAAAGAGTCTCACACCATCGAATCCAAGAGGGGGGTACCACAAGGATCATCACTCTCTCCGACCCTCTTCAATATTTATCTTCTCCCACTCTGTCAACTACTCACCAACCTCAAGCTTAGACATTTCCTATACGCGGATGACATATAAATCCTCATCCCTATAGAAGACTCACTACTCAAAGCCATGTCACACTGGAATAAATGTCTGTCAGCTATCAACAACCTACTCACCAGTCTCAACCTGGTTTTAAACACAAACAAAACCGAAATCCTCATTATAGCACCGGAAAACTATGCCTCACCCACACCACCTAACGCTAGCCAACGTCAGGATACCTCCGCGCACTCCACCTCACAACAAGTAAAAGACCTGGGAATCATCATAGACAGCGGATTCAGCCTCAGCAAATTCGTTAATAACACAACAAAAGAATGTTTTTTTAAACTTCAAACCTTAAAGAAACTAAAGCCACTCCTCCTATTCAGAGATTTCCGCATGGTACTACAAGCTATCATACTCCCAAAACTGGACTACTGTAACGCTCTCCTCATAGGCTTACCAGCATGCACCACAAAACCACTTCAGATGGTCCTAAATGCTTCGGCAAGAATTCTCTCAAATGCCAAGAAAAGAGATCATATCACCCCTATCCTTCATCATCTCCACTGGCTTCCGATTAAATACAGGATCCAATTCAAGTCCCTGATGATGATACATAAGGCCTTATACAACATAGCTCCTCTCAACTTAACGTTTCAAATTCAGCTACATACATCCACGAAACCAACTAGAAGCGCGTATCAGAACAGACTAATCACCCAACCCGCGAAATCCTCTCTGAGGAAACGTGCACTATCTACAGCGGGCCCTTCGCTCTGGAACTCACTTCCTCCAGACCTTCGCCTGGAACCATGCCACGCTACATTTAAAAAGAAACTTAAGACTTGGTTATTCAAACAAGCATTCCCTTAGTTAGGAGCAGGAAGAATGACTTTACCATGTCTATTTGCACTTTCAAAGCCCCTAGCAAATAACTTACCAAGGATATAAAACTTTCGAATTGTACGTCCTTTTTACCATTTTTAGGATACTTTAAATAATCATATATACATATGTTCATGTTGACAAACATATTTATTTATTTATTTATTTATTTATTTAAAATTTTTATATACCGGCATTCATGTTGCAAACACATCATGCCGGTTTACATATAACAGGGGTGTACAGTGAACAATTCAATAACCTATTTGTGTAGAAGGAAGCAGTTACAAATAACAAGGTAATAGAACTGGGAGGAGAGAAGAAAAGGGAGAGAATAACATTAGGTATAGGTATTTACATTAGTAATAACATTTTTACATGTGGAAGTGGTAGAATCTGGCTGAATAGAATTAATCGGTGTCCGGTTAATATATATATATATATATATATATACATATCACCAGGCTATCTATTTATTAACTCGCATGTTTATGAGCTGCTTAGTAAGATACTCTAATTTGTCACTTACGTTTAACCTCTCAATTTAAATCGCTATATGAAGCATTAGTTTTCTGTTTTTCATGTTTAAGTATTTCATGTTTAGTATTTCATGTTTAAGTATTTGTTACTTAGTTTTTAACATGTTCAATGTAAACCGCTATATGAAGCGATAATTACCGTTCCTTGTAAACCGGGGTGATATGTATATTATACAGGAACCTCCGGTATATAAATCCTTTAAAATAAATAAATAAATAAATCCTTCAAAAATTGGAAGAAGGATCCATCTGAATTAAATAGGATAAAACATAAGCATTGCCAAGTTAAGTGTAAAACATTGATAAGACAGGCGAAGAGAGAATTTGAAATGAAGTTGGCCATAGAGGCAAAAACTCATTTTAAAAGGTTTTAATTATATATCCGAAGCAAGAAACCTGTGAGGGAGTCGGTTGGACCATTTGATGACCGAGGGGTTAAAGGGGCTCTTAGGGAAGATAAGGCCATTGCAGAAAGACTAAATGAATTCTTTGCTTCTGTGTTTACTAATGAAGGATGTTGGGGAGATACCAGTTCCTGAGATGGTTTTCAGGGGTGATGAGTCAGACGAACTGAACGAAATCACTGTGAACCTGGAAGATGTAGTAGGCCAAATTGACAAACTAAAGAGTGGCAAATCACCTGGACCGGATGGTATGCATCCTAGGGTACTGAAGGCACTCAAAAATGAAATCTCTGATCTGTTAAAATTTGTAACCTATCATTAAAATCATCCATTGTACCTGAAGACTGGAGGGTGGCCAATGTAACCCAAATATTTAAAAAAGGCACCAGGGGCAATCCGGGTAACTATAGACCAGTGAGCCTGACTTCAGTGCCGGGAAAAGTAATGGAAACTATTCTCAAGATCAAAATCGTAGAGCATTTAAAAAGATATGGTTTAATGGAACATAGTCAACATGGATTTACCCAAGGGAAGTCTTGCCTAACAAATCTGCTTCATTTTTTTGAAGGGATTAATAAACATGCGGATAAAGGTGAACCGGTAGATGTAGTGTATTTGGATTTTCAGAAGGCGTTTGACAAAGTCCCTCATGAGAGGCTTCTAAGAAAACTAAAAAGTCATGGGATAGGAGGTGATGTCCTTTCATGGATTACAAACTGGTTAAAAGACAGGAAACGGAGAGTAGGATTAAATGGTCAATTTTCTCAGTGGAAAAGGGTAAACAGTGGAGTGCCTCAGGGATCTGTACTTGGACCGGTGCTTTTCAATATATATATAAATGATCTGGAAAGGAATACGACGAGTGATGTTATCAAATTTGCGGATGATACAAAATTATTCACAGTAGTTAAATCACAAGCGGATTGTGATACATTACAGGAGGACCTTGCAAGACTGGAAGATTGGGCATCCAAATGGCAGATGAAATTTAATATGGACAAGTGCAAGGTGTTGCATATAGGGAAAAATAACCCTTGCTGTACTTACACGATGTTAGGTTCCATATTAGGAACTACCACCCAGGAAAAAGATCTAGGCATCATAGTGGATAATACTTTAAAATCGTCGGCTAAGTGTGCTGCAGCAGTCAAAAAAGCAAACAGAATGTTAGGAATTATTAGGAAGGGAATGGTTAATAAAACGGAAAATGTCATAATGCCTCTTTATCGCTCCATGGTGAAGACCGCACCTTGAATACTGTGTACAGTTCTGGTTGCCGCATCTCAAAAAAGATATAGTTACGATGGAGAAGGTACAGAGAAGGGCAACCAAAATGATAAAGGGGATGGAACAGCAACCCTATGAGGAAAGGCTGAAGAGGGTTAGGGCTGTTCAGCTTGGAGAAGAGACTGCTGAGGGGCGGATATGATAGAGGTCTTTAAGATCATGAGAGGTCTTGAACGAGTAATAATAGAATAATCGAATAATAGAAGGACTAGGGGGCATTCCATGAAGTTAGCAAGTAACACATTTAAGACTAATCAGAGAAAATTCTTTTTCACTCAACGCACAATAAAGCTCTGGAATTTGTTGCCAGAGGATGTGGTTAGTGCATTTAGTGTATCTGGGTTCAAAAAAGGTTTGGATAAGTTCTTGGAGGAGAAGCCCATTAACGGCTATTAATCAAGTTTACTTAGGGAATAGCCACTGCTATTAATTGCATCAGTAGCTTGGGATCTTCTTAGTGTTTGGGTAATTGCCAAGTTCTTGTGACCTGGTTTGGCCTCTGTTGGAAACAGGATGCTGGGCTTGATGGACCCTTGGTCTGACCCAGCATGGCAATTTCTTATGTTCTTATGGTGCAAACACCAGGACTCAAACATTCCCCAAACCGTAACTTACGCTCTGGAGGTAGAAGTTTTACAGGAGTGCAAGAGCGTGGCAATAACCGCAGGAGAGTAACCTTTCTTCTTCAACCTCTGCCTTTCAAAAGCCATGCCGCCATATAGAAGCGATCTACCTCTCCGAAACAAATGGGACCCTGATGAAGGAGATGCAGAGACGTTCGAAACCTCAGCGGTCCATCGACAGCCAGATTCAGGAGATCTGCAAACCACGAGCGCCGCAGCCACTCTGGAGCCACAAGAATCACCTTGCCTGGATGAATTTCGATTCAACGCAACACCTTTCCGATCAATGGCCACGGTGGAAAGATATACAACAGGACGTCCTTGGGCCAGGGAAGGACCAGAGCATCCACTCCCTCTGCTCCTGGTTCCCGTCGCCAGCTGAAGAAGCGAGGAGCCTTGGCATTTTGATACATGGCCATGAGGTCCATGGACGGTCTGGTTCAGCACTTGCACAGAAGATGAAAGGCGTTGTCTGAGAGTTCCCACTCCCCCGGATCCAACTGGTGAAGGCAGAGGAAGTCAGCTTGCACATTGTCTACCCCGGCGATGTGGGAAGCCGCAATCTTGTAGAGGTGTTTCTCCACCCAGGTAATGAACAGCCATGCTTCAGCTGCCACTGGATGACTGCAGGTTCCTCCCTGTCGATTGATGTAAGCCACCGTCGTCGCATTGTCGGACAATATCCTCACCGACAGACCCTCTACTATAAGGGTAGGAGGGCCTGTAGCGCCAACCGAACCGCTCTGGTCTCCAAACGATTGATTGACCAGGATGATTCTGTCTTTGTCCATTGGCCTTGTACTGCCGACCCTAGGCACACTGCTCCCCAGCTGGAGAGACTGGCATCAGTAGTTACCACTATCCATAAGGGAATCTCCAAATCCACTCCCCGATGCAGGTTGTCTGGAGAAAGGCACCAGAGAAGACTGGAGCGCACAGAGTCTGTCAGTGGCAAGCAAAGCTGAAACTGCTCGGAAAGCGGATTCCAGCGGGAGAGCAATGTGGATTGAAGAGGATGCATATGCGCAAATGCCCATGGGACCAGTTCAAGTGTGGAAGCCATCGACCCCAGAACCTGCAAATAATCCCAGGCCCTGGGCTGCAGCATGGATCTCTAGGATTTCACCTGAGCGACAAGTTTGGATAGTCTCTCTTTGGTAAGAAACACCTTGCCCAAGACTGTATCGAACCGGGTGCCCAAAAGTTCCAGAGACTGGGAAGGAACTAGATGACTCTTCTCGGAGTTGACCACCCAACCTAACGAGGTCAGCCTCTGTATTACCCTCTGGACTGCTGCTCTGCAAAGATCTTCCGACTTTGCTCGAATTAGCCAATCGTCCAGGTAGGGATGCACCAGTATGCCTTCCTTTCTCAGAGCCGCTGCCACTACCACC
Organism: Rhinatrema bivittatum; assembly: GCF_901001135.1. Taxonomy (NCBI): domain Eukaryota; kingdom Metazoa; phylum Chordata; class Amphibia; order Gymnophiona; family Rhinatrematidae; genus Rhinatrema; species Rhinatrema bivittatum. The sequence goes on from NC_042623.1 coordinate 60,938,284, forward strand.
ATCACCTTAGTGAATACCCTGGGTGCCATCGTCAGGCCGAATGGCAGGGCGCAAAATTGGAAATGTTGGCCGAGGATCGCGAACCGTAGATACTTCTGATGATCTGGATGGATGGGTATGTGCAAGTAAGCTTCCGTCAGGTCAAATGACGCCAGAAACTCTCCCCTGTGCATGGATGCTATCACGGAGTGCAGAGTTTCCATCAGAAAACGAGGCACCTTTAGCATCCGATTGACTCTTTTCAAGTCAAGAATGGGGCGAAAAGTGCCCTCATTTTTCGGCACTATGAAGTAGATGGAGTAATGCCCTCGCCTGAGCTCTCCTGTGGGAACTGACACAATGGCACCCCCTCTATTCTTGGAACCGAGGAGTGAACCGGCCTCGCTTCATTGTGTGGACTTGGGACCGTCATGAGCCTGGAGCGCTCCTTCCCTGGAGGGCCGCCGGCCCCGAAAGGACTGATTCCTTGAGTTTTGGCGACCTTGCCCTTGGCAAAAGGATGAACTGGCGGACTGCAAGGATCGAAAACGTCAATTCCCCCAAAATCTCGCCCACTGAGGAAAGGAGCCTCTCGTCCTGGGCCTGTCCTCTGGCAGCTTATGGACCTTGTTCTCCCCCAGTGACTTTATCATATCCTCCAATTGCTGTCCGAAAAGCAGTCTCCCCTTGAAGGGCAGAGAACCCAAGTGCGCTTTAGAGGAAACATCCGCCAACCAATTCCGCAGCCACAGAAGTCGGCGGGCTGTGACCGCCGAGACCATCGTCCGACTGGCCTGCTGCGCCTGAGCGCCCGAAAGAGTCACAGTCAAGTGCAAGTCCTGCACCCAGCGGAGACTGGCCCACTGTGCAAAACTGCTGCACATGGCAGCCCGGATTCCTAGAGCCGACACTTCAAATATTTTCTTGAGTTGCACTTCCATCTTGCGGTCCTGCAAGTCCTTCAAGGCCATGGCCTCTGTCACTGGAATGGTGGTCTTTTTCGTCACCGCTGACACGGCAGCATCCACCTTGAGGAGATCCAGGAGGGGAGGCAAAACCCAGGAGTCTGGGCTGATCCGGGTACATACAGGGAAATTTGGAGCTTTTTGTATGATTACTGAGTGAGTTGTCTTGTTTATTGTTATAAATATTAACCTTTCCCTTGGTCTCCTTTTTCATATTATGTGTGTGAAAGTTTTTGTTTGTCTGTTGGTCTTTTTCGGTGGAGGAGTGAGGAGGTGTGAGGAGGGGAGGATGAAGCGTGAGAGGCAGGAGAGAGGAGAGGAGAGGCATGAAGAGAGAAGGGGGAGGAGGAAGTAGAGGAGGAGGGAGGACGAAGGCAGGAGTGCTAGGGGAAGGAGTAGGGACAGGGCCAAGAGAAGAGACAGGTGGGAGGGAAGGGATTGGAGGAGGCAGGAGAGGGAAGGGGATAGGCAGGCAAGGACGGAGGGAGGAGGACGGCAGGCTAGGGATAGAGAGAGAGGACAGAGGGGAAAGGAGTTTGCAGGCCAGGGATGGGGGGGGGGGGGGGGGGGGGGGAAGCAAGGGGAGATGGGAGTGGGCATGAGAATGAAGAAAGGGAGGACACCTCTCTGGAAGGGGAAGTGGCACCCCATTCTAGTAACCAGGCAGCAGGACGCCCTCGGCTGAGGGCTCTCAAGTTCAGCATCGAGGACAATGAGATGATTATTATTGGTGTCCTAGAGCATTACCCCTTCCTTTTTGGAAAACGTGCATCCAGAACCTCCAAGGCATTGAAGGGTCAAATCTGGCCCAAATTCCTGGCCCATTGTGCAGGAAATATCCAGGTGGAGCTAATGAGGTAATCGGTCATTACTCGGCATAGACCCCTATCAACACTGGCATGCCAGACACAAATCTATCCGAGGCATTTATGGTATGTACTTTGTCTCAGGTACTGACATGGTCCCATCAAGGCCTCTGGTGGCACTAAATGCATGACTTGCAAGAGACCAACACAGAAAGTGCATAAGCCACCAGGGTAACCACATGAGACCTCTGGGAGCAGTAGGCCTATACATTCTGCACTGTGGCTGGTTTAACATATAAGCAGTTTATCATTTCCTGGGGTCCCAGCCGACTACACCTTTTTGAGCCAGGATGCTATACACTGAGCTGATGATTGACAGTCTTTCAACACACCTGCCTTGCTCAGTACAAAAAGTTACAGTGACAAACACCACATGAGAGACAGCCTATAGAACAGCTACTCCTCCAAGGGGGCCACAAGTTTGGTCTGTCATGTGGGCCAACAAGGGCCTCTTCTCTAAACCATCTGATTGTGCCTTCATCACCCTGGCCTCTGTCCTTTCTGCATGCAGCTCACCCGAGGAATCCGATGCCTATGTGCTTTAAGGGTGCCCACAGAAAGCATAAGGACTGTAATAGATAGTAGCTATCGCAACTAATGCATGTCAGCATTAAATACAGCAGCACAAGATGACTAGCCCTCAGCTGTACAGCCCAAGAGCCATGCAGCACTGTCACATCTTTTTATTTATAGCTTTTTTTATACCGTCAATCTGTAGATATAATCTTAAGTGTACGGGGTTACAACAATAAACCTAAAATAAATTACAATATAAAATCCTTAATTAATAAACATACTTTACATAAAATCCTTAATAAAATGAAAATAAAATTAAAGGAATTAAAAGTAAAGAGTCATAGTGTAATAGACAACTAAAATAAAATCTGAAAAATATACAATTGCAAACGTGCCTGGGCTGCAAAGGCTACCGGAGACTTCTCATGCTGGGCAAATAGCTTCAAACATATTTTAGCGATGGGTTCAATTAGGGGAAGCTTTGGTTAGGAGACAGTTGTGTGATATTACAGTCTTTCAAAACCATACTGTGATCTTGACAATTGGGACTTGACTTTATAATACAGATAAAAGTATGCCACCATCTGATTCCATGTCCTGCCTTCACCCAGTCCAAACCGCATCCTTGTCTAGGCTCCTTGAGAAGTTAACATTAGCAACATGACATCCCAACAGACAGGGCGCTCACCGCCTAGACATGATAGTTGACATGTAGCCTAGGTAGCTGGAGGCCGGTGCATGTGTGTATGGTTGCACCCAAATCCTCACAGATATGCTGGCTTGCAAACTCCTGTGAGCATCGTGGGAATGACACTATCCTTGACATGCACTTTAGGAAAGCCTGTTACTGCATGCCAGTTAGATGAGCACTCTGAGGTGTAGTGCTGGCAACAGTGTCTTTACAGGCCCTTGTGACTCAAGGCATCCCATGTACAGGTGCATATTGTCAAAGGACACGGATGTTCACTATAGAATGAGCCTGTTAAATGTCTGCTATGAGAATGATATATTTTAGAGTCAACCTGTAGATTGACACTGTGCTTTAATGTTTCTCAGCTACCTAGGCTTGACATGGTTTCTAGAGCTGGTGGCCTCCATTTTCCAGGCCCTGCTGGAGTCCCAGCATAGCTATCAGGACCGGCAAGAGGCATTAGGCAAACTAGATGGCCGCCTATGGTGCCAGAATTGGGCAAGGTGCCGCGAGAGCCGCAGTCGATATGAAGGCATTGCGCGGTGCCCGCACCATCCATCTCTCTCCGCGAGATCGCTGGAGACAAAGGATCATGTGGTAGGTTGACGTCACCGCCTAGGGTGGCTGAATATCCTTGCACCAGCGTTGATAGCTATGCCACTATGTCCACCACATGAGGTCTAGTACTGTCCAAAGCCTAGGCCCAGCCAGCCAAATGCAGCAAGCTAGGGCAAGGTATATACAGTATGTTGACAGGCCTACACGAACACTGTGTAGAGACCTGACTCTTTACAGTCACAATCATTCTGAAAACCTTTGGCCAGATGCATGTATTTGTTTTTCCCTTTACTTGGCATACACTTTTTCTAGTATAGTCATTTGCAGCATTGTCAAGATGAATTCTAACTAGGCCAACATGGTTTCTTCACACAGGGCGCCACACAGAGGAAGCTTGAGTAAAAGAAAGATTGTCAAGAGGAGAGCTGATGCAAATACTCTGCTCAGCTCTTTTACATGTAGGGGAAGGGGTAGTTGATTGCTAACAGGCAAAGTGGTGTTCTATCAGGCTTTGGTGGAGCTGGCTGCCACTCAGCATGGTGTCCTCGCTTTCTGCGGGTGGACATGGTGGATCTTGGGGTAAGTCCTGAAGAATCTCTATTGGTAGACTGACGTAGGGCGAGATTATAGAATATATAGCATAGCAGCACTATATTCGCTACTCTTGAGTTATGCATGCATTAAAGCTCAAATCTACTTTTGAGAACTCCAAAGGTGCGTTCAGTGACACAGCGAGTTGAACATAAGACCTCATATCTCATCTCAGCCAGCGTGTTAGGAATAGCAATGGGGATGAGAAGTCGGGTCCAGCAACCATATGCCGAATCTCCTGTGATAAACACAATGGCTGTATCATTCACCCACCCTTAGTTGGACATATGAATGGCAAGCCACAGCATGTTATAAGACAGCGTAAGGTTACGTCAATGTTAGCTGGGCTCTTCAAATATTGTTTTCCTACCCTAAGTCCAGGCCACTTTATTTGTTGACAGCATATGAACAGTATAGGACTTGTGTATTCTGTGTCAGCTCTTCCCGAATGGAAAACTGCATGTAGGGTTCCTCCCAACTGTGTGCCTGTCACTCATAAAGAAGCAAATTATACCACTTTGTAGCAGTCATCAAACTATGGAGCTGTACCTCACAGCTGCCACACATGTCCTAGCAGAAAAGCTTCAGGCCCCTGGGATGATAGTGCAAGTCCCAGACTGCTTGTTGTATGTCCTCCCCAGATATACATTGTTCTGACCTGACACAGTGAATATGCTAGTCCAAATAATGTGCATGCCGCAGCTTTTGTTTTACCTGTGCCATGGTCAAGACAAACCGTAGTTGAGATCCTCACCGATGACTAACCGGCCACACGGGATCTGGGAGAACTAAAGAATGTGAGTAAGCAAACATTTCTACTGCTGGAAGTTTGAGGCTTGGAAAGGACAAATGTTTTAAGTGAAGCCTTTGAAAGTGTATAGTGGCTGCCTACTCACAGAGTTTGGTGGCAGGTACATTGTGTGACCACACAACTTTAGTAGGCCTCTCCAGCATGTGGAGAGAGAGGCACACTCCTGCGCTCTGACAGCTACACCTTAACAGTACAAGCAGGTTATCAAGGCTGTTACCCCCCCCCCCCCCCCCATCCCCTGCAGGTTGATGGAAACACAAAGCCAGAGAGAAATTAGCAAAAGAAGTATGTGTCTTACCTGCAAGCCAACTATCACCATAGAGGCCGTCCTCAAAATCTTCAAAAAGGACCGATTGCCTAAATATAAAGGAATCGTGCGCAGATCCCAGTTTCCTGGCCATGTCGTCGAGGATGCACAGTCATGCGTCACAGATCACTTGCACGTTGCTGGAGTGGAAGAGTTTTCAGTTGCGGTAGATCTCCTTCCTGTTACGTGGTGGAATGATGGCTATATGAGTGCAGTTGATAGCTCCCACAACATTTGGAAGTTGTGCTATGGCATAAAAGGTTCTCTTGATAAAAATAAAAAATAAAAAAAAAAAAGGTTCTCTTGAAATTCAAAAGTGCTGCATGACCTGAGGGAATACCTATGTAGCGATCAAGGTGGTCACCTACAGCTGTAATAACCTGGCCCAGATAGCAGGAAAAAATGCTTTGGGACATTCCCTCAACTTACCTCTACTGTTGTTTGGAAGGAGCCAGATGCCAGGAAATGCAGGGTGGCCAATGGTTTGGTGAGGCCAGGTATAGCGTGAGACTGTTCTGTATCTGTATCCAGATCCCCTCTGATTTCATCATATAATTCCATGATAGCCCAAGAGGTAAGGCGATACCTGCTTACCACATAATCTTCTGGCATGCCCAGCAAAGAGGTTCATGAAGGGAGGATGTGCTCCCTGTATCTCCTGTGCCATGGCCGCCTGCACGGTAAATGCTATCGTGGCCCTAACATTCTCCCTGCGCGGCCAGTGGCTCACGTTCAGGTGGTGGGACTTCCTGAGGAGGGGTGGGATATTCCCTTTCCTGTTCTGGATGTTGTTTGTCGTTGTCTTCTTCCTCTTCTTCTGGTTGTCTGTTGTGATCCCCCTCAAGCATCCAGTATCCCCTCATAAGTACAGTTGCCACAAGTATATGGATCTAGGAAGGCAGGCCAGGTGGGACAGCAGTTTCTATTGGCCCAGGAAGGCCTGGTAGGTGTTTGCTGTAAGACCCAAAAATATCGCATGCGGTAATAACCGTGAACTGCAGTATTGGCTGAACGTGCGCGATAAAAACTTGTTTCTCCCATTCCACCAAAAAAATAGGTGTAGCTATTTCTGTCGTTAAATCATGTGTTACTGTGTGTTAATCGGCTGCTGAAAGCAGTAGAAGACCCTCTTTTGCGTTTACTCTTCAAACTCGCCTCCCACTTGCATTCTCAATTGTATATTTGCATATGCAATTGCATTGTGGTATTTATTGCATGTATTAGGCCATTATCGCATGTGTTAAGACCCTAGCACAAAATGATAAATGACCTGGTAAGTTTGTATCTGAGGCAGAGGAGGGTAAACTGACTTGCCCAAGATCACAAGAATCGGCAGCAGGATTTGAACCCTGGTTTCTTTGGTATTCAGCCCACTGCTCTAACCACTAGATTACATTCCTCTTCCCCATAAGGCACTACTCTCTCCCCTCCTATCCCCTTTTCCATCAAGCACCCCCTTCCACCCTTCTTCATCTTCCTCCTTCAGCATGGACCGATCCCCTCCATGTGACAAGAGGCATCCACTCTTGTTTTCTCCCACTCCACTCCCCACTATTCTCCACCTCTTCTCTCCAGCCACCTTCCCCATCAGGCATCCCTCCTCCCTGCCATCAGACACCCTTCCCCCTGCTTCTACCTTTTTCCCCCCTCTCCATCCCCCTTTTCTATCAGGTGCTTCTCTCACTTTCCCTCTCCACTCCTGCCATTTTCATCAGGTACTCCTCTTCCCCTCTCTACTCTCATCAGGCTCCACTCCACCCCTCTTTCCCCTCTCCATCTCCTCCCCAATCAAGACCTCTTTTCTCCTTTTCCCCACTCATTCTCCATCAGGCATCTCCTCTCTCCTCATCCCCTTAAACACCTTTCTTCCCCCTCCCCTCTTAAGGTTTGGACCATTATTTCCTCCCTTACTTTCCCCTTCTTGGTTTCAGTGGCAGTAATCAGTGTTGCTCTCTGCACCTCCTTCAGAACCATTCAATGATCTTTGGTTTGAACAGTGGGGCTGTGTACCTACAGAGTCTCATGTGACTCAAGCAGAAAATCATTGGACTGTGTGGGAGGGATCGAACAGTGTCAGCGTTGGAGAAGCTGCATGGAGACTCACGGTGGGGGGGGGGGGGCATTTAGCTGCAGAACTCTGAGCCTAGCAATACTGCTTCTTCCGCCTCCTGTTCCGCCAGCCGTATGCTTGTTGCAGATGCTTCCTCTTGCTTTTGGGCATGCGACTGGAACGCTGATGTGCCTTCTCTTTTGGCCCTATCTGGTTTGGGAATTGGGTAAGTCATACTGCAAGGCCTACCTGTGTCTTCACCTCTGGCTTCCATGGTGCCTGGCTCTGCATCTCTGTGGCTTGCATGCTCCTCTCCATCATCAGGGAATTACGTGATTTTGCATGATTATGTGCATGCTTATTAATTACATACGTAATTGCATATTTCTGTAGTGTGTTTTTCCTTTATTCTTCCAGGTCAATAAGAACCAAGGCTGGAAACCAGCACTATGAGCTTTCTTTCGCCACTAACCATCTAGGGTATTTTATCCTAGTTTATATGGCTCTGCTTCCCTTTAAACCAGCCATCGTGAAGACAGTCCTCAGACAGTGGTCATGTTATCGTGGAATGTATAATCATGGTTACTCAGTGGACATTAGTTGTCGCAATGGAATGATTGCCAAGGCTATCCTCCCCTCTAGGCCCTATGAACACTGCCTCTGCTGCATCCCTACCCTTGGCTATCCTGGAGAACAGAGTCCTGCGGGAATTGAGGAAAGCTTCCTTTGCATGGTAGCACATAACACTGCCCCAGAGCCACTGGGCCAGCCATATCTAGGAACTTTTGATGTTGAGTCATTCTGAGATTTTCATCGATTAGCAGGGGGGAGGGGGTGGAAGCAGACAGTTTGCGCACAAACTTTCTTCTCTCTCATACACAATCAATGTTCACTCTCAAACTTTCATGTAACACGTCCACACCCACTCTCACTCACATGCTCATTCTCTCACATATGCCCAGTTGTACTCTCACATATACACAGACTCATGCCCACTCATTTTCTCTCCTGCCTTAAACCCACCAACTTCAGCAGCTTTCTTCTTTGGTCCCGCAATAAGGCAACAATTACTCCTTTCACTGCCTTTGCATCTTCCACCAGCCCAGGCTGACGAGGCTCTTCCCGCCCATCTGTGTGGCCGCTGCTTCGCCTCTTGCCTGTATGAGCCCAAATTATTTCCTTTTCCAGGGCCTGCACAGGCATTTTTCTGCTGCACCTGTATTTTCTGGTGTTGGCCTGGAGACCTGGCAATGCCTTCAAAATTCTGGAGTCTCTGGGACAAATCTGGAGAGTTCCCAGATATGAGCCAACAAACTTTCTCTCTTGCTAGCTAGTAAGGTTTATGATTATTTCTCTGTGGACAAGCATAAAAAAACCAGCCACAGTCTTCCTCTCCTAGAAGTAACACGTCATCACCTCCCATACCGCAGCCAGAAGAGCTGCTTCTGGCCAACAAAAAAAGCACCTAATCAGACCTTGCTTATTAGCCCAGCCCTTTATGCTTTTTCCTAACGAACAATTCCTTTGTTTCCACAAATACCTATGTCTTTGCTGTACTTATCTCTAACAGAAGCAACATTTTTCTGCTACTGTAGCACAAAGCTTTCCTCTTTGTATTATGCGAAGCGCACCACTCCATTCAGATACTACCTCTGAGCTACTGCTCAGGTCTGGGTCTGTTTACACTAATGGGCCTAGTGGCAGTAGTTTGAGGGATAAAAGCAACAAACAGTAAGGGCAAAGGCATGGAGACAGAGGGGGGTTTAAAAGGAGACCTGTGTAAAATGAGGGAGAGGATGCAATGAGAATTGAAGGCTAAAATGAGAGAAGCAGAGGACCACGGTGCCTTGAAGGACAGAAGAAAAAACTTAAATTTAGTGCAGAAGTGGAAGTGAAGATAAGAGTATAGATTTGAGCAGGAGCTAATCAGATGCAGATATTTTTGGGAATGAAAAAACCCTTGCTGCTTTCTTTAAGGGTTGCACAGAGCAATGAAGGAGTTGGGAGGCCAAAGAAGCCATTTATAATTGTCAAGGCAAGAGATGATCAGGACATGGATTTGAATTTTAGTTGTAGTAGAATAGAACAATAATTTCTCAGCAAGTGAAAACAGGACTCTCTAAAGCGATCAGTTCGCAACATTGTACGTTGATATTTTAAGGTTCTCAAGCTTCACATGCTCACAGTTTCTGGGCAAGAGGAAGCAAGCTTATATTTCTCTAGCAGTGAGACCACATGACTTGTTAGAGCAGCTTGAGGACAACTACCAGCTTTTTCAATCACAATTGGTTATTGAGATTTCTTAACTTGATCAAGGAGGTGAAAAAGAATCATAGAGGAAAGAACATACAGAGTGCTCTGCAAATAGCCTTTGGCTTAAAAAAAAAGGAAGCTCCCAAAAAGAGCCATATTTAAGAAAGAATGACATTCTTCTTCTTAAAGCATGCTTGACTCATCTGCTCCTCACTGGTGGTTTTTATGTAAACCTTCAAAAGGGTATTGCTGGGCCAGTTCTGGCTCCCGAATTGTTCCCTTTCATTTAAGGTATAATAAATGAGTGCCCAAAAGGGAAGCCAGCATGGACCTTTTCCATAGCAAGCACCAACTAGGAGTAGGTTGCCTAGTTACCACCACAAAAAAACAAGAAATATATTTCTCTGTCGTGGAAATTGTGCCAAAGGTTGTTAATACTTTTTTTTTTCCAGATCGTACTTGCAAAGTATGGAATCTTGTAACAGGACAAGAAATCATGTCTCTGGGTGGCCATCCCAACAATGTGGTATCCGTAAAGTACTGCAACTATACTAGCCTGGTCTTTACTGTGTCGACATCTTATATTAAGGTGTGGGATATCAGAGATTCTGCCAAGTGTCTTCGAACTTTAACGTAAGTGATTTTCATATTAAGAAGGAGCAAAAGCTCAGCTATTTTCAGTTGCAAACAAAATTGTATTCAGTCAGTTAAAGCAGGATGTATGGCATGCAATACAAAGTATTTAAATTAGAAACCTTAAAATGTTTATTAAAATATAAAGTGCCCTGTAACATTTCAGGTAGCATCTTTCCAGCTGTATATTTTGCAAAACACTCCCCCCCCCCCCCCCCCCAAACTTAAGAAATTTCATGCTGTTTTAGATCAAGGTCCATCAAGCCCATCATCTTGTCTCAACAGTGGCCAGTCTGGGTTAAAAAATACTTGGAAGATCCCAAAAAGTAGATCTATTTCTTATTGCTCACACCCAGGTTAGCAGTGTCTTGCTCCTGTTTACCTGGCTGCTAATGTTTTATGCATTTTTCATCCCAGAGCTTGTTCAAATATCCTTTAAACCCTGCTAAACTAGTCACCTTGATCATGTCCTCTGGAAGCAGATTCTATAGCTTGTTTCGTGAATGAAAAAGTACTTTATACAGTTTGCTTTAAATTTGCTGGTTGTTAGTTTCTTCGAGTGTCCCCTTGTTTTAGTATTATTTGAAATAGTAAATAAAATGCTTTATTTACTGGTTCCACCCCACTCATGATTTTATAAACTGTCATGACCCCTCTCAGCCATCTTTCTTCCAAGCTGAAGAGCCCTAACATATATAGCCTCTCATTGTAGGAAAACCATTCCACCTCTTTTATCGTTTTAACCCGGGTAGCCACAACCAGCTTGTCACGAGGAGGGGTGGCAACTGTAGCACACACACTGACAGTCCACACAGCAAAGAGACTGACTATGTACTGGTGTAAAATTGGCTGCAGCTTTAATGCATGTAAAAGATGTACAGTAAAGACCTAAGTAGCCAAGCTATAACAGAGGTATCCTACAAAGTGCTCTTGTGGCAAGCAGTGCATTGCCTCAGGACCCAGGCCAACTACAGGCAAGTAAAGCCCTGTCCCTCTGAGATGTGTTCCTCGTGGGTATTTCCACACAAGCAAAGTGACTGTCCAAATGACGGGGGAATCCGGTCTGCCGCCTTACTAGGGTTAATCGGCCCTAATAGTAGACGGCTCCCAGCAGATCATAAAGTGGCATAACAAACATACAATTCACTGCCTCTGCTTGGAAAACCGTGCCCCCCCCCCCCAGCTCAGGTAACCCCGCCCCAGCTGCTACGTGAAAACAGTAGAATTCCAATATAAGGCAACTCACAATAAAATCTAACTATCCAGTTGTGAAAGGCTTTAGGCCTGGGAGGGTGAGTGGGATGCAGTGATAGCAACAGCCGATCTGTACGATGGCAAGGTTATCACATCAGAATATCATCCTTCGGTTAGACATCCACTGGCCCCATATGTGGATTGCTACCACCACCGGGAACAACTCAAGGAAGGTGATATTAGATGTTATTCCTGACCGTGTCCAGCTGTCCAGCCATGTCTTGGAACACCAGGAACCCTGCCAATATAGGCCAAACCCCACACCACCTGAGGCATCTGAAAAAAGTTCTGTCAGAGCTAGACACTGGGTGGGGTGGGGGGGCAGCCACACCATACCACAGAACCATTGAAATTGGCAAGAATAGCTCCCAAATCCCCAGGTTCTCGCGTAGCACGTTTGACCCTAAGCCAATGGTGCCTTTTCCTGCGCAAAAACACTCACTCTATAGGAATAACCCTGCATGCAAACACCAGGCTCCTGATGAGGGATTGCGCAAATGCAAGGGTCACCTAGTGAGACTGGCGAGTGGGACTGGGATTGCGCAAATGGAAGGGTCACCTAGTGAGACTGGCGAGAGCTGCGAATCAGTGCTGACAGCTTCCCAGATCTTGTCGGCCAGGAATCTGGATACCATTTTGGTGAAGTCCAACTCAATGCTGAGGAATGTAAGGACCCTGGTTGGAGGTGTCTAGGTAATGCACCAGGACAGCTCCCAGTGCAGAAAGGTGCTGAAGGCCTCAAAGTAAGCACTTGAAATAGTGCATGCCAATGAGGTACTCCTTCATGTGGCATGAAGTCATTGACTGCCCGACCCGCCGGGAAAGAGAGGTTCTTAAGCGTTCATATAGGTCAGTCCAAACGAGTGGGTTATGCACCTCTGCTAGCAGATGGAGACGAAGCAAAATTTGATGTCACTGCTATATAGTCCCATCCTGACATCAGCCCGCCATTATTCTCAGTCTCCTGCAGATGGTGGACATGTATTTCCCTTCGGGGTGATTGCCTGTGAGTAAAAGAAAAAAACAAAGAAGAAAGGAAGATAGAAGTTGTAAAGGAGATGTCTATGTAGCACTGCTTGCCTCCTGAGGAGATACCATGTAGTCCCTCTCTTAGTAGAGTGCCTCAGTCCGGTAAGCTTGATTGGCATGGACCTAAATTCTAATTAGCACTTTCAGGACGAGATGACTTGGCCGGGAAAGAGAGGTTCTTAAGCGTTCATATAGGTCAGTCCAAACGAGTGGGTTATGCACCTCTGCTAGCAGATGGAGACGAAGCAAAATTTGATGTCACTGCTATATAGTCCCATCCTGACATCAGCCCGCCATTATTCTCAGTCTCCTGCAGATGGTGGACATGTATTTCCCTTCGGGGTGATTGCCTGTGAGTAAAAGAAAAAAACAAAGAAGAAAGGAAGATAGAAGTTGTAAAGGAGATGTCTATGTAGCACTGCTTGCCTCCTGAGGAGATACCATGTAGTCCCTCTCTTAGTAGAGTGCCTCAGTCCGGTAAGCTTGATTGGCATGGACCTAAATTCTAATTAGCACTTTCAGGACGAGATGACTTGGCAGTGAAGGCTTTAGCCCCCCCCCCCTCCCCCCCTCTCTGCAGCTGGGATCTGTTTCCTCGGCATTTGGCTGTCCTCACGACTCTGGGAAGTTATGTGAAGTGAGGACAGAGTGCAGGCACAGTGGGTTGAGCAGCCGTTTGGCTAGGCCCCACTTTCAGGCTTCCCCCATTTTGGGGGCATGGTAGGCCGTAGGGTACTTTTGTGCACTTTTTTGCTTCAGACCATTGGTGCACGTTTCCATGTCAGGGTGGGTGCCCATTCTTGTTTGTGTGTGCAGTTGGGCATTCTTTCTTCTGCATGCACATCTTGTGTGCCCAGTTTAGGCATTGCTCCTGGGAGTTCAGTTTGGGCGTGGGCTTGTATGCATACATATTAGGCCACTTGTACATGCAGGAAAGCTAGGTGCAAACCTTCATTGACTGTGCGCTTATAGCATGGTGCCCGCAGCAAAGAAACCTATGTGCCTATCTATCTGTGCTGCCTGCCATTTTAGAGCCATTCAGCTGGCGTTTTCTTTAAGCCTGTGTAGAAGCTGCCTGGATGCTCGGAGTTTTGCTTCCTTCCGATTTTGCTGACGATGGTCCATCTCCTTGATCTGAGGAGTTTGAGGCCAAGGGAGACACTACAGGGGTGTCTTCTCCTCTGATTGGTCCGTGGGACGAGTTCTCATGGGATACTGGCACGCAGGTTGTCAGGTTCGGACCTTTGGGGCTTAGAATAGACCCGGCATCCTTTTCCTGGGTGGAAATTTTCCAGGGATTGCAGACATTTTTACAGGGCTATTCTGCTGAAGCGGCACTTCCTACTAAGGTAGGTCCAGGCACTCTGTGCTCCCCCACCGGGCTCCATGGTTGAGCGCAGTAGCACATGCAGGTGGATCAGGATGATACTGATGATGATTAGTGGGGACTCTCCTGGTGAGGAGGGGGATATTCCCTCTTAATTTGGAGCCATGTAGAACTCTTCTACATTTCTTTCAGAGAGATGAGTTGCCAGATCTGATATCTCAGACCCTGAAAACCCTCGGGGTGGCTGGGCCTGACTTCTTGGGGGACGCAGAAAAAGAATCATATTTTGGTCACCCTGCACAAGGCTTCTTGTTTCTTTCCCCTCTTTGATGCAATCCAGGAGTTGATTGATCTGGAATGGAATGCACCAGAAGCATCCTTTAAAGGAGGACACATCTTAGCGGGTTTATATCCCTTGGATGCGCAAGCCAGAGAGCAGTTGCATTTTCCTAATGTGGATATGTTGGTGTGTTCTGTCACAAAATGTACCACATCCCGATAGAGGGAGGTGTGGCTTTGAAGGATGTTTAGGATAGAAGGATTGAGATTATCCTGAAGCAAGCCTTTAACGCAGTGACAATGAACTTGCAAATTGCTTCTTGTTGTGCCTTGGTACCTCGTGCTACCTTGTGGCTTTGTCAAGAGTCTGATGGCATTGGGTCTGATCTAGGGCTATGGTAGAACTTGAGGCCACATTCTTGTTTGATGCAGGCTGTGACTTGGTATGCACAGCCACTAGAACAGCTGCTTCAGTTATTGTGGCCAAGTGAAAGCTGTGGCTGTGCAACTGGTCTGAGGATACTATTTCAAAGTCCATTCTGACTAAGCTGCCATTCAAAGGCTTGCTCTTGGTTGGCAGTGAATTGGAAAAAATGGCAAGTAAATGGGGAGAGACCCAGGTCCCAAGTTTGCCAGAAGGTAAGCCAGTTTCCCGGACTTCTCAGGCATGTGACCGCTTTCAAGACTACTAGCGTTCTCAGCCTTATAGGGGAAGTTCTTCCCAGAAATCCCATCCCTTCCACAGATTTCAGTCCTTTCAGCCCCCGAGGTCCTTGAAAGGATACAGTCTCCGGAGGCGGAGCCCCTCGGTCTTCCCAGTGAAGGTTTGCGGGATCAACTGGTGGTGCGGGAGATAGGCGATCGTCAATCCCAGTTTTATCACAGGTGGGTCCAGATTACTTTGGCTCAATGGGTTCTCGAAGTGGTTCAGAACTGCTATGCTCTAGAATTTCTTCACAATCCTCCAAATGTCTTCATGGCCTCTCCATGCAACTCCCTTCAGAAGGAGGGTAGAAATGGAAGCGACATTACAACAGCTGTTGATGCTGAAACTGGTGATCCCTGTTCCCGAATCACAGCAAAATATGGACCAATACTCCATTTATTTTGTCGTACCCAAGAAGGGAAGGTTCGTTTCAGCCCATACTGGATCTCAAGGCCATCAACCGACATCTATGAGTCACACATTTCAGGATAGAAACTGTGCGTTCTATCATAATAGCAGTTCAAGCAGGGAAGTACCTCATGTCTCTGGATCTGACGGAGGCATATCTGCATATTCCCACCTGGCAGAAATATCAGCGTTTCCTCCGATTTGCCATCCTGGATAATCATTACCATTTTCAGGCCTTGCCTTTCGGACTAACCACAGCGCCCAGAACCTTTTCTAAGGTCACGGTAGTACTAGCAGCAGCCCTTCACAAAGAGGGCATTCTATTTCACCCCATCTGGATGACTGATTTGAGTGAAAACATTGGAAGAGAGTCTTCACATCTCCCATAGCGTGGAACTAGGCTGGCTGGTCAATCTGGTCAAGAGCAATTTACAGCCGTCTCAGACCCTGAGTATTTCGAGGTTCGATTTGATACAAGGCAGGGTAGAGTGTTTCTGACAGAGACTAGGATCCACTTGTTGATGCTGCGAGTTCGATCTCTGTGGAACACTGTTCGTCCGAGCTTATGGTCTTATCTACAGGTCCTGGGGTTGATGGCTGCCACGTTAGAAGTGGTTCCCTGGGCGAGGGCACATATGCACCCTCTTCAGCGTGCCTTTCTCTCCCGATGGATTCTGCAGTCGCAGAATTATGTGGTGAGGCTGCTCCTTCCGTTAGAGGTTAAATCCCAGTTGGAATGATGGTTACACACAGACCATTTCAGGAAGGGAATTTCCCTGATGGCGCCGGATTGGTTGGTACTCATGACAGTTGCATGCCTCCAGGGCTGGGAGATTCACTGTCAGGAGTTGGTGGTGCAAGGGCACAAGAATGCAGTGTAGCGGCAGTGGAATATCAACAGACTGGAGGCATGAGCGGTTCATTAGGTGTGCCTGTAGTTTGCTGAGTTGCTAGAGGCTCGGGTGGTCCGGATAATGTCTGATAATTCGAGAGCAGTAGTTTACGTCAATCATCAGGGTAGAACAAAGAGACGACAGGTGTCTGATGGGATAGATGCGTTCATGGTATGGGCAGAGCAGCATCTAAGCATTTCGCCTCTCACGTTGCTGGAAAAGACAATATCGGAGCAACTTTCCTCAGCAGAAGCTTGGACCCAGGAGAATGAGAGCTGGCGGACGAAGCCTTTCAGCTCCTGGTGACCGCTGGGGCCTACCAGATTGACACCTGTTGGCGAACTTCAACAATGCGAAAATTCCACGCTTCTTCAGTCATAGGCGAGACCTAAAAGGGATGGGCAAAGACGCTTTTGTTCAGGATTGGCCACATGACGCCTTGCAGTATGCGGTCCCGCTTTGGCCTTTGGTAGTCAGGCTGGTACAGAAGTTAAGCCAACACCGTCCTTTTAGTGGCTCTGCATTGGGCTCGAAGGCCATGGTACGCTGATCTCCAGAGACTTCTGCTGGGCAGTCCCCTCTGTCTACTGTATTAGACAGATCTTTACGTCAGGGGCTCATTCTACACAAGGATCTAGGTTGGTTCTGTCTTATGGTTTGGCCATTGAAAGGGCTCGCCTTCTGTAATTTCCACTCTTCTTCAGGCTCAGAAATTTTCTACTTCTCTAGCTTACTTAGGGAATGGCCTCTGCTATTACTGGCATCAGCAGCATGGGATAGACTTAGTTTTTGGGTGCTTGCCAGGTTCTTATGTCCTGGATTGGCCACTGTTGGAAACAGGATACTGGGCCTGATGGACCCTTGGTCTGACCAAGTATGGCATGTTCTTATGTTCTTACATTAGAGTTTGGAGGGTCTTTGAGGCCTGGTGTTCTGAGTGAAGTACTCAACCGCTCATGGTGGATATTCCTTTGATTTTGGAATTTTTACAGTACAGCTTGCTTAAGAGTTTGGCCGTTAATACCTTGAAGTTTCTAGTTGCGGCACTGGCTTATTATAGGGGAAGAGTCAATGGGAGGGCCTTTGTCTTCCCATCCGGATGTGTCCTGTTTCTTGTGGGAAGTTAAACATCTTTGTCCCCCTTTGTGGTTTGCAGTGCCTTTGTGGGATCGTAACTTGGTCCTCGAGTTCTTGATAGGTCTGACTTTTCAGCCACTGCATACTCTTTCCTTGCAGCTGCTTACTTTGAAGACAGTTTTTCTGGTAGCAATTTGTTTGGCTCATCAGGTCTCTGAGCTGCAGGCTCTTCCTGCTATGAGTTTTTTCTCCGTGTTATTCCAGATGCAGTTCAGCTTCGGACTGTGCCTTCCTTTTTGCCCAAAGTAGTGTCGGACTTTCATTTGAATAAGTCCATTTCTCTGCCTGCCTTGGACAGGGACAGAAATGAAGTTGTGCTACCTTTTGCATTCTTTGGACGTCAAGTGTGATTTACTGCACTATTTGGAGGTGAATAAGATCGTTTGGAAATCTAATCACCTGTGTATATTCCATGGTGAAGTAAGCAGGGAGCAGCAGAGACGCGGGCAACAATTTCTTGCTGGGTTAAGGAGGTCATTATAGCAGCCTGTGTGACTGCTGACGTTATCATCTCGAAGCACATTAGACCACATTTCACAAGGGCTCAGGCGGTATTGTGAGTGGAGCTTCGTTTGTTGTCACCTGCTGAAATTTGCCGAGTGGCGACATGGTCATCTTTGCACTCTTTCTCCAAGCATTACCGCTTGGAGTTAGGGCTAGGGAGGACGCTGCTTTTGCATGGGCAGTTTTGACTGGGCCACTGGCAGCCTCCTGCCTTTTCGGAATTAGCTTTTGTACATCCCACTTGTTGGGATTGACATACCTGAACGCTTAGGAAGGAGAAATTGCTTCTTACCTGATAATTTCCTTTTCTTTAGTGAAAGGTAGGTCAATCCCAGACCAACCCTCAGCTGCCGGATTTGGATATTGTGGATAGCCTTCTTAAGGCGAATGATGCAGAATATGATTCCTGCTTTTTGTGGCTTCTCTAACTCTTAGTTTGCTAGATATGTTCCTTCTTTTGGCTGAGTTCATTGTTCCTATTGATTGAGAAACACGAATTGGTTGCCTGTCGCTAATGTTTTTTTAAACATGTTTGTCCACAGTTTGGCTTTTCCAGAGAATACTGGCAGACTGATGACGGGACTATATAGCCGTGATGTCAGCTTTTGCTCCGTCTCCAACTGCTGGCAGAGGTGCATAATCCAGTCTTTGGGGTTGACCTACCCTTCACTAAAGGAAAAGAAATTATCAAGTAAGTAATAGCGTATCCTTGTGTATCCAACCTAAACTTACCTGGCTCCTTCTTAGGTACCATGGCCAGGGGTAACAAGACTATCTTGGAAAAGGGGGGCTGGGAAAATGACTCTAGTATCCTGCCCAAACTCAGCTCAGTAACCAGCTTTTCTTTTGCCACTTGGGCAAGCCGTGACACAGACGGTGCGTTTTTTGCAATGGTCTGTGGACAAAGGGCCTTTGAATGGGATTCTAAAGCCTTCTTGAATCCTTCTCGCAAGGTAGAGGCATCGATCAAATTTTGGTAAATCCTTAAAATCCTTTACAGCTTAACTAACTAGATTGGGGCCCTCCAAAAGCACTATTTCCCTTTCCCGATGGGGGGCCTTTCTAGTGACTGGCTGCACAGGTGGTGCAAATATGTTTATACTTGCAGTCCTGTGCCAAGCATCCACCTTTTTTAAATCGCCAACAAGCTTCGGCAGTAGCGTGAGCTGAATACTGCTGACTGTGGGAGCTGTCATGTGGGTGAGCCATTAATCAATGTCATGAGTGCCCCAGGACATGCATGGAGTGTTGTCCATTCTCTCTCTGAATCGCTCATTGTAATTGAGCCAGGCAAATCCCTTGTAAATGGAATGGGCGCTAACAATCATGTCCAAATAGAACCACATCTCTAGATGCTGAGAAGGATCTGCCCTGCCTACTGTTGATGCTAGGTGAGTGAAGGAATATCCCCAGTTATTGATATTCCTTGTTACCTGCCTTTACCAACTGGAGGCTCGTGCCGTCTGAGTCTTTTCTGGGAATTTTCCCTTCTGCACCCCTCTAACAGACTAAATATATTAACGTACTGATGGCGCCGGATGCGGCTCCAGAAAGAACAGGGTACTCCCTGCCACAGCTGCTTGGTGGTTTTCAAAGCAGGCAATTCTGCACTTGCAGCAGTGATGTTCCTCTGTGCCTTCTGCTACTTGGAACCCCATGAACTCCATGAAGATGCCGAAGAGGAACTCCAACTGCCAGATGAATCGGAGCAGCAGGAATGCCTCCTGCCTCTACGTTTGTTTGTGCCACCCTCGACAACAGCAGAAGTAACATTGCCCCCCTCAACAGCAGGGGTAAAATAAGGCTCCACAATCCCTATAACAGCCATATCAACATGAGACTCACCCTCTAATGCCTGTGTCATCTATAATGAGTCAGCTTTAAGAACAGGGGTCTGTAGCTGATCCTGACACTGGGACCACCACAGGGTCGGGAAGGACATCCCCGCCAGGCACAAGCATGTCAGGGACCGGCAGGAACTGCAGAGGGGTGCAATGGGTCCCCCATTGAACTGAGGGGTAATAGCTGAGGGTCCCTCAGCGAGCATCAGGGCAGCCATCATGTGGCTTGCAGGGATTGTGGACCCCCACACTGAGGCAGCCACGGGGTCTGAGTGGCAGCCCATGCCGCTGAAGCCCGGATGACCCTAAATTGCCAACCCTGTTGCGGAAGGCTGGGGTAGAACGGGGGGCTGAGGATACCCAGGCTGGCCAGCTGGGGGCGCTGGGTAGCTTTACAGCTGACTACACTCAATCAAGTACCACTCACTCCCCGACAGAGTAAAAACAGCAGGCTGGGACAAAGCATGCTCTCTAGATGCCGGCATTCACCCAGTCGAACATTGGGGCTGGAGGGAGGGGGGCACAGTCGCCACCCACAGGATTACACTCCTCGATAGGCCCTGGTCCCATTCCCCCCACTGCACTGCTTGCATCTGGGTGCAATGCCTCCATGGTCAAATCTGCTGTCCCTATCACCCCCTCAGTGGCCTCTGCACCCAACCAGCTCTCCTCCTTCGTGGGGGGAGTCAGTTGGCAGTGCACTTCCTGATTCCTCAACAGGTGGTGCTGGACTAGCAGCCTCCCTTTTCCCCAGGAAGAACGACAGGCTATGGCCACCGATTTGGAGCCCTGAGGCATTGATCACTTGCCTCACGAAGGTACAGGGCTGCTTGCGGACAGCTGCGTATGGCCTTGCTTATGAACGTAGGCTGAACCTTTTGTTCCGTGTTTGCTTTTTTTTTTTTTTTTTGGATCAGGCACAGCTTACCCTCTTCGATAAGTTGATCCCCTTTTTTTTTTTTTTTTTTTTTTTAAATATAAGGTGCCAATAAGTTTGCCAGTCAACTGACGAATGCTGAATTGTCAGCCGATGGGGGAAGAGCAAACTCACCGGAACAGATGTAGCAATGGAAGCAGTGTGGTGAGCAGGAGCAAGAAAGACTGCTCTCTAGCCGTGTCCTGTAGTTGGACTCCCCGGACTGCATGCCTCGCCCCTTGTCCACCCCTCATAGCTTTAAAATGTCCAGTGGGCATGCAGGGAATGCCGTGACCTGTCTTAGGGCCCTTTAGCCCCTCCTGCTAGCCTACCTTCTGGTTCACTCTGCAGCCTGCTCAGTTCCTCCCCTCCTAGCCACCAAGCATGTTTGCGACTATTTATTTATTTATTTTATTTAAAAAATTTTCTATACCGTCGTTAAGTTAAGTAACCATCACAATGGTTTACAATGACGTCATTCTGACCGTAAAGTCACTCAAATGTGATGCCGTCAGGTGCACCAGACTGAAGCACCATTCTGCCTCCCCCTCTCCTGCTGCAGGCACGACACCAGGTTAGCAGCAGCATCCACGCATCAGCCTGTTACTACGTTTTTGTTGCCCTTTTCTTCAACTTTTTTATTTCTGCTATAACTTTGAAATGGGGCAACCAGAATTTCACAAGTACTGAAGGTGTGGTCGCACCATGACTCGATATAGAGGAAGTATATTTTATGGGAGGTTTTCTCCATTCCTTTTTTGATCATTCCTAACATTCTATTTGCTGTTTAATTTCCACATCACACTGACCTGAGGATTTCATTGTATACCCACAAGGTCTTTTTCCTGGACTGTCACTCCTAATATGGAACCCAACATTGTGAACCTATATTTTTGGGATAATTTTTCCCTAAGTGCATCACTTTGCACTTTTCCACATTAAATTTCATCTACCATTTAGAATTCCGGTCTTCTATTCCTCTTTTTCTTAATACTTGTAAAAGTGATTAATTTGTATCTAGACCAATATTAGTGGTCAGTCAGTGATCCTGTAAATAGTTTCTGTAATGGCATTGTTCTCCTTCCTCTCCGTTTCTCATGCCCAGTTTTTCAGATTTTATAAACCAGTCATATATCATTTAAGTAACAGAGAATTTCACATCTCTGCTGATATCAGAACGTTTAGACTTTGTGCAAACAATTTTTATATAAAAAATGATTTACAAAAACTGGAAATGATTTATTTTCCACACACTTTTAAATGTATGTGTATGTATGTGAAAAAAATGTCAGTTGTTTGGATTTTGATTTTTCAGGTCATCAGGGCAAGTGATGCCAGGTGATAATTGTGCTGGGAGTCAAAACAGAACAGTAACAATTCCTGCAGGAGAGAACCAGATCAACCAAATTGCACTGAATTCAACAGGCACGTTCCTCTATGCAGCAGCTGGCAATGCAGTAAGAATGTGGGACCTCAAGAGGTATGCAGTGATAGCAAAGCAGATAGTCCTTCTTTTATTATAAATGGACTAGCAGCTCAACCGGCCATTGAGCCTCTTGTTGGTCAAAGTTTAGATTTTCTTGCATTTACGATCTTCTGACAAACACAGACATCTGATGCTCCGATTTTAAAAAACACATTTTTATTTTAAAGGTTGATTGAATGCTGTTAAGAGTACAATTCAGAGTAGAACAGTAAACTTTATTTCATTAACAAAGTTTAAGTTGATATTTATTTATTTATTTGTTTTTATATACCGACATTCGATCGAGCTATCACATCGGTTTACATGTAACTGAACAGAAATAAGACAGAAGCTGCTTATTTTACATTGTAACTTATATAAATATTTAGAAAGATTAATTTA